>NC_081310.1:143862812-144171479 GCF_026419965.1 Kogia breviceps | reverse complement strand
GGAGGACAGATTTGCAAACCACATGGTCCCATCCTGGAGCCCTCTTTTCTTATGCAAATTCTGAATGATCTGTAGGAATAGCGTACCATGATTTTTGTCTCCCTCTCTTTCAATATATGTTCACACTACTCACATAAATAGCTTTCCTTCTAGGAGAAGAAAAATAATGCCCAAAGAGGCAGAATTATGTTGATTTTGAGAAAGTAGAGACAACTTTGTTATAAAAGGTATATGCCACAGCATTGCATATCAAGAAGCACTAGAATGATTTTGTTGGTTTATGATGAAAATTGAATGTGTGTTAAACCCACCAGTCAACAGGTAAAACATATTTAATATTTCAGACCAGTCCCTGTGCTCAAGAATTCTTGAAACTATGGCAAGAAACAGAAAGCAGTACAGCCATAAATAGAGGCCCACACAGATGTCAGAGACTGAGGTCCCAGGAGGTGACGTAACTTGGCCAAGATCATATACACAATTAGTGGCAGAGCTGGACTGAAAAACCAAGCCACCTGTCTCTTAGGTGGGCACTTTTTCCAAATACTTTATGACTTCATAACTCTATTTAGAAGTTCTCAGTGAAAATGGAGATGGGAAGTCGAATGATAGAGGCTAAAGGAATAATTTTGAAAGGTGTCAGAGAGGTGAGTTGTTAGCAGAGTTCTAAAGGAGAGAGCATGCCCTGGCAAACATGATGGGGAGGAAATTCAGGCTGGCTCCTGGCAAGTGTGGTGACTCAGAGGCTGGGCAATGCCAGGTTGATTTACTTAGCTAATGGCAAAGAGAGCAGTGGTTAGAAAGGCTCTTTGGCTATTTTAGCCCATCATCTGGCAAAGGGTCTTGCAAACGCTAGGTTCTCAATACATATTACTGAATGAATACATTTTATTCTCCAAAACAAAACAAAAGCAAACTTGTGACATAGCCAGAAAATAAGATATCAAGGCAAATGAAGATAAAGAGCCAGGGCTGGGGAATTCCAGTTCCTGGCAAAGTAGCCAACACACAGCTTCCATGCTCTCACTACCAAACCTGCCCTGAAGATGCCACAGGAGAGACAGGACAGGATGGCTGAGCGCCTGTGGATGGGTAATAGTGATAAAGGGGGAGGGCTGAGGTAGCACTTGTTGGTTGCACTCCTTTTTCTTCCCCTTGTTGCCCTGAGATGTCCATCGCCTGGGCATTTTTACTATGGGCAGGAAAGTCTGGAGGGCAGGGCAGAGTAACTTCAAGGAAGCCCTAGAACCTGAGAAAGAGTGCCTGAGATTTTCTTCTGCCACCCACCCCATGGCCTGGCAATTATAGAAGAGAATAACAGCCCCACTCCCCCATGAAGAGCAGTGCCATCCACAGAGACATGGGTAGGTTCTGGAGCTGCCAGGTGCACCTACAAGGAACAGGAGACAGGCAGAGCTTAGAGTGAATCACTACAGGCTCGCTGGCTTTCCTCTCTGAAAAGCTCCTCCACCTCACCTAAACTTACCTGTAGGAGCATGAGCTCTGGCTAAACTTTCACTCCTCCCCCCACAGAAAAATAAAGGCCAAGGCTGCTGATCAATCCAATAAAATGAAACATGATCCCAAAGGAGAAAATTAGTAGAAATCTGAGGGGCACAAATTCTGAGAAAGAAAGGCAGCAAATGGCACTACCTGTATGGTAGGAAGTATAACCAGCACAACAGAAAGAGCAAGAGTTTAGAATAAGCATAATAAGTATCCTTAGAAGGATAAGAGAGGATGCTAGGAACATAAATCAGAAATAGGTGGTTGTGGAAAAGGCCCAAATAAAGAGATTCAGTATGGAAAGTTCAGTTGTTGAAATAATGAACTCACCCAATGGGTTGGATTGCAGAAAGGACTCATCTGAAGATTGAAAGAGTATGTGGAAGATTGGATGAGAAACTCTTTGAAAAGTCATCAAAAGGGGAAAAGAATTTGAAAAATGAGAAGACTTAAAACACTGAAAGAATAAAAAGAGGGGCTTCCCTGGTGGCGCAGTGGTTGGGAGTCCGCCTGCCGATGCAGGGGACGCGGGTTCGTGCCCCGGTCTGGGAAGATCCCACGTGCCGCTGAGCGGCTGGGCCCGTGAGCCATGGCCGCTGAGCCTGGGCGTCCGGAGCCTGTGCTCCGCAATGGGAGAGGCCGCAACAGTGAGAGGCCTGCAAAAAAAACAAACAAACAAACAAACAAAAAAAAAAAGAATAAAAAGAGAAGTAATGACAACCACCTAAAAGGAGTCCCAGGGCTTCCCTGGTGGCTCAGTGGTTGGGAATCTGCCTACCAATGCAGGGGACACGGGTTCGAGCCCTGGTCTGGGAAGATCCCACATGCCATGAAGCAACTAAGCCCGTGAGCCACAACTACTGAGCCTGCGCGTCTGGAGCCTGTGCTCCGCAACAAGAGAGGCCATGATAGTGAGAGGCCCGTGCACCATGATGAAGAGTGGCTCCCGCTCGCCGCAACTGGAGAAAGCCCTCGCACAGCAACAAAGACCCAACACAGCCAAAAATAAATTAATTAATAAATTTTTTTAAAAAAATCCCAATAAGAAAAAAAGTAAATGAAAGGGAAAAGTATTCTAAAATATTTATCAAGAATATTATAGAATGTACTACTCTGATGCAGGATGTCAATAGTGGGGGAGGCGATGTGTGTATGGGGGCAGGGGTGTGTAGAAAATCTCTGTGCCTCCCTCTCAATTTTGCCATGAACTTAAAACAGCTTTAAAAAATAAAGTCTATTAAAAAAGAAAGAAAGAAGAAACGAATAAGAGTGCAGAATGATCAAGCAGGTGTTGCTCCCAAAAATACAAAGATGGATCAGTATCAGAAAAATGCATCATTGTAATTCATTACTTTAATACTGAAAGAGAAAAAAAAGGATATGTTCTTAACAGATGTAGAAAAGTATTCAATAAACAAAGTTTTTAGTAAATAAATAGTATTTTATAAAAATAAAATCTATGAAAGCTATGAATAAAAGAAAACTTTTTAGCTTTGCTAAGACTTTCTACCAAAAACATGCAGCAAGCATCATAGTAATAAAGATATGTAGGAACATTCTCTTTAAAATTGCAAGATAAAAGCAAAAAAAAAAGGAATAAGATTTAATTCAAATATTGAAAAGAGAAGATATTTTAAGTGTACAGCTAATAAGGTTATTACATGGAAATTTTAACAAGGGCAATAGACAAATTATTAGAACTAATTAGAGAGTTTAGCAGGTCTGCCAGAATAAGAATAACACACACAAATTAATACTGGAAAAAGCAGTAGAAAATAAGGTGCCATTTAAATAGCAAACTAATAGTATAAAGTGTCTAGGAATTAACCTAAAAAAGAATGCATTAAAACTTTAAGGAGGAATTTTTGAAACTCCATTGAAAGATATAAAAGGAGACCTAAATAATTTCAAATAGCATATTTATAAATGGGACAATTTAACATTGTCTAAATTGAGCTATAAATTTAATATAATTCCAATAAAAGTACCAGCTGAAATTTTTGAGGACTCTGATAAACTGATTCTAAAAGCTTTATGGAAGAATAAAGTATCTTGAATACCCAAGACCACTTTGAAAAAAGAAGAGCAAAATGAGGAGGGACTTTAACCACAAAATAGTCAGGTGTCACAGAGCCTCATAATGTAACCAGTGTGTTCTGGTGAAGAAGCTGACCTAGACACAAACCCATGAATGTATGGAACTTGGTGTGGGACAGGGATGAAACCACATTTGGAAAAATTGATTCACTGTGTGGAAAAAATAAAAAAAGTTTATTCCCTTAAAAAATATGCTTTAGCTAGATTTGGATTAAAAACTTAAATGTGAAAGGTAAAACCAAAAGCCAATGGGCAGAAATATAGTTTAGTATCTTTGTGACCCCAGAATGGAAGGATTTCATAAACAAGACTCAAAATGCACAAACTGTGGATAAATTTACCGACATCAAAGTATGTTTGTGCAACAAACACATCATAAAGTTTTCAGAGATTGAAAGACTGGAGTGAGATATATTTGGTGTTGAAAACTAACAAGTGGTTAATATCTAGAATATAAAAGCTATTTATTTCTGCAAGTCAGGAAGACAGGAAACACAACAGGAAAAATGAGTGAAGTATGAGAAGGGGAAAGTCACACAGCTAGTAATATAGGAAGAGAAGCTCAGCCTCATAAGAAATCAGAAAATGAAAATAAAACCACAATTAAATATCACCTTACATGTACCAGATTGGCAAAATGAGAGTCAGAAAATACCAAGTGCTGGTGGGGAAATGAGAACTTCTTATGCTTTTCTTGTTGGAGTGTCAACTGATTGACTATTTTCGAGATCAACCTCACTGTATATAGTGAAATAGGTGAATGTAGTCTATAATCAAGAAATTCTGTGCATTTAGAGAGAGAGAGAGAGAGAGAGAGAGAGAGTCACTTTTTTTAAAATTGGAGTATAAAATAAATGCAGAGGAAATAGGCAAACTACCTGGAAAAGAATTCAGAGTAATGATAGTAAAGATGATCCAAAATCATGGAAATAGAATAGAGAAAATACAAGAAACATTTAACAAGGACCTAGAAGAACTAAAGAGCAAACAAACAGTAATGAACAACAAAATAACTGAAATTAAAAAACTCTAGGGCTTCCCTGGTGGCGCAGTGGTTGGGAGTCTGCCTGCCGATGCAGGGGATGTGGGTTCGTGCCCCAGTCCAGGGGGATCCCACATGCTGCGGAGCCGCTGGGCCTGTGAGCCATGGCCACTGAGCCTGTGCGTCCGGAGCCTGTGCTCCACGGAGGGAGAGGCCACAGTGGTGAGAGGCCCACGTATCACACACACACACAAAAAAAATACTCTAGAAGGAATCAATAGCAGAATAAATGAGGCAGAAGAACTGTTAAGTGAGCTGGAAGATAGAGTGGTGGAAATAACTGCCACAGAGCAGAATAAAGAAAAAAGAATAGAGGACAGTCTCAGAGACCTCTGGGACAACACTAAGCACACCAATATTAGAATTATAGGCATCCCAGAAGACAAAGAAAAAAAGAAGGTGTCTGAGAAAATATTTGAAGAGATTATAGTTGAAAACTTCCCCAACATGGGAAAGGAAGTAGTCCATCAAGTCCAGGAAGCACAGAGTCCCATACAGGATAAACCCAGGGAGAAACATGCTGTGACACATAATCAAACTAACAAAAATTAAACACAAAGAAAAAATATTAAAAGCAGCAAGGCAAAAGCAACAAATAACATACAAGGGAATCCCCATAAGGTTAACAGCTGATCTTTCAACAGAAGTTCTACAGGCCAGAAGAGAGTGGCAAAATATATTTAAAGTGATGAAAGTGAAAAACCTACAATCAAGATTACTCTACCCAGCAAGGATCTCATTCAGATTTGACAAAGAAATCAAAAGCTTCACAGACAAGCAAAAGTTAAGAGAATTCAGCACCACCAAACCAACTTTACAACAAATGCTAAAGGAACTGCTCTAGGCAGGAAGCACAAGAGAAGGAAAAAACTTGCAAAAACAAACCCAAAACAAGAAAATGATAATAGTAACATATATATCAATAGTTACCTTAAGTGTAAGTGGATTAAATGCCACAAACAAAAGACACAGACTGGCTGAATCGATACAAAAACAAGACCTGTATATATGCTGTCTACAAGAGACCTACTTCAGACCTAGGGACACATACAGACTGAAAGTGAGGGGATGGAAAAAGATATTCCATGCAAATGGAAATCAAAAGAAAACTGGAGTAGCAGTACTCATATCAGACAAAATAGAGTTTAAAATAAAGACTATTACAAGAGACAAGGAAGGACAATATATAATGATGAATGGATCAATCCAAGACAAAGATATAATAATTGTAAATATCTATGCATCCAACATAGGAGCACCTCAATACATAAGGCAAATGCTAACAGCCATAAAAGGGGAAATCAGCAGTAACACAATCATAGTAGGGGACTTTAACACCCCACTTACACCAATGGACAGATCATCCAAACAGAAATAAATAAGGAAACACAAGCTTTAAATGACACCTTATACCAGATGAACTTAATTGATATTTACAGGATATTCCACCCAAAAACAACAAAATACAGTTTCTTCTCAAGTGCACACAGACATTCTCCAGGATAGATCACATCTTATGTCACAAATCAAACCTAGGTAAATTTAAGAAAATTGAAATCGTATCAAGCATCTTTTCCGACCACAACACTATGAGACTAGATATCAATTACAGGAATAAAAACTTTAAAAATGCACACACATGGAGGCTAAACAATACGCTACTAAACAACCAGGAGATCACTGAAGAAATCAAAGAGGAAATAAAAAAATACTGAGAAACAAGTGACAATGAAAACACCCAAAACCTATGGAATGCAGCAAAAGTAGTACTAAGAGGGAAATTTATAGCAATACAATCCTACCTCAAGAAACAAGAAAAATCTCAAATAAACAACCTAACCTTATATCTAAAGCAATTAGAGAAAGACGAAGAACAACAACAACAAAAAACCCAAAGTTAGTAGAAGGAAAGAAATCATAAAGATTAGATCAGAAATAAATGAAAAACAGATGAAGGAAACAATAGCAAAGATCAAGAAAACTAAAAGCTGGTTCTTTGAGAAGATGAACAAAATTGATAAACCATTAGCCAGACTCATCAAGAGAAATAAGGAGAAGATTCAAATCAACAGAATTAGAAATGAAAAAGGAGAAGTAATAACTGACACTGCAGAAATACAAAGGATCATGAGATATTACTACAAACAACTATATGCCAATAAAATGGACAACCTGGAAGAAATGGACACATTCTTAGAAAAGCACAACCTTCTGAGACTGAACCAGGAAGAAATAGAAAATATAAACGGACCAATCACAAGCACTGAAATTAAAACTGTGATTTAAAATCTTCCAACAAACAAAAGCCAAGGACCAGATGGCTTCACAGGAGAATTCTATCAAACATTTAGAGAAGAGCTAACACCAATCCTTCTCAAACTCTCCCAAAATATAGCAGAGAGAGGAACACTCCCCAACTAATTCTACCAGGCCACCATCACCTTGATACCGAAACCAGACAAAGATATTACAAAAAAAGAAAACTACAGGCCAATATCTCTGATTAACATAGATGCAAAAATCCTCAACAAAATACTAGCAAACAGAATCCAAGAGCACATTAAAAGGATCATACACCATGATCAAGTGGGGTTTATTCCAGGAATGCAAGAATTCTTCAGTATACACAAATCAATCAATGTGATACACCATATGAACAAACTGAAGGATAGAAACCATATGATAATCTCAACAGATGCAGAAAAAGCTTTTGACAAAATTCAACCCCCAATTATGATAAAAACTCTCCAGAAAGTGGACATAGAGGGAACTTACCTCAACATAATAAAGGGCATGTATGACAAACCCACAGCCAACATCATTCTCAATGGTGAAAAACTGAAACCACTTCCACTAAGATCAGGAACAAGACAAGGTTGCCCACTCTCACAACTATTATTCAACATAGTTTTGGAAGTCCTAGCCACAGCAATCAGAGAAGAAAAATAAATAAAATGAATCCAAACTGGAAAAGAAGAAGTAAAACTGTCACTGTTTGCAGATGACACGATACTATACATAGAGAACCCCAAAGATGCTACCAGAAAACTTCTGGAGCTAATCAATGAATTTGGTAAAGTAGCAGGATACAAAGTTAGTGCACAGAAATTTCTTGCATTCTTATACACTAATGATGAAAAATCTGAAAGAGAAATTAAGGAAACACTCCCACTGACCATTGCAACAAAAAGAATAAAATACCTAGGAATAAACCTACCTAAGGAGACAAAAGACCTGTATGCAGAAAACTGTAAGACACTGATGAAAGAAATTAAAGCTGATACAAACAGATGGGGAGATATACCATGTTCTTGGATTGGAAAAATCAACATTGTGAAAATGACTATACTACCCAAAGCAATCTACAGATTCGTTGCAATCCCTATCAAACTACCAATGCTATTTTTCCCAGAACTAGAACAAGAAATTTCACAATTTGTATGGAAACACAAAAGACCCCAAATAGCCAAAGCAATCTTGAGAAAGAAAAACGGAGCTGGAGGAATCAGGGTCCTGGACTTCAGACTCTACTACAAAGCTACAGTAATCAAGACAGTGTGGTACTGGCACAAAAACGGAAATATAGATCAATGGAACAGGATAGAGAGCCCAGAGATAAACCCACACACTTATGGTTACCTTATCTTTGACAAAGGAGGCAAGAATATACAGTGGAGAAAAGACAGCCTCTTCAATAAGTGGATCTGGGAAAACTGGACAGCTACATGTAAAAGAATGAAATTAGAACACTTCCTAACACCATACACAAAAATAATCTCAAAATGGATTAGAGACCTAAATGTAAGGCCAGACACTATCAAACTCTTAGAGGAAAAATAGGCAGAACACTCTTTGACATAAATCACAGCAAGGTCTTTTTTGACCCACCTCCTAGAATAATAGGAATAAAATAAAAAATAAACAAATGGGACCTAATGAAACTTTAAAGCATTTGCACAGCAAAGGAAACCATAAACAAGACGAAAAGACAACCCTCAGAATGGGAGAAAATAATTGCAAACGAAGCAACTGACAAAGGATTAGTCTGCAAAATATACAAGCAGCTCATGCAACTCAATATCAAAACAACAAACAACCCAATCTAAAACTGGGCAGAAGACCTAAATAGACGTTTCTCCAAAGAAGATGTACAGATTGCCAACCAACACGTGAAAAGATGTGCAACATCACTAATCATTAGAGAAATGCAAATCAAAACCACAATGAGGTATCACCTCATACCAGTCAGACTGGCCATCATCAAAAAATCTACAAACAATAAATGCTGGAGAGGGTGTAGAGAAAAGGGAATCCTCCTGCACCGTTGGTGAGAATATTAATTGATACAGCCACTATAGAGAACAGTATGGACGTTCCTTAAAAAACTAAAAATAAAACTATTATATGACCCAGCAATCCCACTACTGGGCATATACCCTGAGAAAACCATAATTCAAAGAGAGTCATGTACCACAATGTTCATTGCAGCACTATTTACAATAACAAGGACTTGGAAGCAACCTAAGTGTCCATCAACAGATGAATGGATAAAGAACATGTGGCACATATATACAATTGAATATTACTCAGCCATAAAAAGAAACGAAATTGAGTTATTTGTAGTGAGGTGGATGGACCTAGAGTCTGTCATACAGAGTGAAGTCAGAAAGAGAAAAACAAATACCATATGCTAACACACATATACGGAATCTAAAAAAAAATGGTACTGATGAACCTAGTGGCAGGGCAGGAATAAAGACGCAGACGTAGAGAACGGACTTGAGGACACGGGGGGGAAGGGGAAGGTGGGACGAAGTGAGAGAGTAACATTGACATCTATACACTACCAAATGTAAAATAGATAGCTAGTGGAAAGCAGCAGCATAGCACAGGGAGATCAGCTCGGTGCTTTGTGACCACCTAGAGGGGTGGGATAGGGAGGGTGGGAGGGAGGCTTAAGAGGGAGGGCATGTGGGGATATATGTATACTTATAGCTGATTCACTTTGTTGTACAACAGAAACATGCAATATTGTAAAGCAATTATATTCCAATAAAGATATTTTAAAAAATTTTTAATAAATGGAGTATAGTTGCTTTACAATATTGTGTTAGTTTCTGCTGTACAGCAAAGTGAATCAGTTATACATATACATATATGCACTCTTTTTTAGATTTCCTTCTCATTTAGATCACCACAGAGCACTGAGTAGAGGTCCCTGTTCTATACAGCAGATTCTCATTAGTTATCTATTTTATATATAGTAGTGTATATATGTCAATCCCAATCTCCCAGTTCATCCCACCCACCCCTTGCCTCCTTGATAACCATAAGTTTGTTTTCTAATCTGTAACTCAGTCTTTGCCTTGCAGATAAATTCATCTGGACCATTTTTCTAGATTCCATATATAAATGATATATGTTATTTGTCTTTCTCTTTCTGACTTACTTCACTCTATATGACAATCTCTAGGTCCATCCACGTTGCTGCAAATGGCATTATTTTGTTCCTCTTTATGGCTGAGTAATATTCCATTGTATTAATATATATGTACCACATCTTCTTTATCCATTCCTCTGTCGATGAACATTTAGGTTGCTTCCATGCCCTGGCTATTGTAAACAGTGCTTCAATGAATATCAGGGTGCATGCATCCTTTCAAATCATGGTTTTCTCTGGTTATATGCCCAGGAATGGGATTGCTGGGTCATATGGTAGCTCTATTTTTAGTTTTTTAATGAACCTTCATACTGTTCTCCATAGTGGCTTTACCAATTTACATTCCCACCAACAGTGTAGGAGGGTGAGAGAGACACTTTTGCACAGGCACAGATGAGGACATGCTAGAGAATATTCATTGCATCCTTGTTTGTGTTGGCAAAAAGTTGGAAGGAAGCTACTGCTTGTCACTTGGAGACTGGACAAAGACAGGGTTGAGGCAGCAGTCTGAAGGAATGAGCTGGATTTTCATATAGCAGCAGGATGGATGTATCCTGGAAACATAATGTTGAGTGAAATAAAAAGTTAGGAAATGCATTAGATTTACTCCAAACATGTTTCATGAAAATTCAACACACCAGCATAAAGCAACACTAATTCTCAAGGACACATATATATGTAAATAAACATATGGGAGGTGGATTAGAAGGATGCATATTATATTCACTAGAGCAGGTACCTTTGGGGACACAGAAATGGGAAGTGAAATGGAAGATGAAGGGGAAAATAATTTCATAAATAACACTACATAGGGTCCTGGCACTGATCTGAGAAGCTGGATGAACAAAATCTGTGAACCTGAAGTTCTTTAAAAGAAATCAGTTCTTGCTACAACTTTGCTGGGTTGAGCTGTTGTTTTTTATATCTTTATCCACTGTGATTTTATTTTTATCCCTCCCCCTCTTTCCCCATAAAGGGTTGCTGGCTCCTCAACAGGTTTCAGCAAACTCAGAGGGCGTGGACAACCTCGTGGTGACATGGACACCTCCGGGTAAAGCTGCCACTGCTGTGCAGGAGTATGTGGTGGAATGGAGGGAACTCCATCCAGGGCCCAGCACGCAGCCCCCTCTAGGCTGGTTGCGGAGTCCCCCCTACAACCTGTCTGCTCTGATTTCAGGTACTTAATTATTCACCTTCCTTCTAGAGGGTTTCTAAGTTCACGTTTTTTGAGGAAATTGCAGGCGGGAACCCAGAGTCATTCCTTCAGTTACAGGCAGCTGCATGCAAAGAAGGATGCACCACTGCAGCCATAGAAGACTCACTGATTAAAAACTCTAGAATTTATGGAAAACTCATGTGCCTGATACAATGCTGTATAAGATGACTGAATAATGAACCCAACAAGCATGGCTGAGAGCTAAGTAGTAGCCAGTCATTGTGATGGACACCTTGTATTTGGGAGTTCATTTAATTTTGAGAACAGTCATGTGTAGCAAGACTTATTATACCCATTGTACAGATGAGGAAACCAGAAGATCTTTCATTTCCAATTCTGCTACTTACTATTTGTATGATAACAAATCCAGAATTATCTATATGATAATTGGTGTCTCTAGTCCTCAAATTCTGAATCTGTCAGTGGTTAAAATCAAGTGATAGAAAGTGTCTGAAAATATATTCAAATAATTGGACAGAAGCTAATCAATGTCTTTTCTTTTTTTTTTTTTACAATTTCATTTTACCCTTGGAGCACATCCTAAATTTCTGTATCATACAATATGAATTTAAACTAAAAAGAAATCTCACAAATAGTCAACCATTCAATCCTGAGCATAAACAACATTGGACAATTGGAAAACAAGGTAGCCAAAGGCTCATTTAATCATTTTTATAAATGATTGCTGTGGTGCACATCTTCCTCCCATCAGAGTCTGACACTTGCCCTTTAGCTTTTATCATAGCAATTCCTAAATGGGGCTTGCTATTCCTGACCAGTGAAAAGAATCCTTAACCTCTTCTCTCAGAGGAGAGATCTAGTCCTAGTCACACTGCAGGCAGTTGATGTTTGCCAAACAAACATTAAAGGGCAAAGTCTCAGGTTTATTTTTTTCAAGTTCTTAATTCACAAACTCTGAAGTCTTACTCTGTTAGCCACAGTCAACTTCTTTTTTTTGAAAATGTTGGGGGTAGGAGTTTATTAATTAATTAATTAATTTTTGCTGTGTTGGGTCTTTGTTTCTGTGCGAGGGCTTTCCCTACTTGTGGCAAGTGGGGGCCACTCTTCATCGCAGTATGCGGGCCTCTCACTATCGTGGTCTCTCTTGTTGCAGAGCACAGGCTCCAGACGCACAGGCTCAGTAGTTGTGGCTCACGGACCTAGTTGCGGCATGTGGGATCCTCCCAGACCAGGGCTCGAACCCGTGTCCCCTGCATTAGCAGGCAGATTCTCAACCACTGCGCCACCAGGGAAGCCCTTTTTAAAATATATATTTATTTATATTTTTGGCTGTGATGGGTCTTTGTTGCTGCATACAGACTTTCTCTAGTTGTGGCGAGCAGGGGCTACTCTTCATTGCGGTGTGCGGCTTCTCATTGCGGTGGCTTCTCTTGTTGCAGAGCATGGGCTCTAGGTGTGGGGGCTTCAGTAGTTGCAGCACTGGGGCTCAGTAGTTGTGACTCGCGAGCTCTAGAGAGCAGCCTCAGTAGCTGTGGTGCACAGGCTTAGTTGCTCTGTGGCATGTGGGATCTTCCTGGACCAGGGCTCGAACCCATGTCCCCTGAATTGGCAGGTGAATTCTTAACCACTGAGCCACCAGGGAAGCCCTACACTCAGCTTCTAAGATTGTTTTGTGTTTGAAGTACTCAGAGGCCTCCCTTACTTACTGATGAATATGTTACCAAAAACCTATTAGTAGAAATTTCTTCTTATTTTAATTTTCCCAAAGAGAAATGGTATTATTTGCATATCAAAGTTAGGTTAGTTAGATGGTCAGTTGCTTGACAATCTTCTTCCAGAATGAATTTCAATGAACAAGGTATGTGACGTGTGTGCATGTGTGTGTGTGTGTGTGCTGAAACATTCAGAACATTCAGAAGCCGAAACTACAGTATTGTGCTCCTTCTATTTTTCTCCTAATTGTTGTTCTATAATAATTCAAAATCATCATAAGATAATTAATGCTAATCAGCAGTATCACCCCAAATTAAAATGTTGATAAATGTATCTTCTGTATGGCAATGGACGTGTTAATTTAATGTGTTAAAACTGTCTATGTGATTTTTAAAGTATAAGTTCAGCATAGAGGTTAAAAGTTTTGCAGCCAGACTATCTGGGTTTGAGTCCTGGCTCTGTCACTTACTAAATTGTATGATCCAGGGCAAATTGCTTAACTTCTCTGTGCCTTGATTTTCTAATCTGTAAAATGGGGGTAGTATCACCTACCCCACTGGGTTATTGTGAAGACTAACTGAAAGAGAAAACGTTTTGAACAGTACCTAGCACATTTTAAGTGCTTAATAATTTAGCTATCATTATTATTATTATTATTATATGTGATGGAGCTAAGATTTTAATAGGTTTTCAAGCTCTAAATCCCATATTTTCATTACACCATGACAACTATTACACCTGACCAGAGGCTACACGCACCCTGCTTAAGGAGACAAGACTTCCACAAATGAAATAAACAGAGAGCACTGCATGATAATACACGAGCCAGTCCTTAACTGTGTGCCTCTTTTAGAGTCTAGCTACTCAGACTTCTAGTGGGTTGTATTCAGTTTTAATCGCTGTACTTAAAAAGAGTGCTGCCTGGATAACCCAGTGAACATCAGAGGAAAGTGAGTAAGCCCTTAGGCGTCGGGAATTTTTAATGTGGAAACCACTTAGCCCATGGAAGAGAATTCTGGATTGGGGCAGTGGTGGGTGGTTGATGGCTGTTACTGGCTTCGACATGTATGTAAGAAAGAGTAGGGTTTCCCTGGTGGTGCTGTGGTTGGGAGTCCGCCTGCCGATGCGGGGGACACGGGTTCATGCCCCGGTCCGGGAGGATCACATGCCGCAGAGCAGCTGGGTCCGTGAGCCATGGCCGCTGAGCCTCTGCGTCCGGAGCCTGTGCTCCGCGGCAGGAGGGGCCCCAACGGTGAGAGGCCCACGTACCGCAAAAAAAAAAAAGAAAGAAAAAAAAGAAAAAGAAAAAAAGAAAGAGTATGTGTCCTTTGTTGTTTTGGAGAGCATAACGAAGGCCCCCTGCATAAAAATTATAAGAAGACAGATGTCAGCTCAATTTTGAGAAAAAACTTTCCTTATACTGATGGTCTCTAATAGGACAGTTGATTGCCCCTCAAGGCAATGTGTTCTCTGTCCCTAGAGTTGTTGCAATAGAACCATTTTTCCTTTAGGGCTGTTATGCCCATCAAATCAGATGAAACACTGGATAGAAAAGGCATTTACTGAACTCTAAACTGCTATATAATTGTAAACGCTTATTATAAACTGTATTAGGATCTACCCCTTTGGGATAGTTTGAACTATATAGTCCCTACAGTTCTTTCCTTTTAGAAATTCTATCTTCTACACACAATGCATAAAAGAGATGACAAGAGAGAATGTTTCCCATACTTAGGAAGCTAAAATGTCTTCCTAAGTATGACATATTCATTTGAATAAAATGAATAATACTGGGTAAGATAACTATTAATTCAAGTTGTTCTCCCACTTGAAAACATTTGATCAACTATGAGTCTGTGTTGATGTTATGTTCTGGAAATACACACTTAAAACTTAACTCATGGGCTTCCCTGGTGGCGCAGTGGTTGCAAGTCCACCTACCGACGCAGGGGACACGGGTTCGTGCCCCGGTCTGGGAAGATCCCACATGCCGCGGAGCGGCTGGGCCCGTGAGCCATGGCCGCTGAGCCTGCACATCCGGAGCCTGTGCTCCGCAACGGGAGAGGCCACAACAGTGAGAGGCCCGCGTACCGCAAAAAACAAACAAACAAACAAAAACTTAACTCATACTTAAGAATTCAAAGTAACCCTCTCCAATAAGTAAGATGACTCATTGTTATCAGATCCTTACCAGTCTTTTCCCAGCATCTGGCTGGCGCCAAGTTGGGTGTTTTGGAGCGGACAACAATAAAGTCCACCTCCTGGATTATAAGTTGGTGTGGCCTAGGCTAGAAACTGTCAGTCCTGTCTTGTCTTGCTGAAAACAGTTCTGACCTTATAGAGACACTCCTTTTACAAATATGTAGACATCACAGTGTCTAGAAAACCTTCCCTGATGCCTAGCTATTTGGGCTCCTCTTCCGTATGGTCCCATCATACTTCCTCTGTGATTACTACTCATTGCTGATCATTTAATGTTTGCCTTCTCCCAGACTTAATAGGTGAATTTAGCTTTCTGCAGAAAAACCACCTAAGAGGTGGTTTATAAATGTGAAAACAGAGCCTTTGCCCAAGGGTGCCAGGTATATGTGTGTATGCATGGGGGTTTCAAGATATAAGCCTAGAAGTTGGGGCCAGACTGTAGAAAGAAATGAAAATGTTAAGAGTATGGGCTTCATCCACCAGCAGCAAAGGCTAAGGAATTTGAGGTAGGGAGCAGACAATGATTAGGGGGTGTTCATGTAAGAATTAGCCAGTAAAACAGGAGTTCTTAAGGTCAGAACTGGGGAACAAGCTCGCTAGGGCTCTGCTCTTCATAGAAAGGAAAATGTCAGCTAAGTTATGGAGGCACATTTTCCTCCCTCCTCCACTAAGGGTAGGCTGTTCATAAGAAGGAACCCACAGCTTCTGATGCAGCAGTTCCCCAAGGCCTCTGCCCTAAACTCACACTTTGCATGGCAAAATGCAACGAAACCATTTGCCTAATGAGCTCATCTGGAACTCCCACATGGCACGGTGGTTGGTGGGTCCCTTCCAGAACTAGCGACAGAGCAGCCAGGCACCAGCCCCTCCCAAATGAAATTATTCCATATTCCGTGTTGCCCTTTGAGCTTCTGGGTCTGGAGGCTACCCACAAAGCATCTTTGGATTACAGGACTAAGCTGATTGCAGCCTTGCTCAATTTCACTTGGTTCATGAATACGAGTTGGAACTCACCCATGGCATGAGTTTTGATTTCCTCATGGTCCCTTCTGATGGTACTGGTTGCACGTCTGATCTTCATATACTACCTACCTGCTGGAATATTTAAGGGACAATGGATTTTTATATAACACACACACTAGTAAATTATTTTGTGATGTAAAATTCTTCTTCCCAAAAAAGAAAATGTTAAACCCTAATCGTCAGTGTAGGGGACCAGACCTACCTATGGCAGGGCATTGAACAATATGGGAGAGAGTCCTTACCCTGACCACATGAGACTACAGTTAGGTACCTAACAGAAATAATCTTTTTCCTTTAAACTTTCATTGGGAGTGTTTTGTTTTGTTTTGTTTTTAAATAAATTTATTTATTTATTTTTGGCTGCGTTGGGTCTTCGTTGCAGTGAGTGGGCTTCTCATTGTTGTGGCTTCTCTTGTTGCAGAGCACGGGCTCTAGGCATGTGGGCTTCAGTAGTTGTGTCATGCGGGCTCAGTAGTTGTGGCTCGCTGACTCAGTAGTTGTGGCTCACTGGCTCTAGAGCACAGGCTCAGTAATTGTGGCTCATGGGCTTAGTTGCTCTGTGGCATGTGGGATCTTCCCGGACCAGGGATCGAACCTGTGTCCCCTTCATTGGCAGGCAGATTCTCAACCACTGTGCCACCAGGGAAGCCCCACTGGGAGTTTAAAGATATGTCATGGGCAGTATCTATGAGAGGGGCCTTTTCTTTACAGGAAGTAGAAATCTGAGATTCATGGAAATAGGGAGTTTGGAAAGGGAAGAGTGACTTGCCAATAAACTTCATGACTGACAGAAAACTGCCAAGTGTGGCACTTTAAAAGCTAGGAAGGAGTATTAACATTCCCAGGTATCTTCCTAATCTTCCAAGCTGTGAAGCAACTGAGATCTGAGTGGAACATGGTGCGAGAAGGGGGGGCAAGGAGGGGAACAAGGGGGTAGATTGCACTGAGCACCCCTGATTAGTCACGACTGAATGTGTCATGCCATGCTGCCCTGTCAGAGACTGATAAGCATCTAGGGTATTAGAAGAGCCGTTCAGGTGCTATGCCTGCAAAACATCACCCTTACTTTTCTGTAAACAGCAAATAATTTGTAAAAGTCAAAGTTTTTCCTTGAAGGTGAGTTTTGTTTCAAAAGCTGTCTGTGTGGTTTTCTTTAAATCCTTGTTTCACCCGGAGTAGCATTTGTCTTTATGTCTTGCAGAAAACGTAAAACCCTACATCTGTTATGAAATCCGCGTGCATGCACTTTCAGGGGACAAGGGAGGATGCAACTCCATCCGGGGTAACTCTAAGCACAAAGGTGAGTCTTGGGACCTTTTACCCAATTTTGCTGTAGTTTAATGGTTTGGATTTGGAGGGTGACAAAAGCCTCCTGTGTTCTACTTCACAGCACCACTGAGTGGCCCCCACATTAATGCCATCTCAGAGGAAAAGGGGAGCATTTTAATTTCATGGAACGAAATTCCAGCCCGGGAGCAAATGGGCTGCATCCTCCATTACAGGATATATTGGAAGGAACGGGACTTCGATTCCCAGCCTCAGCTTTGTGGTATGTGTGAGAAACAAAGGCAGCAGGGTCTTTCTTGTTTAGATGTTGGGAAAACACAAGTGTGTGCAAGTGCTAGCACCATACCTGGCACTTAGTAGGTGCTCCATAAATATATTTGAAATTAATTGAATGAAGAAAAACAGACATCTAAACACACACACTCACACACACAAGGTTACTGAATGTTACATGCTAAGCAAATTGAAGAAATGAAGTTAATGGACGAGGCTCTCAAGGAGCTTATTCATATGGGGAGATAGCATTTCAAAAACCAATAAGTGTACTTTGATACTATTATATAGACTCTTGAGGCTTGCAGGAAATGCATTTGGAGAATCTTCGAATCACCACACTTGCAAATACCATCATAGCATATTATTTTCTCCTTAAATGGATAAAATACAATTTAAGTAACTCCTTATGACCCGTAATCATGCTGTAAGACTAAAGCAATTAAATTCTGGCTGGAGCATTATCTCAAATGATTTCATCACTCGTTCACCGAGCAGTTCCAAGTCACTTGCCAGATTTAATGTTCTAATCTTTGATTTACTCAGTTTTGTTTTGTTTTTCCTGGCTTGAGCTTCCCTTTAGTATTTCATAGGCAGCTGGCTTTCTTTCAGGAGCATTTATCATAAAGAAGCAACCATTTTATTCCTTCATGAGAACTATTAGGTCCAAGAAGAATGTAACAAAGCCAGCCTGAGATGTAGGTGTCAGAGAGCTGCCTGCAGAGTGATTCTTACCTGGGAAACTTGAGGAATTGGTCCTCTCTCTTGACCTTAGATCTGCAGTACTGCTTTTCTAAAAGTTATGACTTTTAAAGCTAATTAATTTCTTATTATATAAATAATACTTGTATATAGTAAAAGCATTCAAATAGTTCAAAAAGATATAAAGTGGAAATTATCCCTTCCTCCATTCTTAGGCTGTTAGCGGTTCTTTGTGTGTTCATCCAGAAAAAAACTTAATGCATACACTAGCATACATTTGGGATAACCATCTATATTCTGATCTGCACCTTATTTTTGCCTCTCAATAATACATACTGAGATCTTTCCACATCAATCCATGTGGACTTGTCTCATTCTTTTTTTTAACAGCTTTATAGTATTCCACTAATAAGATCTTACAATAATCAGCTTAATAATCCACCATTGTTAAATACAGCAGATCACTGAACAGAACTGCTCCTCACTGTCGGGGTAAGTCAGTTCTGAAAGGCACCCCCAAAGGTGATGAATCAATTGATCTCGTCATGAGCCATTTGGAATACTTCATATGAAATTTGCTCCCCCACAATTTTTCATTTTGACAGAATTTAAACGAAGATGCTTATTTACAACAAGATCAACATGGTTAGATGGTTCTTAAATCTGCTCTTGTAGATGTTGAAGAAATTACCTACCTTTTTTGCACCAAATCTGATGAATCTAAAGTCTGTGTAAGGGTATTTTAAAATAACTTTAAAGGGGACAAGGTGCAGATTCAAAGCCCTGTTTTGTACCAGTTTAGATGGTTTCCCTTTTAGCACTTATAGCTGAACAAAGACCTGTTCCCTATCTTCAGAGAGCTCACAGTGCACCCAGGGAGATGGAAAAGTACACAAAAGTGATATGTAAGTGCTGTAATCAAGGACTGACACCTACTATTGCATTGGGCAACCAGAAATCATTGGCAAATCCACAAGTGCCATTTCTAGAGAGTGGTAGAGGGCAGTAGGTTGAGGAGGAGGGAAAAGGAAAGCAGAGAGGCTCCACATCAGCAAAAGGAGGATGGAGTTCCAAGGCGTCTTCTGTCACGGCCCCTAACAGCACAAGCAGGGTGCAGTAGGAACACTTCGCCTGCCTGGGCAGGGGAGCGGGGTAGCCCTGGGGTGGGGCATCTGCATTCCCCAGGTGATTTGGGCACACAGCCACTCCTCTGGAGGTTTGTTGATACCGCCATTTGCACCGCTCTACGGGCACACACATTCTACTTATCACATGGCTGTTTTTGCCAACATGAGGGCAGAAGCCATGGCAGTTAGCTCACCATTGTCTCCCCCTTACCTATAATGCAGCCAAGCACCCAGTAGGTGCTTGATAAAAATAGTATTTTTTGAATAACAAATGGGTAAATACTGCCCTGGGCTTTGTCAAACCAATGCAGATGTTTACATAAAAGCTGATTTCCAGGAGCCATGCAGCTGTTTTGCCTGGTACCACTCGACCTTCTTACTGGTGACCTTTCAGATGACTGGCAACCATCACATCTCCCTTAACTGGTGCCTTTGTCATTTAACCACCTTAAACCTAAAGTTTCAGATCCAAGAACTGAATGGCCTCCTTTATCTCTGCCAGAGATCACAGCCCAGACAAGGCAGCAGAACCAGTATTTCCTGCATGACTTCTTTCTTCCTTTACTCAACTCAACCTATTTGCCAACCAAACTGCTGACACCATCACCTTCCTCTTGGCTTCCCCCATAGTTTCTATTTTTATCCTTCAAATATACACATGTGCAGTTATCTGTGTTTCCGTGTAAACTTTTTTGGCCCAGCAAATCATTCAAACTCCTTCCCTTGTGTTCCAATGGCTCATTCACTCCTGGAGTTAAGGATGCCCTAACACAGTTGGACGACTGACTCCCTGATGCTCGCCTACGCTTTGCTGCAGCAAGATGAGCAGAAAGTCTCTCCCAAATTATGTTTTTAGTCCCCTGCCTTGGGAATAAGAGACATTTTAGTGTAATCATATAGCTGAAGTCTGTGCAAGCAATTTCATCAGGTTAAAGTAGGCTTGGGAATTTTCCACACGGTACTTTTTCTCAAAAGGATGTAAAATATAGAAATTGATCTGATAGTCACAGCTGTTAAATGATCTGCTCTGGCCTCAGCTCCTTTGGGTGGATTGGATGCAATAATACAGGGTTCCATCTTGCTGGTCACACATAGTAAGTAGGGGTGAGTGAGTGTAAGGGGTCTGTTTTCCCTACTAGATGGTGAACTCTTTGAGGCAGATTCTGTGCCTTGGTGCCTTGTCCAGGGCAGACACTCAATAAATATGTGTGACTGTTGAAATAAATTCAGCAAACAGGGTCAAAATCTGACTTGCCCTGGGGTTTGTGAGACAGTAAATAATGTTGAGGCACAAAGTGCTGAGTTCTAGTTTCCACTTTGATCACCAGCACACACACAAGTCTGCTGAGCAAACCAGTAGGCTACACCTGTCGAAGTTCTTGCCTTGATTTTACAGCCCCCCTCAGTTTTTGAGAGGTCACTCCAAAACTCACACCCAGCAGATCCCTGGAGGAGGAGACTGCCTATTTACTAAAGGCTACCGATATTCATGTCTCTTGGAGGAAAAAAAACAGCATAAACAAATTGCTCAAAAACCAAAATCTCACCTGCTGAGAACCTACAGCGGTGTTAAAAGCATAAAGAACTGACAGTCTAGCCTTAAACTACCAAAATAAATCTAAGTACCATTGCTCTCATTTTTCAGATTTTATGTCAAATTGAGGCAGATCAATGATTAAACCCACTAAGACCAGTACCCAGAACTTAAAAAAAATAAAAAAGGAAGTCAGAATTAATAAATGTTATTAAATGTCTATTTCATTAATTGCTAAACTTAGCTTGCTTAAAAATTCCATTGAAAACAATTTGTACATTTAATTGCCTCCCCAGGAGTTCTCAAATATACCTGATAAATGTCGGAAACATTATAGTCATAGGAAATAAAAGAAGTTACTACAGCTAAATAGTTTCAAAAGCAAAATAATAAAAATTCTTTGAAATGATTTTACCACAGAAAAAAATGTAATTCTTCTGATATGCTCTGAAGTGGTGCCTTCATAAATGACAGTGCCTAGGGCCTTTTAAAGTATTAAGTATTAATGAATGAGGACTACTTTAAAACAGCAGTGTGCTTTCTCTTTCAAATTAAATGAAGCATTAACAAACAAAAATGAGTAAGAGCCCACATTCAGATATTTCCTTTAATTTGTGCCTTAACCTTTATATTTATCTTCTTTTCAGAAATTCCCTATAGGGTCTCCCCAAATTCACATCCCATAGACAGCCTGCGGCCCAGAGTGACATACATTCTATGGATGACAGCTCTGACAGCTGCTGGTGAAAGCCCCCAAGGAAATGAAAGAGAATTTTGTCTGCAAGGTAAGAACCACCCTTAGAGAGGGCAAGTCCACTGTGAATTCCTGTATAGGAGTATACTCCCACTACTTGATATGCAGATTATCAGATTTTCTGTAATTCACTAATTACTTTCTTGATGCTATACCTTTGCACTTGCTATTTCCTCTAACCAGAGTGCCCCACCATTACATTGTCTGCTTGGAGACAGTGTCTACTCGTTTTTCTAAACTCAGCAAAAATGTTGTCCCCTGCAGAAAGCCTTCCCAAATGCACGTCCATATTTCCTTCATAATGCACTATACTTGACCCCTATTCAAAACTCTGAATCCAATAGGCAGGGACTAGTATCTGTTTAATCTCTATCATCAAGGTCTAGAATGGCACCCAGCACATAGCACTTGTTAAATAAATATCTGTTCAATGAATGATGAGAATAATCCCCCAAATAATACAGCTACTGCCTATTAGATAGTTATGTGCCAGGCATTGTGTTAAGCTCTTTGAATACTGTATTAGTTTGCTGGGGCTCTTGTAACAAAGTACTACAACTGAGTGGCTTAAACAACAGAAATTCATTTCCTCACAGTTCTGGAGGCTGGAAGTCTGAGATCAAGGTGTTAACAGAGTTGGCTTCTTCCAAGGGCTGTGAGAGAATCTGTTCCACGCCTCTCACCTCGCGACCGGGGGCAATCTTTGGCATTCCTTGGTTTCTAGATCTCTACTTTCATCTCACTTAGAGTTTTCCTCGTGTGTTTCTCTTTGTTCAAAATTCCCCTTTTTACAAGGATACCAGTCATATCAGGCTAGGGGCCACCCTACTCCAGCCTGACCTGTCTTAACTAATTACCTCTGCAATGACCCTATTTACAAATAAGGTCACTTTCTGAGGTACTGGAAATTAGAACTTCAATATATGAATTTTGGGGGTGGGAAGACACAATTCAACACATGTAACACATACGTTTACTCGTTTAATCCTGACCACAACCATGTAATGTACCTGCTTTACACTCCTGTACCTGGCCATACTACCAGGCACTCAATATGAAATGAATAAAAGAATGAGATTATGATGCCTTTTTACAGGTGTGAGGTACAAAAAGATTACCCAAGGTCTTAGAGGTGGCAAGTGGCAGAACTACAAATCAGACACAGATTTCAGTTTCTTAAGTTTGAGTATGTGAAGAAGTGACCCAGCTAACATGGGTTTCTCTCCACTAGCTAAATTATGCTGTTCTCTCTGGCAGCGCCCGTTTGCATCTGCTCTAAGCATAAAACAAACTGTTCTTGCTTTGTGACATGGAGTATCAAGTTAATCATTCAGGACTTTGTTGTTCTATGCCAGATACTCCTCCACTGGGAAAAGTGACCAGCCCTCTTCTCAAGCACTCCCATGAAAGTTAACTTGTGAGCAATTAATTGGACTAAGGACTCAGCATCTTTCTACCCCTGGTACTCCAGACTTGTCCCATCTGCCCAGAAAGAAAGGCAGATGCTAACAAAATGTCAGATTATGCCGATTGTGTGGGGTGGTAACGAGGTTTCCTGCATTAACTCCCCTGTTCAGCCCTGGGAAAAGCCCCTCTCACAGGGGCTAGCAGGTCTATGGCCGTTAGTGGCCCCTGGTCACCCCCCTCCTTCCCTGTTCTTCACTCTATCAGAAGAAGAATCTTTCTACAAGATCCCTGTTGCTGACATTCTGCCTCCTATTGCAACCCGTCAGTGGTTCCCCACGGGCTTTCAAGCTAGAATTTACACTGCTTTGTTACCAAGCCCTGCACGACCTGGTCCTGTTCATCCATCTAGCTTTGTTGTCTGCCGCACACTCATCATTCATACTGGAAAGCAAGACCAGACTATTTGTGGTTGCTGAAGCACTCGCTCTTTCCTCCCTCCGTGCTTGCTGTCTGTCGAGTCTGCACTTCCCTAACTTGTCCACTTAGCCAACTCCTAGCCATCCGACTCTAAACTTTTGACATCCTGCCTTTTGGGAAACCTTCCTGAGCTGCTCATGAAACCATTTCCCATGCTGTTCTCTGCAACACTGCCTTGTACATGCTGTTTTTACATGTATCCTGTGGCATCCTGGTTTAGTTTACATGTTTACCCATCTGTCTCCTGTACTATCTTCAGAGCCCATGTCCCATTCATCTGTGTATTACAGCACCTAACCTGGCCTGTTACATGGTTTACACTCAATAAACGTTGGATGAATTAATGAAAAATTCCAACACATAGTGAAATATTTACATGTCTATAGGAAGGAATCAGAACAATTTCAAAGACCCTAGGTAGACAGAGGTCTTATCCAATGGTTTGGTAAAATTAATAGCTACCATTTCTTGAGGTCTCCTCTGTTCAGATACATGGCTGTGCCCTTTAAATACACCATCTCTAATGTTCACAACAACCTGCAAGGTAGATGTCATTGTTCACCTTTTATAGATCAAGAATCTGAGGTCCACACATCAGTCAGTGGCAGTTAGGACTAGAATCCAGGGCTCCCAGTTCACAACCAGTGCTTTGTATACCATACTCCCTTTCTTTCTGCACCTATTAGAGGAAGAAGCCCTTGTAGGGCTGGAGCTCCTTCCTTGGAACGATAGTATTGGCCCCTTTGGGCCCTTTCTTCCTTCCTTAATGGGCGAAAGAGAGTTGGCCTTGTTCCTGAGTCTAGCTATCCAGGAGCTGTGGGTAAAGCCCAGCGGGTTCACACAACAGTCAGTATTTAGAAATGTTCATTGACGATAACTCAGTCACAGGGTTTGCTAACTTTTCGTTTCAGGTAAAGCCAGTTGGAGCACATTTGTGGCACTAAGCATTTGCATGGGTGTCATCATGGTGGGCGTTCTCTCAGTGCGTTGCTTCCGGCAAAAGTAAGTTCATTACACCTGCCAACTTTGGTAAATTTTTTTTTTTTTTCATATAATAGCTGTTGCTGCTATGGGTCAAAAAAATGGTTACTCTCCTACATCGCTAGTAGCACACTAACTATATTCATCTTTTTGGGGTGACAGTATATGTTTAATTTTTTTAAATATTAAACATTTCACCTAGCAATTCCCAACTAGAAATTTATTCTAAGTATATCATAGGTATATACAGATATTTAGTGGCAACTATGTTCACTGAAGTATCGTTCATAGAAGGAAAGCAATTTGAAGCAACCTAAATGCCTAATGATGTGGGATTGGTTGAATAAATCACAGTATATTTCATACTATACAGCATCCTATGCATTCATTAAAGATGTAGAAGAAAATTAAGTGGTATGAATATTTGCTATATTACATTTTAAAAAGCAGGTTGCAAAACATGTACTTTCATTTTTTAAAAATAGTGCGTATACACGTGCACACAGACACACAAGATATATTAGTTAGCATTAAATTTGGTTGTATGTAACATAAAAATAATATGACAAATTAGCTAAGTTTCTCACCCAGGTAAAGTAAGTAAACTCAGGTAACGGCTGGTGTAGGAGCTCCCCAGTCATCAGAGACCTAGGCTCCTTCTTTTTCTGCTTCACTATCCTGACATTGGCTTTCATCATCAAGTTCACCTCATGGTCCAACGGCTGCAGGAACTATGGCCATCATGCCTGCATTCTACAACTACAGGGAGAAGGGAGGTGCCCATAACCCACCTCTTCAAGACACATGAAGAAGTCACACATGGCACTTTAGGTTACCTCTCATTGGCCAGAACTTGGTGAGGCAAGGGAGGCTTAAAACTGTGGCCTTTTAGCTGGGCTCATTGTTGTCCCAGTAAATCAGGGTCCCCTTTCTAAGAAAGAGGGGAAAATGGGTATTGGATGGCAGTTAATATTCTCTGCTCCAAGGACATACACTAAAATATTAATGGTGGTTATAACAAGGGATAGAATCATAGCATAGCGCTTTTAGTTCTATTTAACTGTATTTCCTAAAATTTCTTTAAACATGTATTATTTGGTAAAGAGAATTTTTTAAATGAGTTAGTTATTCAATAGTTTTGTTCAGATGTTGTGTAACGTAGAAGAGGTCATAATAAAACTAGCTCAAAGTCATTCTACTAGTCATTGAACCTGTCTGAAAGGCTTTCCATTTATTGAAGCTCTCCCATATGTGATAGATACTTCAAAGCAGAGCTCTCTTTAGGTAGACTTTGAAAAAGTTGAACTCAAAGAGTCAACTAGGATCACATGCAGCCTCTCTTCAGGGAAATAGTATCAGTTAGGGTGGAGGCTTCTGCTGTTAAAGAAAAAAAAAAGAGCCCCCAAATATAGTGGCTTTAATAAAATAGCTCATTTTTCTCCCATATAATAGTTCTAAGGTATGTCATCCAGATTGGTTGGCAGCTCTGCTCCTCAGTGTCATTTAGGGATCCAACTGTCTTCCATTTTATTGGCCCACCATCCCTTGGGCACCTTCCTCATCTGCATGATCTATACTAGGTCACAGGTACCTCTGCTCACATTTCTTTGGAAAAAACCTAGTCACATGGCCTCATCTCTTGTTTCAAAGGGTTGAACACGTCCCAGAAGCTTACTTTTCTTATGAAACAAAGTGTGTTAAAGCCAAGTCTTTAAAAATGCTTCATATTGGTCTTGAATTTTTTTAAAAAAATAGTCAAAATAGTTAAGTCATATGCATATGAGAAACATTTATAGGATTTTTTCTTCCACATCATAAACTCATTTTAAAATATTTTCAAAAACCCAGAGATGTGGAAAGAAGAAATAAAAAGACCCTCTGATCACCAAATACAACTACTCTAATAGTTTGGATATTTCTCTATTGGTATTTTTTTCTTGGCATTTTTTTTTTTTTACTTAGTTATGTCCAAGCTGTTTATACCACCTGTATCCCGTTTTACTCTGTTTTCATTACAAGCTCTTTATAAACATTCTAATTTACTAAATATAAATAGTAATCTCCCCAAGGGTATTGACCATGTCCTCTTGTTTGCTGTTTTATCCCCAGCATGTGGCACTGTGCTGGTCATACATTAAGGATTCAATCAACGTTTGTTGAGTGAGTACTTGGCTGCTTAGTGATAGCTAAACATTACATCGAGCAAAAGTTGCATCGTTTATTTAGCAAACCCTAAGTGGTTGCACGAGTCTTTATCACCTATCCAAACTTCACAGAAAACGAGTCCAGACTTGGATGTTGCATCATCTTTCTCCTGCAGTGTTTACATTTTACTCATTTGCATACCCCTACACTGAAGTCACTGCACTAAGAACCTGTGTTTCCATGCCACCGTGTGTGCACTTAACCAATGTCACTGTTTTCTTTACCTGCAGGGTATTTGTTCTCCTTTTGGCCCTCAGACCTCAGTGGTGTAGCAAAGAAATTCCAGACCCAGCGAATAGCACTTGGGCTAAGAAATATCCCATTGTGGAGGTAAGGTATAAAGCCTTAGTGGTCAGTCGATGGGGTTCTAGTGATCAGTACATCTAAGTCTTTCATCGAAGTTACAGGGAAACCTCGGTGTTTAGATCCTTTGGATAAGCTGCTTATCACGAGTGCTAGGTTACCATCTGAGTCATCACTCCCATGCACAGGAATTTTCTGAAGCTTATGACCAAGACTAAAAGACCCATAACTTTTCATTCCTCTCTATGCCTTCTGTTCCTCTCCTCACCTCAGCTCACTTCAAAACAAATTTAAAAAGCAGTTTATTAATTAATTAATTTTATTTATTTATTTATTTTGCTGTGTTGGGTCTTCGTTTCTATGCGAGGGCTTTCTCTAGTTATGGCAAGCGGGGGCCACTCTTCATCGCGGTGCACGGGCCTCTCACTATCGCGGCCTCTCTTGTTGCGGAGCACAGGCTCCAGATGCGCAGGCTCAGTAGTTGTGGCTCACGGGCCTAGTTGCTCCGCGGCATGTGGGATCTTCCCAGACCAGGGCTCGAACCCATGTCCCCCGCATTAGCGGGCAGATTCTCAACCACTGCGCCACCAGGGAGGCCCTAAAAAGCAAATATATTTGCCAGGCACTAGTCTGAGCATTGGCTCATCCAAATTCAAGAGCACTGAAGCTTTACTGTGATGTTCCCCGTCCTGTGTGAGCACAGAACAGATAAATAGAGCCCAGACTATTTTGGTCTTGGCAGGAAGCCAGTAAGTCATTCCATTGTGCAAGGAAAAGGTTTTAAGGCAGGAGAGGTTGCTCAGCTGGCAGATGAGAGTGCTGGGAGTAAAGGACACGCAGGGAGTGGCTGCCTCACAGTCCTAGGAGGGAAGAGCAGCTCACAGCGGGCAGCAGGGTCTGTCTCTGATGGAGGGTCTTGAAGTTGAAGGCATCTGAACGTGGAGCAAGACTGTGCACTGAAGGGGAGCAAAGGGGAGGAGAGGGGTGCCCACATTCTTCCCATCACCCGGCGCCTCGGCAGCCCCGCCCCCTCACATCATATAGCCCTCCTCCTCCAAGATTCTTCTCTTCAGTCACCCATGCCTCATCCAGAAGCCAGTGGTACCAGCCGCCTCTCAGAGAAAGAGCTGGTCCCAGCCATGTCTGCCACCGTAGGAAGTTAAGTCACCGCAGTTTAATGCCTTTGAAATAAGACCACCTCTGCCACTTACCATGTCAGTGACCCTTGAGCGCTGGCCCGATGACATGAGCCTTAGTTTCATCCTCTGTAAAACAGGAATTGACAATATCTCTCATATATATTGTTGTGAAGACTAAGTAAGATGCCATGTAAAGCACATGGGTCATACAAGGCAAAGATCATTCATTTTCTTCCCAGGAAGATTTACACTTGAAGTCTCCTCTCTCTATTGAGGAGTTTTGTTGCTGTTAAGTTACAGTAGCAAGAACAGTATAATAATAACAGTATATGTATGTGCGTGTGTATGTCATATATGTGATAGATGTTTGATATATTTGATTATACATGACATATAATTATATATGATATACAACAGTATTACATAATAATATATTTATGTTTATATATACATATAACATACATTACTTTCTATATGCCAGGCACTTTAAAAAAATTTTTCATGCGTGCTTCCCTGGTGGCGCAGTGGTTGAGAATCCGCCTGCCGATGCAGGGGACACGGGTTCGTGCCCCAGTCCGGGAAGATCCCACATGCCGCAGAGCATCTGGGCCCGTGAGCCATGGCCACTGAGCCTGTGCGTCCGGAGCCTGCGCTCCGCAATGGGAGAGGACACAACAGTGAGAGGCCCGCGTACCACAAAAAAAAAAAAAAAAAAAAAAAAAAAAAAATTTCATGCATTAACACCTAATCTGTACAACAGCTTTATGAGATTGTAATATTATTATCCCCATTTTTCAGATGAGGAAAGCGAGGGACAGAGGACTCAGTAACTTGCCCAATGTTAGTCAGCTAGTAGGTGGACCCTGGGTTCACATACAAGCAGGATGTGCTGTCCTCCATTATACTATACGTTCTAAAAGATCTTAAGCACAGGGTGAGGGGGGGGTGTTTCCAGCAGTCAAAACCTCTGAGCTGAACAGACTTAACTCAAGAGGTGTTCACACACTGGGCCCTCACTTGGTGGCAATATTGTGATGACCTATGGGAAGGCACTCAATAAGGATGCCACTGCTAGTATTAGAGGGGATTCAGGTACCAGGAATTGAATCAACTGAGCTCTAAGATCTCTCTTTTCCAATGCTGAGATTCCACAGTCCCATGTCCTAAGAGCCTGAAATAGCACAGTGAGAAGCAGCTCTGGGTCAGTCGCAGACACCTGGCTCCCAAGCTGGTAGCTGTGGCATCATGGTCTCTATTTGCCACTGCCTGGGCATGAGGGGATACAGAGGCATGCAGAGTCACTGAAGAGCCCATAAAAGCCTAGAAGAGATGCTGAGAAAGACAAAGAGTTAGAGAAAGTAACACATGGAAAAAAATAACAGAAATTGCCATACACATACCCAAAGTTGTACAGTATGAGTATGTTCATTGCAGCATTATAAATAGAAGCCATAATGTAACCTGCCACCAGGGGACCAGGTTAAACATTTGGGTATATCTGTACAACAGGATGTTATGCAACTACTAAAAAAAAATGAGATCTATATGTGTCTAACATCTCTAATATATTTAAAAGTGAAAAAAAGCAAAGTTTGTACTAATTGTCTAAAGTGGGTTCTCATTTGTATAAAAAGATGATTTTATACACACACACACACAGTCTCCAACATGTGCACAAGATATTTCTGGAAGCCTAAATATGAAACTGATAACGGTGGTTGCCTTTGGGGAGGCAGCTGTAGGCATGAAGCCCACTTAATTTTTATTACAAATTTCCTTTGAACTTAAAAAAATTTTTTTTACAAAACTATGTACATATATTTCTTTTGCAAAAATAACCAGTAAATTAGAAAATTAAAAAAGAATTAAACATGCCATCTATGATGGCCTCGTGGCAGCCTCAGAACCCCATGTCACTTGACCCTTGAAGGGTTTTTAAAGACCCAAACTGCTCTCCTGGTGACAGGCTGGGACAGACATCAGAAACACAATAGTCTTTCATCTCCAACAAAATGTGCTTTAAGTTCTCAGACTTTACATCCCCCTACCATTTCTTAAAATGTGGCTAAAAAGCCATGGGTCTTAAAGCTCTAGAGGAAAAGGCCCAATCATAAAGGGGATCACTGGGATGTTATCCATTTTGAGCTTGTAAAAGCTTAAAATAGTTTCCATGATGTACCTGAGTTATTAGTGGTCCAAGACACCTTGCCCCAGGACTTGTCAGCCAGGGTGGCTGCTTTGTGAAAGCTCTGAGGAACAGCCTCTATTGATACTGCCAGAACTTTCAAGAAGGCAGAGCCTCGCACTGTGAAAACAACAAGGTGATCCTCATCCAGTGAGATCTCTTCCATAGCAGTGGTCGCAGCACTTTGACAGCTGCCAGTCACATTCCAAGCCAGACCAATGTGCCAGGGCCAGTTTGCACAGCGATAGGAAAAGAGCAGGCTCCCAAAAGAAAAGTACACACGTACCCTCTGGCTGCTCAGGGCCCTTTGCAGAAGTCTACCCTAAGACAGCATCGTCATTCACTTTGGGGACAATTGCCATGCTCAAGGCAAGGGTGGGGACATCAGAGGCCAGTCCAGACCAAACCATTCTTGCACAACTTGGCATCTGACAGATGAGGGATCCAAAGGCCAGAGAGGTAGACTGAATTTTCCCAAGCTGTAGAGTCTCAGAGTTGGGACTAGTCCTCAGGGTTTGCCCTGTCCTAATGCTATTTTTTGTTATCCTCCTCCTCCCTTAAGGCATGGTCCCTCCTTGCAGATAGCTTACAGACATGTTAAAAAAAAAAAAAAAAAAAAAGTGACAGTATAAAGCTTCTTGTGCTAAGAACCTAACAGGTGGCTTCTTTGCTGTTGTAGGAATCCAGTGGAGGGAACAGTCACTAGGGGCTTCATGAAAGCAGGCTTCGGAGATCTGCTTCAGATAGATCAAGCAGTCAGCATAAAACATAGTTTCAAGGACATAAAGAGAGCCCAATAAAGCCTGTAAAAAGAAATGTTAATAAAGTGCTTGAACTTGACTCAGGAATCAGTAATAAGTTTGGAAAGGAAAGATATGACACTGAAGAGCTGGTAACAATTAGATGTTGAGAAAGACAAAGCAAGAAAAGTAACAAATGAAATTAGCTGTAGGGAAGAAAGGATGAATGTCACTTCCAAAAAAGTTATTCCAGAGGGGTCTTTCTTAAGAGCATAACTGACAAGGATATTACCCTGCCTAAAATCCTTCAGTAGTTGTATCAAAGCCCAAACTCTTTAGCATCCCATAAAAGTCCCTTCATCATGTGACCTTCTTCTATTTCTGAAGCCTCAATGTGCCTGTCCTAAGAAAGAACTAGCAGTTTCCAGAATAGACCAATTCTCCCTGCCCACCACCTCCTTACCTGGAAAATACTATGTATCTCTTAGGATTCAGCTCTAGTGTGACCCTTTTAAAATCTTCTGTGCCTCATCCCCAGACAGATGCAAGCTCAGCCCTTCCTTTGCACCCACCGTACCCTCTCTGCTAGAGGAAAAGCAGCTGGTGCAGTTTGACTCACCAGAAACAAGTCTAGTTGAAGGTTGAGCAGGGTAGCGAATCACTCACTGGCTGGGGTTGAGAGGAGTCCACGGCTCCTGCCTGTCTGCCTCCCCAATGATGTTAATTGATTCTCTTACATCACAAAGTAAAGGCCCACAGTGTTCCGCCTCGAGCTGACTAGGCAGTGCAGGCTGCCAGGACTTTTGGAACCCTGGAGAAGTCGGTCATCACGACTACTTACTCAACATAGCCACATAAGCTTCTTCCTCCCCTTTCTCAGGAGAAGACGCAGCTGGCCTTGGATAGACTGACAGACTGGCCCACTCCCGAGGAACCTGAGTCCCTGGTCATCAACAAAGTCCTTCACCAAATGACCCCAGCCTTCAGACGTCCCCATCACCCCAGCTGGCCAGAAAAGGGACAAGGAGTCCAAGGTCACTATACCTCTGAGGAAGACACAGGATACAGTGCCCCGAGCCCCCCACCTCCGAGAGCTCTCACAGCAGAGACAGGACAAGGGGTGGATCTGTACAAGGTGCTGGGGAGCAAGGGCCCCGACTCAACGCCTGGAAACCCAGCCATCCCCTCGACAGTCCTCCCAGTGGACTACCTTCCTGCCCATGAGGGCTACTTACCCTCCAACATAGATTATCTCCCTTCACATGAGCCTCCCATAACTGACCCTCAGGAAGAACTGCCTCAGCACATCTCTCTTTCCATTTTCCCCTCGAGTTCCCTTCACCCACTCACCTTCTCCTGTGGTGAGAAGTTGACTCTGGATCAGTTAAAGATGGGGTGTGGCTCCCTCATGCTCTGAGTGGCAAAGTTTGAAGTTTGGAAAGTCGATGTGTCTCCAAGCGGCACAGCGTGCCCCAGCCACCTGCTCCAGTGGTCGTTACATCTGGGTGCTACCATCAGGTCTGGTTGCAGCTAGAGGGCAGGCAAGCCAACTCAGGGTGAATCTCATCTCAAGATACCTCATCTTGCCTTCTCCAGAGCCTTAAGATCACATCCTCTGCTGTGTGGACCTAGAGACTCCAATCTGGGTTCCTGAAACTTTCTTGGCTATGTTGGCCAGAAAGGAGAAAGGCAAGAGTGGAAACCAAAACTCTTACTAGCCTAGCAATGGCAGACAGTCCAGAGGACCATTCATTCAACAACTATTTACTGTTGACCCTGAATAATACGTGTTTGAGCTGCATGGGTCCACCTATATACAGATTTTTTTAAATAATAAATTCTACAGTACTACATGATCCATTGCTGGATGAGCCCATGGATGCAGAACCACAGATGAGGAAGGCCAGCTAAAAGTTATATGCAGATCCTCAACTGCACAGGGGAGTCTCAACTGTCCCAAACCCCTCATTAAGGGTCAACTTATAAAGTAGCTACTACAAACCAGGTCTTATGTCTAGATCAGTACTGTCCAATAGGCCTGAGATAGCTGCCCTGTTTGATCCAACAGATACTAACCACATTGGCCATTGATTACTTAGGGATTCCTTAGGGATGTATCTCTCGTATGACTGAGGAATTGACTTTTTATTGTAATTAAAATAGTCACATATGACACTTGGCCACTGTATTGGAGAGCACAACTCTAAATGATGGACATATTAGTGAGAATTACTGGGTACCTTCAAAACAGATCGACCTAGTTTTACATATGCAGTCATAAAAGACCCCGGTGAATACCAATATAAAAGGGCTCCCAAGATGGTCATGGTTGTCCTTATTTGTAGAAGCCTAAGAATGTACCTTTTCCTTAGTTTTGCTCGTCTGTTTTCTTTTGCCTTCACCCTTTTTCAGTGAAAGCAACTTGATGGTGGAAAGCTACTGCTAAACCCACTGTAGGACCCTGGGCAAGCAGCCTCCCCTCTCTGAAATCCAATGTCTTATAAAAGAGTGGGCCAAAGCTTCTCTGACCCCTTGTGTTTCCTCTTCTTTCTGCTGCAGCTGATACTGCCTTTAGGACCAGGGCTTCCTCAGGGTCTAAGACCAAACTGCCAAGATCGCACTCATAAGTCGTCCCTTCTGAAGGCATCCTGCTTTCCTTCCTCAGGAAAACTCTTGAGCTGGTCCTCAGTTCAAGTTGAGCATCGAAGATAATTCTCTTTTCCCCAGCATGAACTTGGAAAACTTTAAAGATGTGGCCTCTGGCTTATCCTCCCTTCACCCATCACTGCCTCTATCCCTTAACTATAGGCACTTCTGCTAAGCTGATAGAGAAGAATCTTAGTCTAAATGCTAACAGTACTCTTTGCAAATGAATGGGATGAAAGGTCCTGGAAACTTTTTCTTAAATCCCTGTCAAGACTGGGTCCTACACACTACCACCATCCCACCCAACACTGGAGCTGAGGCGGCTTTGGTTTACCAGATATCCCTCAGAGCTCTAGAAATTGAAATGAGCATTTGCTCTGTTTGTTCATGTTTAACACTTCATCCATGCCTCCTGCTATTCCAGACTAACACGTTTAGTTCTTCCAAGCTTTATTTGAAAAGCTTAAGCTTCTTCCTTACATCTCCATTCTACCCTATTTAGCTGCTGTGTAGCACCTCCATACCATGGTTCCCTGCATCTCAGCAGCTTTAGTACTGGCTTGTCTGCACCCAGGACGTGGAGCCCCTTGACTGTTTGCAATGGGCCGTGACAAAGCTGCCACCTCAGAAGCAGGCCAACCTATCACCTCTTGACAATAAGAGCCAACTTTTCTTTCTTGCAATACCTGCTTTTCCTATATTTACTTTCCTTTTGATTACCTGATAGCCATCTTAATCACTCTTCCCCTACCCCAGGGGTCCCCAACCCCCAGGCCATGGACCGGTACCAGCCCATGGCCTCTTAGGAACCGGGTCGCACAGCAGGAGGTGAGCAGTGGGCCAGGGAGCAAAGCTTCATCTGTATTTACAGCCGCTCCCCATCGCTGGCATTACCGTCTGACCTCTGCCTCCTGTCAGATCAGTGGAAGCATTAGATTCTCAAAGGAGCGCAAACCCTACTGTGAACTGCACACACGAGGGATCTAGGTTGCACACTCCTTATGAGAATTTAATGCCTGATGATCTGAGGTGGAGCTGAGGCAGTGATGCTAGCTCTGGGGAGTGTCTGCAAATACAGATTATCATTAGCAGAGGGTTTGACTGCACAGAGACCATAATAAACCAATTGCTTCCAGACTCATCAAAACCCCATCAGTGAGCGGCAAGTGAAAACAAGCTCAGTGCTCCCACTGATTCTGCGTTATGGTGAGCTGTATAATTATTTCATTATTTATTACAATGTAATAATAGAAGTGCACAATAAATGTAATGCGCTTGAATCATCCCGAAACCATCCCCCCTCTCCCCACCCTACCCCCATCCATGGTAAACTCTTCCACAAAACCAGTCCCTGGTGCCAAAAAGCTTGGGGACTGCTGCCCTACCCCTTCGGCCTCAACACACAGGTCCCGGTCTCCCTTTTACCCCCCACACCTTTTCCCCTCCCTTAAAGCTCCAGGTGGTACTGCAGTCCTCACTTGCTTTCCTAAAAGGTGAAAAAAAAATTTTTTTAAAGGGAGAGTTCCTTGACCCCTAAAGGCTCCTTCTAAGGATGCAGAGGCCTCCTCAGTGGTCCCCTAGCATGATACACTTACTTCCTCTAGTGGACTGTAAATAGCTGGAAAGCAGGAAACATGGCAATCTGCAGCACCATGCCTGGTCCACAGCAGGCTATCAATAAAAAGTAAAAGATGTCTTCTGCCACCACTTCCACCTTGTTCCTTCACTTCCAGAAGCCAGTCCAGCTGTGCCTGCTTCCTCTTTATTGAGACAATTGCATTTGCTAGTAATCTCTTCATTCCCAACCCCTATTCTACTGTACCGTTTATTGACAGCACTACTGTAATACATGTAGCAGTTTCTTATATTAAAAACATTTGAACATGCCTTTGGCTGCTCACTCTGCCAGATAAAAATGTCCTCTTTCTGTGAATGACAGGATGGGTAACCTCATTCTGCCCTTGCCCTATTTATTTATTTATTTATTTATTTTTATTTATGGCTGTGTTGGGTCTTCGTTTCTGTGCGAGGGCTTTCTCTAGTTGTGGCAAGCGGGGGCCACTCTTCATTGAGGTGCTCGGGCCTCTCACTATCGCTGCCTCTCTTGTTGCAGAGCACAGGCTTCAGACGCGCAGGCTCAGTAATTGTGGCTCACGGGCCCAGTTGCTCCACAGCATGTGGGATCTTCCCAGACCAGGGCTCGAACCCGTGTCCCCTGCATGGCAGGCGGATTCTCAACCACTGCACCACCAGGGAAGCCCCCAAATAGTTCTTATAAATCTCCCTTTCTGCCCACAGCCAAAATCCCAAATCAGATTGCCTAGTTTACCAGGACTAGGTAAAGCTCACTAATATTCATATAGCCAGGCTTTCATTCCTCAGGAAAATTAGCAACTCTTTAAATCCTCTCTCCTGATATATATCCAGAAGCCAACCCAGAAATCTCTGCTCTATTGAAACACATCAAATTCCTTAATTCTCTGGGACCTAAATACTACAAATAGAGTCCAAGTTCATTCTCAATGAATTCATGGGAATCTCTACCAATTCCTGAGTACAGATCATTACCCTGAATTAAAATGGCCTTCGGGGCTTCCCTGGTGGCACAGTGGTTGAGAGTCCGCCAGCCAATGCAGGGGACATTGGTTCGTGCCCCGGTCTGGGAAGATCCCACATGCACGGGTGCAGCTAGGCCAGTGAGCCATGGCCGCTGAGCCCACGCTCCGCAACAGGAGAGGCCACAACAGTGAGAGGCCCGCCTACCACCAAAAAAAAAAAAGGGGGGGGGGGTATTTCCTGGGCCTCTGTTTTCCTTATAGGCAATAGGAAAGCCAAACTGGTGTTATCTAGTTCTTTCCCTTCAGTGCCTTTTCCCCTCCACCCTGTCCCAATTTCTCAGCTTCCATTAATAGCCTACAGCTGCAACTCTCCAATTCCCAGAGGCCAGTGAAAGAAATGCCAAACTAGGCACATTCTATTCTAGTCAATCCCCCATGTTTGATTCTTGGTTTTCTCCATCAAGTTCTTTTTCTTTCACCTGTAGTTGTCATCTGTCCCAGTATCACTGCTCAGGCCCTCCAAAGGAGCCCTGTTTTTCTCTTCCTAGCCTGCAGGACACAAAGACATTCACATTATCTACCCTTATGAAAGGCTAATAGGTGAACCCTCAAATTAATCACTCTCTACAATAAAAGAGATCAGAAAGGCCTCTTCTTCACCCTAAAAGAAAAAAAAAGATAAGCAATTTAATCAATTGGCCAACTGATGATGGAAAGAAACAAGTCATATTTGTACATCACAGCCTACACGGGAATAAATTTCCAATTAAAACTTTGCAAAACACACACACCAAGTTAGATAAAAGTATTTGCAAGATATGCCAAGATAACTTACTTAATAAGGCACTCTTACAGATTAGTATGAAAAAAGACAACACTTCAAAGAAAAATGGAGTGAGCAACTCATAAAATACATATAAATGTCCAATAAGCATAAAAAAACCCAGCTGTAATCAAAGAAATAAAAATTTAGTACCATTTTTCCCTTACCAAATTAGCAAGAGTAATGAAAAATTTAGCCACTATTAATCAGAGAACTGCGGTTGGCTACAGGAATGTTGGTTGTCTCTTTTCTGGAGGCACCTGGGCAATATTCAATAAAATGTGACTAGCAATATAAAGAACAGTACAAATATCATAAACTATTTATCACAGCATTGATTATAATGGGGAGAGGAACCTAAATGCCCTTCAGTAGGGACCTGGTTAAATCACGCATACAATGAAATACTGAATTTCATGGAGTCTAAGATGCCACCAATTTTAGGGGACACCTCAATACTTTGCTATGAATAGGGAAAGAATGCAAATTAAACTGTAATATGCCATTGATTGCTATGGTGCACACTTCCCCGCCCCCTCACATAATTTTAACATGCCTGAAACTGGGATGCATCTTAGAATTGATGCAAAGCATACTATGCAGCCTTTTAAAAAACATAACAATGTTTGACATGGAAGTGGTTAAAATGGCTGAATAGAATCATCTCACTTTTATAAAGCAATGCAAAAATCTAAATATACACCAAAATGCTAACAGTGACTACATCCAGCCGCAGGTTTTTAAATTACACTTTTGCATTCTTTTCATCACAAAGGCTCATTACTCTTAGAAGTGGAGAGTCAATGAAATATAAAATATTACCAATTTCTTTCCAAAGACCTGAGACAGTGGGTCGGTCCTAAAGACAGACACTAACCACTTTATGGCCCATGCCTCTTTCATTTTCCACCTCCTCTGTCTGGCACTTCTACCCTTAATACTCCTGTCAGAGGGTAGAAAAGACAAAGTAGCTTCCACACTAGGGGGGGGGGGGATGTTAGAGTAATAACTGAAGCAATGGATCTTTGAAATACAAAGTTTATATAAAAAGTCAAATTTTGCCTTATTCCCATTCTAACAGGAATTGTTAATAATAATCAATGACCTCTAACACAGTACTTAATACATGCAATTTTTAAGGGGTTAAGGCGGTTCTCACCATGACTGGTTTAAGGTAGCTGTTATCTCCACTTTAGAGATGAGGGAACTGTGATACAAGTAACTTAACCAAAGTCACACAATTAGTACCTGATACCAGTCTGGTTTTAGAGCATAATTTTCAACTACTTTAATTCTTTTCTGTGCAAGTGACTGCACAACAAATTTGTATCGATTGGGTTTCCGACTGTAGTTGGCTGTAACTGTGATTCCATAAAAATCTTTGAAGCTATTGTTACTAGGTAACCAAAAACCAGCGTCTCTGTACTTCTGAAGTTCTAGAGCCTTCTTGGTTCTTGAGAAATCTACCCAAAAAGCATGACACCAGGACAAATCTAGCACTCCTGAATTTGCTAACTTATCTACCCAGCTAATCTAAATCCTACAATACAAGGTACACTGTGTAGGCCACAGAAGGGAAATAACACTCCCGAGAAAGTCCATTATTTTAAGGAAATTGGTATTTAAAACTATGAATAAAAACATTATGCCTTTCAAACAGAAAAGTAACCAGAGCAGTGTGTTCTCTCTTTAACTAAAATAACTATAACCCCATCCAACTTACCTGATTTTTTCCAAACATGGCTATTTCTTAAGTAAAAAGGAAGTAGGGCTGCATTTGACTCAATTGTGTTGCTTGTATGAATTGTTGAAACATAAACGCCTTTCCTTTACTCTATGGTAATTAGCTCCACATTTTGTTAATGGTCCTTTCATTTACAAGTGGCAAAACCATTCTTAATTTGGCTCCGAGATTTCAATCATATCTCCAAGAAACATACAAACCTATTATGTGCTACCTTGGGGTTCCTTTACATCAATTCTGGCCACTTTTCAATTTCCACAACTGTAAGGAATTCTTCCACAAGAGACCGGGGCCTTGCCTAGGCAAGAGAATGTCAGGTGAGGCCCATAATACCTTCCCTTTTCCAATTTCAGATATTTTGCTACCCAGAGGTAACTGGACCCAATGAAATACTATAAAAGCTGTTATGAGATTCTCAGAGACTAAATTGTTTTCAAAGGCCCTAAATTTTCACCAGAAAGGTAGAACACCCACAAGCCAAACATTTTCACAAGTTCAGAAAACTGCAAAAACATTCTTCTGAAACTGGATAAAAATTAGTAAGAAAACACACTTGTTCCTTTAGGAAACAAAATCTAATTCACTTACTAAAATGTCAACTATGTATCTCCCTGCACATTAGCTGAGAATGTAGCCTGTGTTAACTAGAGGGTTTTTCCTGTGCTATCCAAAGCAAAGAGCCTGGAGACGCTCATCCTTAGCCAAAAAAATCTCTCAAGGTGAAAATAGGATGTCACAAGAGTTCATTTAGAAGCAGAAATCTTACTTTACCCCATTACACAGGGGGTTAAAACACCATTTGCCTTTTCACAATACTGTAGAAAATACTAGTCTTCTAAGTTTTCTCTCCTTTCACTTCAACAACTGCATATGACTGGATTCCTTTGCATACCTATGAACACTCCCTTTAGACTCCCTCTGGTCTATGGCAGGATAGCTTTCAGAGCAGCTGTACAGATGGTTTTTAAAAGAAAAAAAAAAAAAACCCACTTTTGACATGCTTAAAATAAAAATAACTAGAAAGGATAATTAAGTCAGTAATTTCTCCAGCTACAGATACTCTTCAAACTTTTTCCTCTAAAAATCTGGTCATTTTTAAAGTTTAATAATTCTTAAATAGCAAGAAATTGATGATCCTGAAAAAAAGGTGGGGGGGAACATCCACGCTTTGCTGTAATTGAGGTGCTGGTTATTTAAGTTCTTCAAGCAAATATTTTCACCTGGCATTATACAGCCTCCAAAGCACTTCTCTGTCAACGTGACTTCCAGCTCTACCATTTGACTCAAAATGTGGGGCCGAGTGGGGGTGGGCCAGTGCAACTGGTCAACGTTAAACACTTTTATCTACTGGATTTTGTCGATACTGTGACAAAGTGCCAATCTTCAAGGGATACTGTTATGAACAAAATACAGTGGTCTGAAGCACACACAATATACGTGGCTGGGCATGCTGATTTTCTTCGTATGATTAGTGACCAATGAACACCTGTATTAAAAGTAGTTTTATCCAATCCAATCTTCCACGGCATATTTAAGATGCTACTACAACTGTAGCACCTAAGTGAAGCCTTGATAAACAAGTACACAAGATCAAGCTGAAACCAAATTATCTGTAGTTTTTAGGAAAAAGTCTTCCTCTTTTACTGGGAAAAAAAAAATGTGGAAGCTTCACTGGAAATTCAGAATTTCCACAGAAAAGACAAACCACTGTATCTCTAAACAGAAAGGTTATCTGTGTTTAGTTCATTTCGCCAGTCATGTAAGCCTACACACATTTTCAGCTATGAAATAGTGTTGGGGGGTGGGGAGGAATCTACCATCTTCGTTGATGTGTTTAGTCAACCCCTGGCAGCCTGAGCACTTTGACAAAACGTCTGAACATGTGCTCATCTACTTTTGTCAGTATGGTTGCCAAACAAAGCAACATTTCACTATAGATTATTACACCCAAGGTGTGAAACAACGAATTCAACATGTAAAAGTTCCCCTAATTTCTGACATTATTCATCAGCTAATAAAAAACTTGAGATCCAATCTGACAAAATTCTGGGCTATGTCAAGAACCAAGTTCAACTGGATCACTACACAAAATATCCATTCTAGGTAGATGAAAACCTGTGCCATTTCTTCAAATTGAAGCTTTTTACGTCCTAAAATCTGTAAGGGAAATCAGCTATAATTGCAATTAAGGTAACAGTGTAAACTATATACAGTGTATATTATACTATATATTGTATATAGTGTAAACAATACTGTCCAAACTACTTCCCAAATAACTTCTCAGTTCTCCAAATAACAAAATCCTAAATATTCACTAGCCCTTTGCTTTTCACATTTCCATACCAGTAACACTAAAGCAGCTATTGAAGGAATAAAGCCACAGCAAGATCAGTTCAGAGCAATTCTCATCACTTTAGGTACTGTCTGTAAAGTTTTTAAAAATCCGTAATGAACCAGAATTGTCAGATTAGTTATCAGCAAGTATCTCTTTTATGTTTTCCAAGCACATGACTTAGAATACAAATTCAAGTGCTAGAATACACATTCAAGTGCACCAGAACTGTCATACCCTCCCCAATGGGCAAAAGGGACAAATGTTACCGATTTAACACTACCTATGTAACTAACATCTCCAACAAAAACATAATTTGGTAAATTATTTTCTAACTTGAACAGGCCATTTCTCACCTTTTCTTTCCTTCCATTTCAGAGCGAACAACTGACTTCCAGTTATTTTGTAAGACAGAAGAGAACTGACTCCCAGTTATTTAAGACAGAATGGCACAAAAGCTAGATTCTGCCCAGATAACCTCCTGATTAAGATGAGAAACGCAGTCCTCAGAAGCCATTAATTCCCACCCCAGTCAACCTAGGGAGTTGGAGACACTGGTTTTCTTACCTATACAAAATATTCATAATTCTCAGAAGGATCTTAGCACTAAGTGCCACTAAATGTGAAAAACTATAATCAGGCACTAAATATATTATTTTAGCAAATTTATACTTTCCTTAACAGCTTTCAGAATTTGCAAGCTAAACAATTTTTTTAAATAACAAGATCTTCTTTACTAAGAAGCTATCAAGTATCTTGCCCTTATTCTGATTAGAGAGAGGTAAGTGGTAAAAAAAAAATTTTTTTTAAATACTTCTAATTTCACAGCTTCCCAGAAGGTAGGGTGATTTAATCTGTACCTGGAAGTAAACTTTTTTTAAAAGTTATATGTTGACCTGAAAGTGATGGTTTATATCAGGGGTCAGCAAACATTTTCTGTAAAGGACCAGATGTTTTAAGCTTTGTGGGCTACACACATCTTTGTAGAATAATTTTTAATCCTTTTAAAATGTAGAAGCCATTCTTAGCTCAGGAGCCATACAAAAACAGGCCACATGCTGAAATCTGTTGACCCCTGTTTAAATGATACTCATTACTTATTTCCAATGTTAGTAATGATTTCAATAATTTATATCCTAATCACTTTCTGAAATTTAGCTTATCCTTTAGGTTACAACCTTTCCCTACATTACTGATCTAATGAATTCCTCAGCTTGACATATTTCAATCACTTCTCCATATCTGTCTAACTTAGATCACGTAAGATTCTGAAGCTGAGAGAACATGTCATAGGTAAACCCAGGCCGAGCAAAAAATCATTGAGCCCCAATTTTTTCTGAAAGCTACCACTTAACATACAGCTCAATGATAAAACCTGATAGTTTTACAATGTTCATAGATTATCTCACTAATTACTAGATCTGAAAATTTGACTAGGGGGATTTTACTGCCTTGTTACTACTGTAAAGCATTCTAGTCATCACGTTCTGGGCTTTCTCCAGTGAACCTGGAGATCTGGCTTGTAAGTGTTCCGACTCCCTAAACATTTATTTACACGTTAATCTCAGGAGAATTACAAATGTCTGCATTAGAATCTATTTTCTAAGCATTTATTTACTTTCTTTACAAAGTAGAACTACAGGCATCTGAGAGCCTGAGAATTTGCTTTACCAATTACTTCAACATTGGGATACAGATGTCCATTAGTATACCTGATATGATCTTACCTTAAAGTCAAAATCATTCCAGTTCTAGTAGCTCCACATTTCTAAGGTTTTTTTTAGCCCTTTACTATTTGTTGGTTCTTTCCATATAATGCTAGCGCTCTTAAATATATATTTTAAAAATCCAATATACCGTATTCAAACTTTCTATGCAACCCCCTAACAGCATAACAAAATTCTTCTATTTCAGGACAATCATCTATAGCAATTTGAAAAATAACACAATCAAAATGAATACTTAATATTCTCCCTCCACACCCACACCAACAAGCCCCAAATTGTATTTACAACTCGAGATATGTCCTGCCTCCACTTTTTAAATAAAACTGAGTAAACGTAGACGTATAGTGCCTAGCGACACATTTTAAAATCTTTCGTAACTCTGCACAGGTCTCAAAACATTTAATTATAAAAAAAGAGACCTTATCCCAATCATCAATGCAAACTGGAAACATGTTAATAAAAAATATAAGCTCTGGCATTATTTCCATTTAAAAGCATCAAGATAAAAGTTCATTAGAACATTCTATCAGCCACCAAAAAACAAACGACCCCCCGACATTCAGTACGGTTAACCTTCACACTCAAAATCATGGTTTGCTAAAAAGAAATGCCAATTGTCTTGTCTTGTCAGTCCTTGAAATTCACTTTACAAGAACTTTCTTATTATAATAATTAAAATAGGTATCCCTCCCAAATGTTGACAGCCTAGTTTAATAAACACCCCATATAAACAAAACCTAAGTTTAAGGAGGAAAAAAGAAATATGAGCATTACCCTTGGGGGTGCACACATAGGTCAGAAAACACATGACGATAAATGGGCTCCTATTTGATTGTTTTTATGACTTTTAAGAAGTGAGCATGAAAATAAAATCTTTATTTTCAGTTATTACCCACCAATAAGAGAAAGTTAGGTTCACAGTTTTAGCTCTTGACACAAAGTGAACTAGGAGGCAAATTTACATCCATCAGATACAACTAATGGACCAAGTTTTAAAATCCAGGCTATCTTGAAAGCTTGCAACATACCAGATATTGCTGTGTATTCTCTAGTGACAGAATGCCAGCAATGGCTGACAATGAGTAGAACTTGTGATGGGTTTTTAATAGCAGTGTTTTTTTTATATGTTGCTAGAAATCAGGAGGTTTATAACACAGTCATGTCCAGAAATGAGTTAAGATACTTCAAAGTCTAAACACACTTATGTATGAGTGTGTTTAGGAGTGTGTATGTTGCAATCTCAAGAGGGGTAATAGTCCATATGGACTAAATTAATACTTGCCTCTGAGTAGCAGGTATGTTTGTAAATATAAAATTATGTTAAACATTAGCACCAGTGCAGAACATGCTCAGCATCATAAGATCCAAAACACCAGCACAAGTTTATCCATCATTAAAAAAAAACAATTACCTCCTTCCTAAGATGTCAAACTAGTAGGTAACTAGGTTAATAAATCTAATCCCAAAGAACAACTCTTGTACTGTACAATTTCTCATTTAGAAGTATAGGGGAGAACTAATCAGCTAAACAGACATTTTATGATTTAAAGTCTTAAATCATAAAGTATTTTAAAAACTGGACATTACCATAGATAGAAAATTACTAATAATAGTGACAAAAAGATCTTCAAAACTGTAAATAAAACCCCTTTCCTGTTTATCAATAAATGTTGCAGAAGACTTAAAAAAAAAGATCCTAGAAAGCCTGTTTATTGATTATTCTCTCCATGTACGTTTTAGTCAGTGGTGATGCTCTCGATCAAGAAATCCATTATTAACCTAATTTTCTAACGGAGGAAGAGGTAAAAGATACTTATCACCTTCTGTGGAATCTATCAACTTAAGACCAAAATGAATAGCAATATAGGAAATTCAGAAACAGTAAAATTTTTGGTTTGTATTTCATGGATGGTGCTGCTGTTCCAACCTTATAAAGTAAAGCTGTCTGCTTTCCAAATTCCAAAAATTAACATACCCCCCCTTACCATACTAACCAGTGCCCTTTGGTTTCTTTAGAACAAGGGTTGAAGGGTTGATTATGGATGTACAATTTTGATTTGGGACCTTTCACACATACAAATCATACTGAGCGGCCACTTACTTTACAGAGCAGTTTAAATATTATGCATTAGCCAAATTAACTTGTTCCACCCACCCTATTGGAGGAGGAAAAACCCAACACCCAGGAAACTACTTCACTTGACAGTATATGTCTATCAACAATAAGTAGCTTAAACAACGTTCACCAGTAAGGTGTCTAGATTGGTTTTTAAAACGGGAAAGTGACATATTTTAAAAGTAAATGTAATTGAAATTGTGAATCAATTATAAATTGAACCTAATGAACCATGCAGGAGCAAGGGTTAATAAACCAATGTGCTTTCAATTTGTTCAAGTACTGGTATTTCTGTATATAAAGATTTAGCATATATAACAGCTATCATGAGAAGTGAAAAAAGACCTTATCCCCAGAAATGAAAATATTAAAACTAAGTTAAAATACATAAAGTAGTTAGTATTCCACACAGCATAAAATTTGACAATCAAAGTTTACATGTCCCAGTTGACCATGTGTGAAAATGCAAAGCAGGTATTAAAACTGCTATTATGTCCAATATTTAAAACCAGTTTGTAATAGGGGGAACATCTAAATCCTTAATTAAAAAACACAAATGAAGTGAAAGCTTTAAACTGGTACACACTGTTCACACCTATATTTCAAGTTTGGAAATGCATATTTGCAAGCAGCAATACAAAAGTATTCATGAAGAATGCATAATCTCTGAAAATTATGAAAACATCCCCGCTACCAATACATTTCCTAAATACAAAACTGACTACCATATTGTTACTTCTGTGTAGCAGGAGAAGTTCATTTTCAAAACAGATAAAATTCAGTCTTTAGGTGTGAATGGTATGAATGACAGTCTTTTTTTTTTTTTTTTTTTTTTTTTTTTTTAAATTTCTTAGTCGTTTGGGATCCTTAAGCATGCAAGCCTCAAAGAGGAGGGTCCACAAGGAACCAGGGTTGTCTTATGGCATCCAGTTAAGCCAGAGCTGGGAATGCCTCTGGGTCATCCACATCAGGAGCAGAAGCACTTGACTGAAAAGGAAACAGAAGCAAAATTAAAGATTTTCAAATCTTAATATATTTCCAGTGTCTACATTTAGACACAGAATTCTAAAAAAAACTTAGTTTTATTACAATAAGCAAAATATGTCAAAGCTTTTACTTTTGAAAGGCAAAATTATGGATCAGAATAGGACTACAGTGGGGGAGAGATTGGGATTGACATATATACACTATATATAAAACAGATAACTAATAAGGACCTACTGTATAGCACAGGAAACTCTAGTCAATACTCTGTAATGACCTATATGGGAAAAGAATCTAAAAATGAGTGGATGTATGTATAACTGATTCACTTTGCTGTACACCAAAAACTAACACAACATTGTAAACCAACTATACTCCAATTTAAAAAAAAAAAAAAAGAATAGGACTACAAATATTTGCAATGAGCCTTGTCCTGAATTTCTATCAAGATCTCAGAAAATTCCCTAGTAACAGCATGGGTTATTTTTCTAATAAATCACACAAGTAGATTCACACAAGGTATGTATGTGGATTCTTACTCGGTTGTTCAGTATCCTTTTATTTTCCCCACTTGCTAAATAAGAATGGTATCAATGTGAAAGCAAGCTAAGAAACCAATTACAGTTATTTAAGCAGCACATTCATGGTTATTTACAGTCAAAATACAAATTTTTACACAACAAAGTACTGAAAAGATCCATATACACAATGCCTTCAAAAAGAACCCATGTCACAGAGAAAGAAATAAAAACAAAATATCACTACATTGGTATGGGTGACCATAAAATCTAGGATATTAAGTTACCACTATAATCAAACATTGGCATACTCAATCAAGCAGATCGGTCCCCCAATTTGCATATCAGGTGTTGAGAATTCAGGAGGACATTATGGTTGTTTCCTAGGTAGACCATAAGAGACAATAAACTAACCCAAGTTATCTCTAATACTTTAGTAATATCTAGTCATTAAAACCATGGACTTTGGCATCCAACAGATCATTTCAAATCTACCAATTACTAGGGCTTTCATCAAAATATTTCAGAAGAATGTTTTTTGTCACACTTAGTGCAAAGCAATGGAAAATACAGAAAATAGGACACAAATTAATCCCAACTTACAGAACAGCTCTCGTGAACAAAAAACAATCAGTCAATGCCACAAAATTATACAAAGGACACCAAGGTTTTATTAAGCTGAGCCCTAAAAAGCAGTGAAGATTTGTCAAGGCAAAGTAAGTATTTGGCATTTCAGGCAGACCTTACCAGAGGCCAAGAATTACCTTGGTTCCCCCTTCACCTGAATTTCATCTTCTGTAAAATGGTGGGGGTTTTGTTTGTTTGTTTTTGTTTTTTTAGCACAGTACCATAACTGGCACCAGATAAGTACTCGATGAAGGGTGGTAAACTTAACTACTGGCAGCTCTATTCAGTCATGTAAGTGCTTTAAACAAAAAATATAACCTAAAATGTAGTTTCTTAAAGGCATGCATGTCAACCTTTTTCTTCTTCGACTTATGTCCCCAAAAGGACCTAGGGCACTGATTTATGGAAAGAGGTCCTCGAATTACTTAAAAGGGTAAAAGAAGCCTTAAAATTACCTTGTCAGTCCTGATGCCACGGTTTGGACGTCCACCACGCCCACGGCCACCTCGCCCTCCCCTGCCACCACGTCCTGGGCGGCCAAGGTCTCCAAAATTGATCTCCAGCTGAGACGTTATATCATTTGCTGGCTTCCGGAAATGGTGATCCATAACCGAGTCTTCAGCATGAGCCTAAAAATTTAAGTGAAGGTCACTGGGTGATTGATAGGAAAGTAATGTTGCACACTTCTAAATAATGAGTTTTCTCCTAAAAAGACCAAAAATCCAACCTGCACTTTGTGTGAAAAAATATAGTAACACCTCTACAGGTAATAAGTAAGCTTTGGGATCAGCTACAGTAATCTAGGAGGAATAACTCCTTTCACTTTTCTCTATTTCATATTCCCTTAACTTTAAATTATAGATGGTATTAGCAAGTCTTGATTAGAGGTATAATCACAACTATTCAAGTGGCTGGGCCCCATCTCAAACCTATTGAATCATCATCTTTAGCAGTGAAGTATGAATAAGTACATTTAAAATATGCCCTTCAGATTAGCATTCCAATGTGAACCTCTGAGGAAGACTTAGATAGATGGTATATATTTCTATTAGAGATATTACTGAATATGTAAGTTTTAAAGAGAACTTTTGCTCTATACTCTTCCAACTATGACTTGGGAAAGAAATTATATATCAACTTCTCAAAATGCTTTTCTGTTCTTATTTAACTATGTGTTCTTCCATATAAACTGGAGAACTACAAATTCAAGTGAAACATGACATTACATAAGAAAGGAACCTTGAAAAGCTGTGCACAAATAAAACCATGCCTTAAATTTATCACAGGAACCTTCTTAAAAATGAAGTCATCATATTTGTGAAACCCAGATCCTAAGCTACATAATGGACTCTGCAAAAAAAGGCCAGAGAATTTTACACTGCTTAATGTCTGATCTCTTTTGTATGCTTGGGGTGAATGGGTTTTAATCTTCTAGTTAGAAACTTCTCATACTAATTTAAAGTATGTTTTAATTTTTCTAAATACACATATAATCCTCTTTTCTGAAGGGATATTTCACTCTTTCTAAATAGCTTGTAATATTACAACTGTTAATAATTACCCCTTTTAAGTACAAATAAATTTTGTATTTGTACACAGATTTTCATTCCTTTAATCATCGAATACCCAAATTAAATGTCATCCCTTTATGTCTTCCTGTAGGTTAAATTTAAAGGCAATAGAAGATTCTTTTTAAAATATTAATTATAAAGGAGCATAAAATCACTAGCAAATTAAAGTCAATGGTATATGTCTCTGATTTTAAACGTTAGCTATTGCAAAGCAATGATACCAATTTATCAATTAAAAGCATTTAAAGATTTCCAGAGCACAGAAGCAAAAAAACTTAAGTTGATATACTACTGAAAACATCTTGAAGGTTTTACTATAATAATAAAGAGGAAGCCTGGATGTTCAGGTTACATCCCCAACCTTCAAGTTAACTAGTAGGATAAATTTACAAAGTTTTTTTTTCTAGAGCACTGTATGACAATGAGGAAATAAGAACTCTGGTCTCAGCTGTCAATAATTCAGTTCTCCATTTCTCAAAGTTTTTTTTCCCCTTACTTCATATTTGTTGTGAAGATGAAGATAAGTAAAAGAGAAAGAGTACTTAAAGCATTGTATACAACAAACTTGAAGACCTATCATACCGATCTTCCTCAAATTACAATGGTGTTGCATCCTGATAAAACCTGAATATCTTTAAAGTCCAAAATACATTTAATACACCTAATTTACCAAACATCACAGCTTGGCCTAACCTACCTTAAATGTGCTCAGGACATTTACATTAGCCTATAGTTGAGCAAAATCATCTAACACAAAACTACAAAGCCTATTTTATAATAAACTGTTAAATATCTCAATATTGAAACTGAAAAACAGAATGGTTTTAAGTGTATCAGTTGTTTACCCTCATGATCAGAAAGCTGACTGGGAACTGCAGCTCACTGCTGCTGCCCAGCATCACAAAAGAGTAGCGAGTACTGAATATTCAGCCTGAAAGATCAAAATTCAAAATTTCAAGTATGGTTTCTACTCTATGTGTATTGTTTTCACACCATTTTAAAATAAAAAAACCAAAAAGTTCTAAGTTGGGGTCAATCTGTATTCAAATGATGAGGCCATATATGCCAGTAAGGCTGGATTTCATGTACATACATCACAAAGGCAGCATAACTATAAGGGTCCAAACATACAAAAGTGGCTTGATAATGACAATGTCCTGATTTCAAGGTTATTCATCACCAATTTCACATTTTATGATTTTCTAAAATTTCTAATTATATACATCATCTTCTGTAATAGTTATTTCTTAAAAGCTCAATGTAAAATAATACTTAAAGCTGGGACACCTAACCTGATGTCTAAAAAATGCATGAAGAGGCTTCAGGGTATTAATGATAATAATGATACAATATATCAAAACATTTTATATCTATGTGTCCTATTCTGGAGAAAAGTTCCGTCGGGACCCTAAAAAGGTCATGAATAACTGTCTCCAAGGTGCCAAAGTAAATCTCTTTCACATTAACCTAAACAGTTTAATAATTAATTCCAATGAACAATCTCCCCAAAGTGAACTTTCATGGTTCTTTAGATAAAGAATTCTCTGTTTTACATAGATACGCAACTTTGTCTGCAACCAAAAGCATTCTAATGAAGGAAGATGTTTTTTCTTCCCTACAGGAATTGACACTTAAGATAATAACCTCATTTATACTACCTTCATGAAGTTAAAGTTTAAAAAATCATCTCCAAACCTCTATTTTATTTAAAAATATCTCCAAATTTGTTTCACAGATAACTTTGTGACTAAAATCTCATACTTACACAAACCCTAAAAGGATACAGCAGTGGGATTTTCCTCTAAGAATGTGCCCCAAGGCTTAAATAGAAGCTACCAAATCAAAAGTCATACACGTTTTTCTCAAATATTTTCATTAGTTTCCTTGTTTCCTAAGGAAAGGAAACTCATAAATTCATTCTCTAGTCTTTACAAGACATCACTCCTCAGTAAAGAAGGATAATACCATTTACTAAAGATTCCTGGATATTGTATATGGCATATGCAGACAGTTTCCCACATAAAAATGCCAACCACCTAACCTAATGCAAGTCTTAATGACTCCCAGTTAGGTACGATTTTTTAAAATATTACACAAATTTTGAAAGAATAATTTCTTAGACTATATGATAATTCAGTTTATTTTCCTCTTGGGGCAATTTATCTGCCTCAAATAATCCTATGTAAAACTTTAATTTTTTTTTTTTTTTTTTTTTTGCGGTACGCGGGCCTCTCTGTTGTGGCCTCTTCCGTTGCAGAGCATAGGCTCCGGACACGCAAACTCAGCAGCCATGGCTCATGGGACCAGCCGCTCCGCGGCATGTGGGATCTTCTCGCTCCGCGCCATGTGGAATCTTCCCGGACCGGGGCACGAACCCGTGTCTCCTGCATCAGCATGCGGACTCTCAACCACTTGCGCCACCAGGGAAGCCCAAACTTTTCTTTTTTATAAACAGATTACCCACGTGAAATTTTAACACAAAAATTGTAAACGAAATTCAAGACATCTGAACATTTTCAAACACCACAAAACTTCATTTTACCTCTTCACTCTTTGACTTATGAAGAACAAAGCCCTTCTTCCACTGCCCATCAGCACCTTCATTTGGTTTTCGGATATTAAATTCTACTTTTGCCCGGTCCTTATTTTGAATAGCCTTCCACTCATCCAAAGTCATTTCTTTGGGGCCTTCTTCCTTTACTTCTTCAACTTCATTCTCCCTGTGTGAAAATGTTTTAAGTTTTACACGTGGTAAGGGGGCTTATAAAATCATATAACTTACAATTGTAAGTAAGGAAGTTAATCTTGGCTGGTTGGTAATCTTCTAGATTACCCAAGGACAGGAGAATCAAGTTTTCTTTGTAACCCAGTGGCTGACATGTGACTTGGCAGAGACCAGAAATCCAATGTTTGTTGAATTAGTGAAAGCATGGATAACTAAGGAATATACAATTCATCTTTTTTTTGTGTGTGTGTGTGGTACGCGGGCCTCTCACTGTTGTGGCCTCTCCCGTTGCGGAGCACAGGCTCTGGAAGCGCAGGCTCAGCGGCCATGGCTCACAGACCCAGCCACTCCGCGGCATGTGGGATCTTCCTGGACCGGGGCACGAACCCGTGTCCCCTGCATCGGCAGGCGGATTCTCAACCACTGCGCCACCAGGGAAGCCCACAATTCATCTTCATAAACTCTTAAATGATCATCTATCAGTAACACAATATTGAACTGGCTATATCAAACCTAGAACACATTTTTAAAAACCATACTACTGTTTTTAAAACTTACACTACATGATTAAAATCGTTGACCTAACTTCTCCTAAAACACATTATTTAATTTCCATAATTTTCCACAATACATAATTTATAACATACATGAAGGTAATCATCTAGGACATCCATAAGCAACCAAGTTTCATATTCTAGAATATAAAAGAACTGTTCCCCTATCCTTTATTTAACACATAAGGCAAATCTTTAATTTCTACAAATCCTAACTTTATACACTCCAACTTTCAAACCAATCGGTATATGAAAAGGAGACTACAGTTTCACTACTAATGGAAGTTTCTACAAAATACTGGTTCCAATGCTTAACACCAAATTAGTTATTTCTAAATATAATTCTCAGGCTGTAACTATTACATATTATCCCTTTCCCTTTTTACAGAAACAAAGCTTGGGCCTAGGAATCCACTATTTAATCTCAATTTCCAATTGTCACCAAACAAGTTGTTTGCTATTTTGGGAGCACTGCTTCTTTCCAAAGATAGCAGGTGATTCAGTTAGCCTTGCTCAAATATCTCCTGTCTGTGCTACTCTTTACTGTTTGACAAATCCCACCTTAAAACTTCTCAGACCAAGCTTACACTGAATTGATGAGATCTAGACTGTAAAGTCCAACCCTGTCAGTTTACAGATCAGAAAACTAAAGACTGAAAAAAGTCCTAGCTACGCGTAAGTTGTGCCACAGCCAAGAAAAGAACTCAGCATACCTTTATTATATCATGAAACAATGACACCTACCTTCAAGGGTTGTTGTAAGGATCAAATGAGACAAAACAGAAGCTCTAGAACTATACATAAGCTAATCAAATTCAGCCAAAGCTGTTTCTTAAATTTACACCTGCACATGCAAAACATAATACTATGTTCAGATTCTCCCCTATTCTGGACTAAGACTAGAGCCTGCTCTAATGTCATCATCATGGTCTTTAGACCTTATACCCCCAACTTTAGTCCTGGGAACTGAGCTAATGATTTGCTTCCAATACCCTATCAATAACATCCTTTCCTTCTGGTAAACAGTTATAATCTTGTCAGATTACTCTTAAAGTGAGTTAAACATGGACTCTTCATTAAGGCAACAACATTTATGTTGAGCTTTGTAAAGTACTTAATGTTATGTAAGGTTCATCTATCTCACCTATCACAATTTCATTGTTTACCACACAAAATTAAGATGCCATAGTTTCATATAAATGAATTTATATTACCAAGTTCTACACATCACTTAACACCATGTATTTTTATCTATTCTCTCCAATAGTAAATTGATTACTCCTTATTCAAACAAATCCACAAAATATGATTTTCCAATCATTAATAGTGGTTCACTGTAAGAACAATTCTTTCTGGAGAAAAAGATAAGTTTAGAAAAGCACTGCCTTCCTAAATGATTTGAACATGCCGATTAAGAATTACTGACCTAAATAATCTGTAATGCAAGACTTTAAACCACATACTGAAAGAAATGCCTGGCACATAACTTCTGCTTGTATTGATGGAAACCAGAGGAAGGCATTAAATTATTTCTACTAGCATAACTTGAGTCCTTAAAACTCTCCCACTCCCTTGAACAATTTCAAAACCATCTTCACTAGTGAACTGACAACATATTCTGGTGCTTGCTCTCCTCACACATTTTAAAACAAGCCAATAATGCTATGTTCCAAATTCTATGTTGATGGAAAAAAAAAAACTTCAAGGAGATGGAGGAACTAATTTTAAAACGGCCATGTTTTCTCATTTTAAACTGTATTAGAATAAAATCTGTACAGTTACATAGAGTCTAAAGTACTTTGAACTATGAGTTCCAAATATTTCTCAGGTTAAAACAGCTATTTTTGTGCTTAGGGTTAAAAGGATTTACTAAAATACATATCTTCCATATCTTTTTAAGATTGACAATGGTAACTTCAAATAGAAATAACCATTTCTATTTATCAAACCATTAGAGCCCAACATATACATTTGTAAAGCACTCCTTTAAACACTATTTGAGGGAATGGAGTACAATAAAGTCTCTCCTATTAAAAAGCAAATAAATAACAGCATTAAGCGTACAGGTTGTTTTCTTGTTAAACCCCAAACATTTCAATGCTTGAGCATTACCGCTACCGTACACACAAATCACTTACTTATTTTCAGTGTCCGCAACTGGATGTTCTTCACCTTCAGGTGTTTCCTCAGTCACATTTGATTGCTCCAAGTCACTGCAATTATAAGATATTGGTTTCTGAATGTATTTGGGGGACTCTCTAAGGAAAGAAAGAAAAAAAAAAGGCATCCAGGTCCATTTACATGTAGCTGAAAGTCTTCACAGAAATATTTTTAAATTCTCACATTCCCAATGTCTTTTCCTACTAAATTTACTCCCCAGTAGACCACTAAGAGAAAATAATTTAAAAATGTATACTGATCCAAGTTATAGCTCAAGTACATTACTCAAAAAGTAGTATGACAGCAGTTCTAAAATAAAGCCTTACTGGCTTTTCAAATTTTTGTCATCACCAAAGGGGTCAATAGCTAGAATAAGAACTATTAAATAAGAAACATACAATAACATAATACCCAAATAACCTCAAAACAGGATTTCAATAAAAGCTATATATCCATATGAAAAGAAAAATTAATACCACATATTTTTGAAACGTAGAAAAACTGGTCATTTGATACATTATAACCCAAACATATCCAAAAAAGCATTCATTATCTTGTAAGGAAGTAGCTCTGAGATAAGAGCATCCATCCTTGTCCCAGGGACAAGTAAAAATTTAATGGGCAAACCTCTAGTAAGGCATAAGATCAATTTTATTAGAAGTATTTATTTTAAAAAACCAGAATACCAACGTTAATTCATCTTTGACAGTTCCCCAGTTGTGAGATCCGCTACCTCCACGCTTGTCCTCATGCTTCAGGCCACTGTAATGTGAAAAAGAACTAACAAAACTGAGTTAACATAATACTCTTTAGTTCTAGAAATTCAAATTTTGTTTTATTAAAGAAGTAGCTTCAAATATAAAAGTATAATAAAAACCAATATAAGACTTACGATCTATCACTTCCACTATGCCTATCAAATTCACGTTTGCCACGAGAATCAAAGCCATCTCCCCGGCCCATTCCTCGTCCACGACCTCCTCGACCTCTTCCAAGACCACCACGGCCTCGGATAGGCCGGTCAATAATCGGTCTATAACAAATAAAAAAATATTATATACTTCTAAGGTTTCTGGTAAAAAGAAGAAGGGAAATTCAAAGGCTCAAAAATGCAGGAACATATTTACTGTCTCATATCCCAAAGGAAATCAAAACTAGGAAACTCCCCAATGTAAGAAAATTAATTTGACATTCTCTAAAACTTTACTACTCATGCATGTACTTCTTCATTGTTACTCATTTCACATTATAATCTAGTAAAAATGCTATTCACCAATATACATAAAAATTAAAATAAACACATGTAACCTTCATAACTGAAGTGTTTCATTACAAGAAATCTAAGTTTGAATACTAAAAATTGTTATCAAAATGTCCTAAGAATAACAACACACACACTTACATGTTTCCAGAGAAAAAGTGATAAAATTAACTAGCCACAATGCTTCCTGGCAATTATGCTCAATTTATCTGTGTTAAGATGTAACTCTATAAACTGACAAAACATGAAGAGATTAAGAAACAATCTTGCCTATCAACTGAAAATTCTCCTCCTTCACCCTTTTCTTCAAGTGGCTTTTCAAATCGTCTTTCGCGAGGTGGTCGCCTTTCTGGTCTCCTATCAATTATCTTCCCTTCACCCTGAAGTTGTTGATCAGGTCTTCTTCCAACACGTCTTATTCCTAAAATGATTTTTAAAAACCCACGTAAGCAGATTATTTTTTGCAACACAAAAAATTAGGCCTAGACTGTTAAAAGAAAAAAACAAAAATTTACTCTTTAAGTCCACTAACTAGCACTTCCCACTGAAAAAGGCTAACACTGGGCATCTCTAAAGTGTTAACAAAGTACTTCAAAAAAATTCCTATTTAAATAAACTTGTTTCAAACTTCCATTCAGTTTGCCAAATCATTTTTTCCCCTAAATTATTCTCTATAACTGACCTGGAAGTCATTTGGGTAGCCATTATTTCTCTCACTTTTCAAGATGCCAGTCTCTTAATTTAAAATTCTAAATTTAAAGAAATTTTAAGCAAATGATACATTTTGGTTTTAAAGATACCAAAGATAACACCCTTAGCCATACATAAATAATAACCAAGCAAACCAACACAATCATCAGGTAAAGACCCTCAAAAAAAACCCCAGTGAAGACATTATTTTATCTTATATAATCTGGAGGGGGAAAAAAAGAACAGAGTAAAAGGACTGGTGATTCTATGAAATTACAAAACTGAAAGGAAAACAAATGGCATTTAAGATCACATCTCTGATGGATAACAAGGTCTTACAGTAGAACATGGGGAACTATTGATATATTCAATATCCTGTGATAAACCATAATGGTAAAGAATATATTAGAAAAAAGGATGTATATATGCATAATCGATGAATCATTTCACTGTACAGCAGAAACTGACACAATATTGTAAATCAACTATACTTCAATAAAAAATAAATTTAAAAAAATTTTCTCCATAGTTGAAAATAGCTATTTAATGGGAAAAAAGTTCCATCTTCCTCTCCTGTTGCAGTCTACATACACACACACACACACACACACATATATATATATACATACAAACATAGCACACCTAACTTTTGAAATATACTGTTATGCAACCAACAGGAAATAGTACAGTTATTTTATTATGGAGATTTTTTTGGTTTGCCCTTTCAAGTATCTTCATTTCCAAAGAATCTTTAAAAACCACACACACACACATACACACACACACACACACAAACCACATACACAAAAGGACCCCTTTTAAGCAAGACACAGAAATAAAAACTCGTGACACTAAGCGATGGCTGAAGCATTTACTGATTTCCCTCTTCATTCATTATTTTTCCTGTTAGTGTCAGAGGCCAAAAAGGCAACCAATATGCATTACTAGTAGCCTTAAAGATAGTAAGTAGATTGATGGTTAAATTCATGACTAATATTTTAGGTATGCTCTAATTCCCAAACCACAATTTCTGACAAAGTCAAAAAGCACCTGAGGAATTGGTTTCACAAGAAATTAAGTTGGTTCACTCCGGTTCTTTCTAAGAAAGTGTAACACCACCACGATGCCCCCAATCGTTCAGCTGCTTGAAGCCAAAGTCAAACGGTAAACGTCAAACTCCTAAGTGAAATTTTAAGGTCCATTCCATATACTGTCAGGACAGCGCAGAAATCTTAGATCTTACACCAAGGCATTTTAAATAAATTTCATCAGAGGTAGTGTATTAGGGTGGAGCTATGGAACCAGTCCTTATAATATCCAAGCCACACACCCAAATGAACAATGGCTTGCTTCCCCACCCCAATATCCAGTAACAGGCTTACAGAATCTAAAACACTTACAAATAAATCCACCCAATGACTGACATTTAAAAATGCAAGCATCTCTTGATTTTCACTAGATTCCAGGCTTCTAACATTAAAAAAACAAATGAGTAGATGATGTCAATTCTCAAGTTCCTCAAATGGGCAAAAGACAAACTACAAAATTCAAAGAATATAAACATCAAACACACATCTAAGGCACGTCTAGGATTGTGCCAGGACCTCTATTCAAAGGCAAGGAACACATGATCAGGTTAACAATCCATCCCACTACAAGAGGCAGGGACTTTGTTTACAGGTCTATCCTTCCCCAATGCCCAGAATTGACTGCTAAGGAGTAAGGCCTCAAAACTATTTTTTTTCATTCAATATTTTTATAAGCTTGTGTTTTATGCAATTTAAGGTTAAGTGTGCCCTGAAATGCTGACCTAAGGAAAATGTTGATAGCTAATAATGGAAGTTTTCCCAAGTTAAGACTACTGAATGTTGAACTCGGTCCTGGTCATAAATTTATGAAATAAATTTTTAACTTTGTAATTTAAAATACTAGGTTCCCGGTAAGAGCTTATTTCAAAAATGGGCTTTATGATCAAAACATATGAGGGGTTTAAACCATGCTTTATGTTTAGAATATTCAAAATGGGTGAACACACTTCAGATTCCATTTTTTCGTGTACTTTCTTTGGGTTAGTGTGATGAAGGAGGTAAACTTGAGCACAGTTTAAATAAATACACAAGCCAGTGTTCCTTAACATAGAAATTAGATTTATTACATTGTGCTACAGATTGCCATAAAACTTAGCTAAATGAATATTTAGCCTAAACGATGTATATACATGCTTTCTAACACTCCAACCTCTGCTTCCCTCCCCAACCTGTAATTTTAATACACGGTTTTATTTACCACCTAGGTTCTTCACCCCAAGCCTCACAAAGCTCTCTCTGTATTTTCTAAAAATTCTAAACCAAAACCTAACACAATTGTTTTGATTTTTAATTTAAATTAGTTGAATTATCAAATTCGACTAAAGCTAATGAGAACTTTCAGAAGCACGTGGCAAAATTTCAACTTTCAACACATAAAGGAAACCTTTAAGCTTCAAAGCTTAAGTCCTACACCTACTTACTACGGATCGTGTACACTTTTTCTAATCCCCCACTGTTTTGCTTTTTCATCCATCACAAAAGACAAACCAGTAACGAGTGAGAGTGCAAAAACCAAGTTCAAGACAATCCTGCAAAGTTTACAGTGACCTGGAAGCAACTACTACCCGCCAATGAAATCCTGACCATGCTTCACGCACATGGGGAGAAAAAGCTGCACTCCAAAGGGCTCTGCGGCGGCTAACGCTGTGACAGCCTCGGCACTCTTTGCACCACGAGGCCCAGGCCAGGCCACGCCACATGAAAAACTGCTTGCGGGGGGTCCGGCCGGGGGAAAAAGATCGTGACCCGAGGACGAGCTTCAGGATTTCCTGCCATCACCAATCTTCATTCAGAATTCCCGCTTCTGCTCAATCCAGGGTGGCCAAATTTCTCTCCCTCCCAACAGCCTGACGCACTCCAGCAAGTTATTAAGTTTGCAATAGTTGTGCGGGAGAGGGAGTAACGATAAAGCACAGGGGGAACCTAAGAGGGCACCTTGCTCCACAACATCCGACAGGCTCGAACGTATGGGGGGCGTAGGTGGAAACTCCGACCCCCAGCTTTTCTCGGGGGTACCCCACGCCACCCTGGGACAAGACGGCAGGGCAGGAGCCTAAAAGACACAACCGCACCTCAGAGCGGCGGGCTGAGAGAGCTCTGAGCAGGAAAAAGGCGCGGAGGCCCCGCCATCCCGTTAACAACAAACGCTCCGAGAAGGAGCTCCCTTCCCCGAACCTCGGCCCATGCGCTCGCCCGCCAAGGAATCCGGCGGGAAGACAACAGCCTCGCAAGATCCCGACCACGCTCCTCCGCTCGGAACCTGAGGCGGGAAGGGGTGGCTCCAGGATCCTTGCAGGTGGCGGTTTGAACTTGGGGCTACCACGCTCCAAGCACCTTCGCAGGACCTGGCTTTTGTCAGGCGGGGGAAACGCGGGGAAATCGGCGGCCAAGTCTCCTGCGGACCCTTGGAGCCCCCAGAAGCCAGTGGTAGCCGCCAGTCCCCTCGCTCCTTCCCTCCATCCCGGGTCTCCCCCACCTTCCACCACAGCTTTACCTTCTTTCTTAAGCGCCACGGGCGGCTGCGTCTCCTCCTTCTTGTCAACCACGCCGACGTTAGGGGGCAGCGGGTTCTTGCGGTCTTTCTGGGACTCTTTACGCAGCTGTTTGCCCGCCGCGTTGGAGTTTGTCTGGGCTGCGGCCTGAGCTGCGCTCTTGGCCCCAGGGCCCCCAACGCCGCCCCCGCCGGCTTCTTTTTTCTTGTTCTCTGCTGCCTTCAACACCTCGAAGGGGTCCGATTCGTCGTCAAATAACTGGTCGAATCGGTTGGTGACCACGCAGCCGAAGCCTTCCTGTAAGTGCCCAGGCATGATGGTGGCTCGGCGGCGCGTTCCTCCACGGATTGCAGCGGGCCGCGCCGAGCCAAGAGCGCCTGCTTCAGCTCTTCCCACAAGATGGCCGGGCCGAGAAAGGGGGGCCGTCTTCTCTTCCGGCGCCAGGCACACATCCGGGAGCGGCCAGCGCGCGCGGCACCATGGGGTGTGTAGGCCGAAGTCGCCTCTCCCGAGGCGGCTCCCAGCCCTAGGACTACAATTCCTAGAGCACACGGCGCGACAACTCTTCGCGCGCGCCTCAGGGGCGGGACCTCACCGAGGGAGTGGAGCAGCAAGCTGAGGGAGGAGAAGAGCGGTGGTGGGCGGAGTCCTGCCACCTGCTCTCGCCACCCTTAAACTCTCCGGGTCTCGAACTGCGCTGAAAACAGGAAAACGTGACGGCGTGTTTTGCTCGGGAAAGTTCTGAGCCTTCGCTTTTAAGCCCCGCCTCTGGCCCAGGGCTAACTTTCCCCACCTGTCCGGGAGGTCAAGGTGACTACCAGTCTTACAAGTGGAGACTCACAAACTTCCAGGGCTGGCGGGTTGCTGAGGTGCCGCACTTGCCTCACGAACGCAGGACCCGCTCTGTGTCAAGTCCCTAGCTGTTCAGTTGCTGGAGTCGCCCTCCTGCAGCCCCAATAATGAATCGAGGCTCTTCTGTTTAATGGGAGGCGGAATACGCTTCCTCTCGCGGGGACTGAACTCGAGCAGCAGAATCAGCCCAAAAGACAAGTTGAACTGTCATATGTGAGTGTTGCGCTCTTTTCTTGTGTGAGGAATGCCGTGTTGCCACTAGTGCTTTAATTGAAGTAAACTGACTCTGCAACACTAGCCAGACAAGGCTGGGCAAGCCTCGAAAAGTTACTGTTTGTAGAAACACTTTCTAGAGTCAATCCAATTGTCCTTTAGTGTCTGGCAAGCCAAGGATTGGGTGTCAGTAAAAAGTGCTCAAGAAATAACATTTTAGAGCATCTGAATGTGTGGTGTGCTGAGAGGTGCAGTGAGGGGAGGAAAATAATATCAGCGAATTAACTGTTATTACTAAAAGCATTGATATTGGTTGAGAATATTAAAGTCCATTAATGTAATAGTGTCAATGCGTATTCAGGCATATTTGGTAATGCTGTAAGTGTAAATGTATTATAATTTTAAAACCTTTTTCCATTAACACAAAATATAGAAAAATACATCTCTGTGTTCCAGGTGCTATGAATAACCTTAATGGCAACAACAACTTGTTAGGTAAGTGGTTTTCCCATTTCACAGATGAAACTATTTCAGAGGTGAAATGACTTACCACGTTCACATCTTTGTAAGTGCCAGTGCCAGGAGTTAACCCAGTCTTCTAACTCCACTCTGAGACTCTTGACATCAGCTCTTTAATCCAGACTCTGATCTCTGATAGAAGTCAGTCAATATAAGTTAATTTACAGTATTTAATAAGATTTAAATATTGTTGCATGTCAGACAGGGTATGTCACATGGCCAAATGGAATCTTATCGATTTCTGAGCAGAATTTAAATCAATTCCTTAACAGGGAAAATAAGAGTCATGTTACAAGCATGTGGCAGCAAGCCTCGTGGTTTTCTTACTTCTAAATCCAACCCCCATTCCTCAAAGTCACCTATTTCTCGCCTCAGTCCCTGCCACACACACTCCCATCCCACACAGAGACCCCCACCTCCTTCCACGAGCTCTGGCTCTTGTATCTCCTACCAAGGACAAGGGGTGTTTGACTATACTCTTCATGCCCCTTTGAAAATAGCGCAAGTGCCATTTGGAAGATCTCCCTGCCTTAACAAACTCTTTCTCTTTGCCACGGGTTGTTAATATCTGCATCTTTGAGACATCTGCTACACCTCCTCCTCTTACCCCTTCCTGACCACTGCCACAACAGTGTCAGGAGCTAAAACTTGATATTTTATTAGGTACTTGGTGCACTTTACATGTGTGATCTCAGTTAAGCCTCACGGCAACTCTATGAGAAAGGTATTATTGCCTTTTTAAAGTGAGGAAAATGAAGCACAAAGGGACTAAGTAACTTACCCACTCCTACCACAGTCTGTGGGGTGGGGCAGGCCTGTCCTTAGTTGTTTTTTTATCATATGTACAGATCTCTGATTTCCTCAGACAGATCTTTATGACCACCAAGCATTCTTACAACAAGAATACTTAAAGATATGCTACACGTAGGGAAATTGTATGGCTATGAATTTTTGAGTTTCAGTCATGCTCCTCAGGGACTTTATCTATTAATATAACGTAAAAATATGAATAAACGTTTGGGGAAAATGGGAAAAATTTGTAAGCACTTTCAACTTCCTTCTCTCCCTTTTGTCTCTCCTGGAATTTTGGTTAATCCAGGAACGTTTTAAAGCCCATTTTTAAAGTATACAAATAAAGCTCCAAATGCTAATTCTTTTACATCTCACAATCAATTTTATTTTATATGTAATTATTTTTGGAAATGTTTCCTTTCTTCTGAGAAGTTAAATTAGTCTTTAAAAATATTTAAAAGTTCCTGCTACTCTCAGTAGAAAAAATATTGGCCAAATAAACCTCAGGAGAGAAGGAAAAGGAAACTTCTTGCAGACTGTTATTCAAATGAATGGCAGGAGTTGTAAGGTGACAAGGTATAAGATATCACTGATTAGAAATGTAGCCTAAAATATCAGCTCTCTGTAGCGATCCTTGAATCACATATTGTTCTCTGAAAAATACTTGTGCAACTTCACAGCCTTATCTATAGCAAGCTTTCTAGAGTTTTCTAGGAGTAAATGCTGAAAACTATCCAAATACCTTGATTAAATATCCAATATAGTTGCCTAATGTTAATGCAACTGAGAAATGGAATATTATACCTCCTTCCGGCCCTCACTTGTTTTTAGGATGCTAGTACTTAGTTATCAACCACATTACAACTTCTTTTTTACCCATTTCTAAATAATCTCAAGGCTCTGTTACTAACTGTTGCTATATTATAATAGTAATTACTAACAAGGACTACAGTTTGAGCATTTGCTATGCACGACACTGTGCTGAATACCTTGTATGAGTCATTTCCTTTAATTCTCACAACAACATTATGGAGTAAATAATATTACTCTACTCCCCTTTTACACATGGGGAAACTGTAGTTAAGTGCCTCTCCCAAATTCACATTGCCTAGAAGAGTCCAGACAGTCTGATCTCACAGCCTGTTATACTTGTGAATGGCATGATAAGAGAGAACAAAGTCTTTCATGGCTACCACCTGTAGCAAAAGAAAACTATTATTCTATTATAACACTTTGGGGACACTGGATACAGGTATCATATAAATGTAAAGAGAATCTGATTTTTAGTGTACTCTATATAATGCATTTTTTTTTTTTTTTTTTTTTTTTGCGGTACGCGGGCCTCTCACTGTTGTGGCCTCTCCTGTCGCGGATCACAGGCTCTGGACGCGCAGGCTCAGTGGTCATGGCTCACGGGCCCAGCCACCCCGCGGCATGTGGGATCTTCCCATATCGGGGCACGAACCCGTGTCCCCTGCATTGGCAGGCGGACTCCCAACCACTGCGCCACCAGGGAAGCCCTATATAATGCATTTTTAAAACAAAAGCAATAAAGGTGGTTCTTATGAAGAAAAGGGCAAATCCACCATGTCTGAGTATGGAATGCTAAATATAATATTGCAAGTCTAGGCTCTTGCTAAAGTTAGGATATCAAAGCTAAAAATAGAAATATTACACTCTCTATTTTGTCACCTCAAACTTTCTTTGAAGGTTGATACTCTTGATTTTTGTTTGTTTGTTTGTTTTGTTTTTTTGTGGTACGCCGGCCTCTCACTGTTGTGGCCTCTCTCGTTGCGGAGCACAGGCTCCGGACGCGCAGGCTCAGCGGCCGTGGCGCACAGGCCCAGCCGCTCCGCGGCATGTGGGATCTTCCCAGACCGGGGCACGAACCCATGTCCCCTGCATCGGCAGGCGGATTGTCAACCAGTGTGCCACCAGGGAAGCCCGATACTCTTGATTTTAAGCTTCCCTTTCTTTTTTCCCCTACATTATACTCTTAAAAAAAAAAACACACAGCTTTATTGAAACATAATTCACACATCATAGAATTCACCCATCTAAAGAGTACTATTCAAAAGTTTTTAGGATATTCACAGAGTTGTGCAGCTATTACCATTATCTAATTTTCGAACATTTTTATCACCCCCAAAAGAAACCCATACTCACTAACTGTCACTCCCCCATTCCCTCCACCCCCAGGCCTGGGCAACCACTAATCTACTTTCTGTCTCATAGATTTGTTTATTCTGGACATTTTACAGAAATGGATTCATGTGGTCTTTTGTGACTGGCTTCCTTTCACTTAGCGTAATATATTCTTACTTCATCCATGTTGTTGCATGTATCAGTACTTCATTCCTTTTTGTGAATAAATAATATTCCATTGTATAGATAGACTGCATTTTATTTATACATTCACCGGTTGATAGACATCTGGGTTACTTCTGCTTTTTGGCTATTATGAATAATGCTGTTATGAATATTTGTTTGCAGAACTTGTATGGACATACGCTTTCATTTCTTTTGGATATATATCTCGGAATGGAATTGCTAGGTCATATGGTAACTGTGTTTAACATATTTAGGAGCCAGACTGTTTTCCAAGGAGAATGCACCATTTTACAATCCCACCAACAATTATGAGGGTTCCAAATTCTTTTGATTATAGCCATCCTAGTGGGTGTGAAGTGGTATCTCATTGTAGTTTTGACTTGTATTTCCCTAATGGCTAATGATGTTGAGCATCTTTAACATGCTTATTGGCCATTTGTATATCTTCTTTGGAGAATGTCTATTTAGATCTTTGCTATTTTCTAACTAGTATATTTATTTTTTAATTATTGAGTTATAAGAATTCTTCATATATTCTAGATCAAGGGCCTTATCAGTTATATGATTTACATATTTTGTCCCAATTCTGTGGGCTGACTTTTAACTTTCTTGGTGGTATCCTTTGCAGCATAAAACCTTTTTAACTTGATGTGGTCTTTTGTGATGAAGTCCAATTTATCTATTTTTCTTTGGTCACTTGTGCTTTTGTTGTCATATCTAACAAGCCTTTGCCTAACCCCAAATCACAAAGATTTACTCCTATGTTTTCTTCTAAAAGTTTTATAGATTTTTAAAATAGTATTGGCTCTTACATTTAAGCCTATAATCCATTTAAAACTAATTTTTTTGTTCCATGTATTCCCCTTCCTTTTAATTTAAATTAATTTTGAATATGTCAAACCCAAAGAAAAATTTTAGAAGGAAAAAATAGGTCGTTATTTTTCATCTTACTATTTTAAAAACATTTTATTTTGGACATTACAATAAATAGCAAGTTTTTAGGTTTAAATACATCCAGTGAAGTTCCAAACGCATCTGTATAAACTCCTTTGAAAACAGAAAATATATTTCACACTTAATACTGTTTATTCATTTTGATAATAAACATTTAATTCAACAACTATTTATTGAACATCCACCTGTTTGTCAAGCACTGCTCTGAGTCCTAAGGATTCTGTGGTGAACAAAACAGGCAAGGCCCTGGTCTTCGTGGAGTTTACATGCTGGCGGTGGAAAGAAGCAAAGAATAAACAAATACATAAATATGTCACTGACATCATTTTCAGAGAATGGTACCTACTATGAGAGCATAATGTGAGGAAGGGACAACTGTTTTCGATTGTATGGTCAGAAAGCCCTCTGAGCTAAGGCCTGAACAATGAGAAGAAACCAGCCTTGCAAAGACTTTAAGAAAAAGCTGAGGAAACAGCAAGCAAGAGAACGTGAAGTAGGAAGGAGCTTGTAGATTCCAAGACAAAAAACAAAACCAAAACCAAAAATCTCTGAGTGTGTAGCCAGATGAGCATGAAGTTGGAGTGGTGAATTGGAAGACAGATCTTACAATGAATACAAAGGTAATTTAGTCTGTATGTACTTTCAAATTGCTTCTAATTTTCTCTGCCAAGAAGAATCTCTTGGGCTTCCCTGGTGGCACAGTCGTTAAGAATCAGCCTGCCAATGCAGGGGACATGGGTTCGAGCCCTGGTCTGGGAAGATCCCACATGCCGCAGAGAAACTAAGCCCATGCACCACAACTACTGAGCCTGAGCTCTAGAGCCCACGAGCCACAACTACTGAGCCCGCACGCCAAGAGCCCATGATCTGCAATAAGAGAAGCAACCGCAATGAGAAGCCTGCGCACTGCAAAGAAGAATAGCCCCTGCTCGCTGCAACTAGAGAAAACACGCATGCAGCAACAAAGACCCAACACAGCCAAAAATATAAATAAATAAATAAATAAATTTTAAAAAAGAAGAAGAAACTAACATGCTAATAAAGATTACAATATAAAATATTCTGGGGTCTTCCCTGGTGGTCCAGTGGTAAAGAATCAGCCTTACATTGCAGGGGGACATGGGTTCCATCCCTGGTCAGGGAACTAAGATCCACATGCCATGGGGCAACTAAGCCCACGTGCCATAACTACTGAGCTCGCGTGCCTCAACTAGAGAGGCTGCATGCTGTAAACTACAGAGCCCATGTGCCACAACTACAGAGCCCACATGCCCTGGAGCCAGCATGCCACAACTAGAGAAGAGAAAACCCACACGCCACAACTAGAGAGAAGCCCATGTCACAACGAAAGATCTTGCGTGCCTCAGCAAAGATCCTGTGTGCCGCAACTAAGACCTGATGCAGGCAAAAATAAATAAATAATCTTTTTTTTTTTTTTTTTTTTTTTTTGCAGTATGCGGGCCTCTCACTGTTGTGGCCTCTCCCATTGTGGAGCACAGGCTCTGGACGCGCAGGCTCAGCAGCCATGGCTCACGGGCCTAGCCGCTCTGCGGCATGTGGGATCCTCCCGGACCGGGGCACGAACCCTTGTCCCCTGCATTGGCAGGCGGACTCAACCACTGCGCCATCAGGGGAGCCCAATAATAAATCTTTAAAAAATATTCTGTAATCAAAATTCTCATTTGTTATTCTGAAAGAAGCCAGGTCAACACATTCTTTTTTTTTTTTTTTTTTTTTTTTGTGGTATGCGGGCCTCACTGTTGTGGCCTCTCCCGTTGTGGAGCACAGGCTCCGGACGCTCAGGCTCAGCGGCCATGGCTCACGGGCCCAGCCGCTCCGCGGCATGTGGGATCTTCCCAGACCGGGGCACGAACCCGTGTCCCCTGCATCAGCAGGTGGATTCTCAACCACTGCGCCACCAGGGAAGCCCTCAACACGTTCTTGAAGTTTTAACCTCATATTTTAGGCATTGAGAGCGCAAAGGCATTCTTATTGATCCAATAGGAGCTCAAACATTGCTTTTTTTCACTAAAAGTTCCCTCTCCGTACTCTGACTATTCTTGGCTTCTGTGAAGTAGGTTAGAGGTAACAGTACCAAACAAAGATTGTTGGCAGAAGGTTTCTTCATGGTGATATCATATTATTTACCAGGAACTACCAAAAAACTGAAATAGTACATGTGTAGGCGGTATCCCTAAAATTGAAAAATCAGAAGAGTTAATTATAAGTGCAATGCTCAGACATAATAAGCACTGAATGAATAGGAGCCATTATCACAATAGCTTAAACCAATCTTCAGAGACACTACTCTTGATTGCTGGCTGGAATCTCTTCGGTTTCTGCTGCTCCCAGAAGAAACAAATGGTGGGGATAAAGGAGATGGATCCTTGTGGCTGACATTCACATGTGGAGATTATGTGTAGAAATTTTGGAGCAAGTTGTGTGCGTGCAGAGATCTCAAGTTAGGCAGAGACACAGGAGTGAGGGCTACAAGGCCTTGCTACCCACTATCACCACAGGGAGTTTCTTCCTCTAGTGCCAACTTTGTACAGATTGGGTTTTTGTTTGTTAAGGGTATTCCTTTTAAATTTAAGCTGGGGCCTCTGCTTTCCTAGAAATTGCATACAAAATTTTGCATATTCCCAGAATAGACCTTGCTTTCATCAGATCTTTTGAAGAATTTAAGAGCAAATCTGTAGAAACAGAAAGCAGATTCGTAGTGGCAGCCTACACCCGTGGAGGGGCTTGGGGACGAATGGGCAGTGACTGCTAATGGGTGTGGAGTTTCTCTTAGGGATGATTGAAATGTTCAAAAATTTGGGAGTTCTCCGGTGGTCTAGTGGTTAGGATTCAGCTCTTTCACTGCCATGGCCCAGGTTCAATACCTGGTCATACAGCTGAGATCCCACAGCACACTCAGTGTGGCCAAAAAAAAAAAAAAAAAGTTCCAAAATTAGCTTGTGGTGATGGTTGTACAACTCTGAATATACGCGAAACATTAAATTGTAAACTTTAAATGGGTGAATTGATGGTATGTGATGGTAACTCGGTCAAGTTTTTTGGGTTTTAATGAATAGCTAAGACATTCAAAAGACTAAGGACCACTGCTGTCTGGCATGAACCTCTGATTGTGTCTTATTTTATAATCCCAGAATACAATGATCATGCGTACTATGTGCCCGGCACTGTACTAGGTGTTTTACATGCTTATGTTATTATATAACAGACTTTGAGGTCGGATTGTTATCTACACTAAACATGAAACCAACAAATGGTAGAGACTAGATTTGAATTCAGTTGCATCCAGCTCCAAAAATTCATGTTGTTTCCATTATGCCACCTGTACTCCTCAAACTTTTCCAACTAAGTACCCATCATAGCTAGAAGGATATTACTTTTGAGGGCAATGTAGGATATTCTGCCCTTCCATTCTGTTCTAATCAGTCATCACACTCTTAACAATTCTTTGTATTATCTCCCAAATATCTCTTCTTCTCCATCCCCATGGCCAGCACTGCGGTGCAGGCCTTCATATCTCTCTAGGAGTATCACTGTGGCACTGACTTCAAATCTCATCAGGTCTGGATTATCTGATCATATTACTCTGAGACTTGACAGCTTTTCATGGCTCCCTGTTACTTACAGGATAAAGTCCAAAGTCCTCAGCAAAGCCCTGAAGGCCTTTAATAATCTGGTGGTATCTTCTTTCCAGCCTCCTCACCTTCTTCCTGCCTCCCACCCCCCATACACCCGATTCCTTAAGCCAGGTAAAACTACGCACTCTATCCCATGTACATGCTCCATGCTCTTTATACGCCTTACAGTTCGCATCCTGTTCTAGTAATATGTGGCAAATTCCTTCTCATCCATCAGGTCTTACCTTCAGTTCACTTGCTGTAAGAAGCCTCCTCCGACCTTCAAATGTCATGCACCCCTACCCCCTCTTATGCTCTAATATAACTCATTTCTACTCTATTTGCAGTTCTTATTACATTGCACTGTCATTATTTGTCTATTTACCTCTTCTAGTAGTTTGTAAATATTTGCGGTGGGGGTGTTTTGTTTAGCTGTTATCCCCCCCAATGCCTGGTGCTTAGCACGTGAGTGGATCTATTGACGGAATGTGCCCTATATTTCTCACTAGATTTCAAGTGCTTTTATTTGTAGTGCCTGGCATACTTCTATTTCCTAAGTAGCTGTTCAATGATACTTTGTGCTTATTGAGCATTTACTTGTGCCATGCACAGTACTAAGTATTTAATATAGATTAACTCATTTTAAATTCATAATAATTGTGTGAGGTCAGTGTAATCATTAACCCATTTTACGTAAGAGACCTGAGGCACAGAAAGATTTACTAACAAGCTGTGTGACCTTAAGCAAGTAAATGGCAAAGCCACAATTCAGACAAAGTAGTCTGGTTGCAATGTCCGCACTCTGACGCTATGCCATACTGCCTGTGTGTGAGTGTCTGTCAAGTGAAGGAATGAATAAATAGAATCCTTTCCAACCTCTACAGGAGCAAAAGGAGTTGGTAGCCTATTTAAGGAGGGAAGATAGAAAGTAAGTCCATTAGGAACTGGAATGCACTTAATTTCTCATGGGAATAATGTCAGATTTCACTGGGATTGGTTGAAATACTGTGAGAGCTTCAAACATTTTACAGGCAGTATAAGCAATTGTGAGTTGGCCAGTCATGCTGGGAGGTGGCAGAGCCTGGTCTTGATCCTGGGACTGTGTGAAAAAAAGGCCTCAGTGAAAACTGAGGCCTCTCTAAGCCTCAGTTTTCTTATCTGTTAAATAGGGATGTAATTGTTAGAAATTTCTTAGGATTGTGAGGATTCAATGAGTTAATACTTGTAAAACACTTAAAACAAAGCAAGGCATGTAGTTAAGCGCTAAAAAAAAAAAAAAAAAAAAAAGGAGTAAAAAGTTTTTTCTTGGGGAGGTTCACTAAAGCCAAATAATCATTTCAGTGGTTTATGAATAGCTGCTAACACCTTTCTAAATGAGTAGAAGAGGGAAGAGAAAGCATCCAAACTTAAGCCAATTCTGCTACTTTTTATCAAGTTTGGGAATTAAATGTTAGGACAGAGAAGGTCATTGTAAACATTTGCTAAAGGGAAATGTTGGGGACACAGCACAAATAAATAATCACCTTAGATATTCTCCATAGCTCATTAAGAGGTGCCTGACCATATATTTATACTTATAAAATACCTCTCTTTTGAGGAATTTAAACAACTTTTAAAATTAGATGGAACCTTTCTAGCTCAAGGGAATTCTGAATTCTGTTAATAATTTTAAGGGCTCTGTTTCCTCCATTCCCTCAATCTCCTTTTCCCCCCTTTCCCCTCTAGCTACAAAATTTCCCTCACAAACAGCTTTTTAAGATACAGTTCCACTAGTAAAATCCCTAAGTTCTTTTTTGTTTATTTTGAGAGGAAATGGTTAAGAATGAAAGTAAAAACAGAGAAATACTCAGTCCCCTTGGCTGCCTGCCAGGAAAAATGCCAAATGTCAGATGAGAGGCCTTTCTGAAAGCTACCCAGCCACAAGCACAAGGGATTGGCCTACCACAAGATAATCCTCCGGGGAAATTTATACCAACAGCCTAAAAATTGGATGGTTTTATTTTTATTTATTTATTTTTTTGCGGTATGCGGGCCTCTCACTGCTGTGGCCTCTCCCGTTGTGGAGCACAGACTCCGGACGCGCAGGCCCAGCGGCCATGGCTCACGGGCCTAGCCGCTCCACGGCATGTGGGATCTTCCCAGACCGGAGCACGAACCCGTGTCCCCTGCATCGGCAGGCAGGCTCTCGACCACTGCGCCACCAGGGAAGCCCTGGATGGTTTTAGGAACTCTTCTCCAACAGGTCTCACAACCAGACTTGATAGTAAAATATTAGGGTCTTAAGCTCCCAAATCAGTTGCTAAAAAGAGCCTGAGATCTCAGGTCACAGGCAAAGGATTCAAATATGTGAATGCTTTAATCTGTCTGGGAGGCCATATAACACAATGGTGAAATACAGGCCCTGGGGCTAGAGAGATCTCTGTTTGGATCCCGGGCCACTATTTATCTCATGGATGATTTTGCACAAATTGCTTATTCTCACTAACCTACTATTTCTTCATCTGTAATATCAGAAATAAAACAGTACTCATCTCAGAGGATTGAGTGAGAATTAAATCAAAAGCCCCTAACACATTTAAGTACCCTGCTCAGTAAATGTTAATTACCCACTACTACTAGTAGTAGTTGACAAAACATCAGCCCTCAACATTGAGAGGTAGAAACCAGCAACTTCTTTTTTTAAAATTAATTAATTTTATTTATTTATTTTTGTCTGTGTTGGGTCTTTGTTGCTGTGCGCGGGCTTTCTCTAGCTGCGGTGAGCAGGGGCTACTCTTCATTGCAATGCGCGGGCTTCTCATTGTGGTGGCTTGTCTTGTTGCAGAGCACGGGCTCTAGGCATGCAGGCTTCAGTTGTTGTGGCTCATGGGCTCTAGAGTTCAGGCTCAGTAGTTGTGGCACGTGGGCTTAGTTGCTCCGTGGCATGTGGGATCTTCCCGGGCCAGGCCTTGAACCTGTGTCCCTTGCATTGGCCGGCAGATTCTTAACCACTGTGCCACCAGGGAAGCCTGAAACCAGCAACTTCTAATACAGAGGCTGCAGGACCATTCTACTCTTAGGGTGTTTTCATTATGTCTACATCAGTAAGTCACCCTAGAGGATCTAGGTAGGTCTAATAACTCAACCATGAGTTTGGCAATGGGAACCTAAAAGGTAATAACCTAAATCAAAAATAAGTGATATACTTATTAATAACAGTAACTATTTGTGCAGCTAATATATTATCCTACTTCATCATCACAATAGCCCCTAAGGGAATATCATTAGTCCTACTTTATAAATAAAGAAACTGAAGCTCTCAGTTTTCCCTACCTAATAGGTAGTGGAATTGGGATTTGTCCAAGGATTATCAAACACTACACCTTCTTTTCTTTCATCTCTACTATAAGGCCTTTTAGTTGAAAGCTGCAAGATTTAGCAATGTAATCTAGAAAAGCTCGTTATTTTTACTCAACGTGAACTGTGGCAAAACCTCAAAAAGTAGTTCCTCCTAGCAGCCCCTACCCCACCTCAAGATCAGAACCCCCCCCTTAAGCACACCTCTCATCCCCCAAGCACATACTTTGAAGAGATTTTGAGCAAGTCCCATTTTAATCATATTAGACAGATACCAAAAACCAGGGCAGATAGCCCTCCCAAAGCTGTCTTGTCTAGCCACACTTGGTCATGAATGCCTGCCAACAAGGCAGAGAGCGTTCAGGGAAGCCTGAAAGAGGCAGAGCACTCAAGGCAAAGCAGTCGGGTGCCCCAAATAGCCCTGTGCAGAGTGTATTTTCCAAAGATGAACAAAACAATGTCTCATGCCACGTGCTCTCCTGCCACGTGATCTTCCAACTCCCCATCAAGAGGTGGAGTCCAATGCACTTGCCCTTGAGTCTGGGCTGGTCTTCATGACTTGCTTGACCAACAAAGTGTGTTGCAAGTGATGTTCTGGTTTTTCCAAGGCTGAGTCACAAGTATTTCAGCTTCAGCCTGGATCTATTGGACACCTCACTCTTGAGATACTGTCTCTGAGAAATTCAGGCCATGCAGAGAAGTCATGTGTGGGGATTTCAGGTGACAGCCTCAGTGGAGCTCCCAGCCAACAACCAGCATCAGTCTTGTGAGTGAGGCATCTGAGATATCCAGTCTAGTCAAGTCTTCAGATGACTGCAGCCTCAGCCAGGACCAGCTCCATAATTTGTAAGGCCCAGTGCAAAATGAAAATTCTGGGCTCCCTGTTCAAAATGTATTTAGAGAATCAAGATGGCAACAACAGGACATTGAACCAAGCATGAGGCCCTTCTAAGAATGGGGTCCTGTGTGACTGCACAGGTCATAGCCATGAAGCCCACCCTGGCCCTAGTAGACTCTGACTGCAACCAGTTGAGAGATCCTAAGTGAGAACTTCCCAGCTGAGCCCAGTCAACCCATGGAACAATGATAAATTGTTATTTCAATTCACTAAGTCTTGGGTTGGTTTGTTATGCAGCAATAGATCATGAGAACATTCCCACAAAACAACTGCAGTTAGCCCTAACCAAAAAATGCTAAAGATAGCAAGTCTGTGAAAGGATCCTCTGCTGAAAAATCACACAGAAGGTTGATTGTATACAATAAAACACATAAATCCCAGATCCAGGAGTAAGGCTTCCCTGGGGTCAGAGAGATTTTTCTCCTTTGGGCAGACTCTGGGAGAAACAGGCAGGCAGTATAGCTGCCTCAGAAACAGCTGAAAGAATTTAATAGCATTACCATTAAAAATTTGAATAAAGTGTACTCTGCAATTAGATTTATTGCAGCAATGGAAAGAAGTTAAAAATGAGGGAGCCAAACCATTTTGGTTATCTCTCTAAGGTATCAGGGAGAATGAAAAAGGTTTGGGGGGCTGCATGAATAGTTTGATTTTCTAAAAAAGTGAAAAAGTTGAATTCTGCAAACTACAGCTTAGTTATTAATACTTCAGTGATCATCCTGGGTTAGATTCTGGAATAGCATGTTCAAGGAATAGTTTGTGAATTACTAAAAGAGGAAGAACTGATCACTAGGATCCCATACTGATTCATTAGGAATAAATCATGGTAGACACAAGGCTTTGGCACATAACAGGTCATCAAAAAATACTTGGTGTATGAAATAATTTTATTTCTTTTTTTGATGGAGTTACCACACATTTCATAAAGAATTCAAGGCATTTAGCAAAGCATTTCATGAATTTCTTGAAGGAAAGAGAGAGAAATGTGGGCCACAGGATAGTGGAGTTAGGTGATTTGTAACTGATTGAACAATCGGCTACTAACGCGTTGTAAAAGACAGAAGGAGTAGACTACCTGGCCTATCTAGCATAGTGGAATAAAGCTTGGATTTTAATGTCATTGTTCTGCCATTTGCTAGTTGTACTGTCCGGGGCAAGTTACATAATTCCTTTCGGCCTCAAGTCTCCGTGCCTTCAGAGTGGGAGTAATATCCCACATGGGATAGGCATGGAGTAGTTAAACAGAAAACCCCAGGTCATCTGGCCCCGGAGAACCAGAGTGGGTGGTTCCTCTGCCAGGGAGACAGTTACAGCAAGAGGCAGGAAACAACCCAGGAGGAAAAGCCTTTTGAATAAACGGAGAGTCTTCCGGGCAGCACTTGGCTCAGAAGGCAGTCTTCTTTTCTTTTTCTTTTTTTTTTTTTTTTTAACTTTTCTTAATGGCTTTCTTTTTTTTTTCCTTTCTTTCTTTATTTTATTTATTTATTTGGCTGCGTTGGGTCTTCGTTGGTGTGCGCGGGCTTTCTCTAGTTGCAGTGAGCAGGGGCTACTCTTCGTTGTGGTGCGCGGGCTTCTCATTGCGGTGGTTTCTCTTGTTGCAGAGCACAGGCTCTAGGCGCACAGGCTTCAGTAGTTGTGGCACGCGGGCTCAGTAGTTGGGGCTTGCGGGCTCTAGAGCGCAGGCTCAGTAGTTGTGGCTCACGGGCTTAGTTTCTCTGCGGCATGTGGGATCTTCCCGGACCAGGGTTCGAACCCGTGTCCCCTGCAATGGCAGGCGGATTCTTAACCACTGCACCACCAGGGAAGCCTGACAGTCTTCTTTTCAACAGACTTTAGACACAGAGGTCCCTAACAGCCTGTTCTTCCACCACAGGTCTGAGAAGAGTCCCTGGCATTCCAAAGCCTTCGGAGGGATTTTTTTTTTTTTTTAATAAAACAGGTTCTTATTAGTTATCTATTTTATACATATTAGTGTGTATATGTCAATCCCAGTTTCCCAGTTCATCCCACCACCACCCCACCCCCCGCCACTTTCCCCCCTTGGTGTCCATACGTTTGTGCTCTACTTCTGTGTCTCTGCCCTGCAAACCAGTTCATCTGTACCATTTCTCTAGGTTCCACATATATGCGTTAACATACGGTATTTGTTTTTCTCTTTCTGACTTACTCTTCGGAGGGATTTTTGACGGGAGGGAGAGTCATGGCTCCTGATATGTGTGGTTCTCTTCTATTACTACTGTGTACAGAAACAAAATGTAAGAATAATATAAATTTAGCAATAGAAATACATAATGCAGGGAAACTCCATGCTTGAAAGACCCAACTTTGGGCAGCTTCAGAGACTGAGAGTTCTTTGCAGTTGGCAGATCAGCATTAAAATAGAAGAGCAAACAATCCAGGGACAGTCCAGGAGGCCTGACACCCCTTACATATAAATGTTTTGTAGTTCTTCCCTGGTGGTGCAGTGGTTGAGAATCTGCCTGCTAATGCAGGGGACACGGGTTCGAGCCCTAGTCTGGGAGGATCCCACATGCCGCGGACCAACTAGGCCCGTGAGCCACAACTACTGAGCCTGTGCATCTGGAGCCTGTGCTCTGCAACAAGAGAGGCCACGATAGTGAGAGGCTCGCGCACCACGATGAAGAGTGGCCCCCGCTTGCCACAATTAGAGAAAGCCCTCGCACAGAAACGAAGACCCAACACAGCAAAAATAAATAAAGTAATAAACTCCTACCCCCCCAAAAAAAGTGTCTCTCCCAGATGTGTCCAGCCCACAGTGTCTTAAGATTTGAAAAAAAAAAATGTTTTGCAGCTATTAATACCTGGGTGAAGAAAGGTAGTCCTCAATTCCTTATCCAAAACCTTTGCCAGAGGTTTTCAGAATTCAGAATTTTTCAGATATAAGAAAGATACTATGTACATATAAAGTATATTATGTAACACCCTAGTGGGATATACAGCAGACCTGTAATTGTAATCAAACATTATTTCTGCACAAAAACTTATGAATATTCATACTAAGTGGGAAATAAAGACTATAAATAGCCACATAACATATGAGCTTAGTTCAGGTTTTTGCCACTAAATGAATTCAGATCAGATTATGTCTTGCCAGGAATGAGTTACAAAACTAAACCAAACCAAACCAAACCAAACACCACCAACTTTCAGCTTTTAGAACTTCTCTAAAGATTTAAGTTATGCAGTTAACCCCAGTCCCACTCCAAAGGTATGTCTTCATATTAAATGGAATTTATGTATATCTAAATCTGTTTCAGTAATACTTAAACTATAAATTGAGCATGTTAGAATATGCCTTGCCCTTTGCTTTTTCATCACTGATCATTTGTTTGCTTTTTGTTTTATAAGTTCCCAAGGTAAAAGCAATCCTTCAGATACGAAAAAAGAAAGGTAGCTAGTAATTGCATAACTAGTTTTCCATATACAAGGATACCATGCTATTTTTAAACACCAAAACACCAGGGTATTTGTTGGTATATATTTTTTAAAACCTGAAATTGAATCATTTGTTTTGGGGGATGTATCCAAAGAATTATGCACTGCATTAAAATCCCAAGTCAAACAAAGGTACGTGTATTCTGACAACACCACTCCTCTGCTTTAAAAACTCTTCCAAGCATTGTTAGCTTTGTTTTAAATTTCCACTTCCCAGGTTTCCAGAAAGGTTGGCAGCTTTTCTAATGTTTATTAGGCGTTTGTACTTCCCCCAGAGCCTGTTTCTGTCAGAGGGAGTCCTTTTGGAATGCACGGTAAGGAGGGTGAGTGGTGTGTGGAGGGGGTTTACAGACAGTGTATAGGTGTGGTCCAGGTGATGGGGAGGAGGGGATTAGGAGAGGAAATGGGAAGAAAGTAGAGAGGGGAGGAAAGTGTTAGGTCCAACTCTTGTCTTGTCCCTGGAGCCTAACCACCTTTTTCTTCCTTGGGGCTGCCTTTCCTCAACACTCCTTCCTTCTGTCTTACAGAGTCAGATCCATTTTCTCACCTGATTCTACCATACTCCTAGGATAACTTATTTTAACTGGGATCTTCTTCCTTAGGCATAGGCATCCTCCAAGAAGAGAGTAAAGGCTCAAGGGTAGAGATGCCCAGTCCTAGACCCTGGTCTTTTCCACATGGAAGAACATCTGACGACCAAGTGTAGAGACAATGAGGACATATCTTAGCCAAGTACGGAGATACCAATCTTGTCATTTTGCTCTGGTGTTGCAACCCCTGCAGTTTTGAATACTCTTATACTCAAGAACTGGCATCTGTCACCAGTTTCCTAGGAGATCAAATGATATCTAGTAGAAAAATCCCAGTGGGTCTACTCCGGTCTTTGACTGTCTTCACTAATCCAAACAGATAAAGAGGATACTTTGAAGGCAGGCTGAGACACCTTGAAGTATGTATTTAGCCTCCTTGAGTTTTCTCATCTATAAAATGTGGATTTAAAATACCCACTCCCTGTAAATCAGTGTGTAGTAGAGATAAACAATGTAGTGTGTCTAGGGCAGTGGCAATGCACGTTAAATGTTTAAAATGTTTATTTCATTTTTTTCTCCTTATAGGAACTTGTGGCCCCAGCACACTGATGGAGAAGTTATAGAAGGTAGACAAGGGAAAGGAGAAACATGGGGCCCCATATTTATAGGTCATCATAGCTAGACGCAAAGAGAAAATTGACTGATATATCTTTTTTAGATATGAAAGGTGTTGGAAGGGGAGAAAAGGACAATTTACTGGAATCTAATTATTTTCCCCAGTTTATCTGTCACTTTAGACACATCCCTTGCCTTTATCTCATTTTTATTACCTTCGTGACTCTTCTAACAGAAACATGCCACAGCGAAACAGCAATAAAATATCATCTTTGTGATCTTCCTTGAAGGCAGTGGGGCATGACGTCAATGGTTAGTGACCAGTCTAGAATCAGATAGACTTCTTTCCAGTACCAGCTCGGCCATTTATTTTGTGACTATGGACAAATCTCAAAGCCTCTGTTTCATCATCACCTACCTGCCAGGCACTGTATTAGATGTTGAGGATAGACAGTTAACAAAACAAAATCCCATCCTTATACACCTTGCATTCTAATGGGAGACAAGAATATACCAAGAAATTATGTCAGGTGGTGACTGTGGAAAAAACAAAGCCAAGTAAAAGCACTGGGGGTGAGGGAGCAGTTTATTCTCATATAGGGTAGTCTGAAAAGACCCCATAAGTAGGTGCCTTTTGAGTAGAGACTAAAAAAAGTGAAAGAGTAAAGTGTATTCTAGGCTGCTGTAAGATTTACATGAGATAATGCTGATAAAATCTTAGCACAGTATCTAGAATACACTGGGTGCCATATCAATATTAGCTGTTTAGATTATTAAAGAAGGTATTGCATTACAGGAAAGGTGAAAAGTTTTCTAGTTCCACATAAGACACTCCTGAGGGACTCTTAACCATTGCAAAAGATAGGGGTGATGGCTTTTGGGACTTTTTACACACACATTTTATTGCTAGCAATAAAATGCCAATTCTAAGAACAAAAGTACTTCTGTAGGAGTGGGATGTTTTAAGCCAGCAAAAAAGAGTGTGGGGTAAGATATACTCCATAGAAAAGTGTTCAGATTCATATTCTCTGTAACAAATATTCCCTATTTTGCAGTTTGCATGTGTGCTAAACTATTCCCCATCACCAACAACAATAATGGCAATGATGACATTAATTATGCTGTTTATAGGTTTGTAAAAGCTTTTCTTTCAAAGACCTCAAGTGTTTTATGGACATGACCTAATTCACCCTTACAGCTTCCCCAAAAGAGGTCTAGTTCCACTTAATAGATGAGGAAACTGAGGTTTAAAGAAGCTAAGTAACTGCTTCAAGGTCAAACAATTACCTAGGCAACTTTGATCTGGATCCCAGACTTAATTTTCAGGTCAGGTCCCTTTTTGCCTGACTCTTTATCTCTCTGGATCTTGGAGATGACTAGGTGGGTGCAATGAAAGGAAGCCATGATGTCAGATGTCAAAGTGCCCCTCCCCTGCTCATCACATAGTCAGTGATCAGTAAATCTTGTTTTGTCAAGGAACTTCTTTATTCTTCCTTTCTTTCTTCCTTCCTTTCTTTCTCTGTCTCCTTCTCTCTCTCTCTTTCTTTCTTTTTTGGCTGTGTTGGGTGTTTGTTGCTGCACGTGGGTTTTAGTAGTTGTGGCGTGTGGGCTCAGTAGTTCTGGCTTGCAAGCTCTAGAGCACAGGCTCAGTAGTTGTGGCGCACAGGCTTAGTTACTCCGTGGCATGTGGGATCTTCCCGGACTAGGGCTTGAACCCGTGTCCCCTGCATTGGCAGACGGATTCTTAACCACTGCACCACCAGGGAAGTCCCAAGAAGGGACTTCTTTAGTGCTACCTAAATATTAAATATCTAGTACACTTCTGGGCTCTCTGATAACTACCTCATGCTTATATGTCAAGATGGTATCAACAAATACAAACCTTGGTTGATGAGAGAGTCCTAGTTTGGAAATACCCATTTGCTTTTAAATACAGATATTTGGTTTCTCTCTGTGAAAGTAACAGAAACATAGCAAGGAAATTCATTTTTGTCGCTCATCTCCTCTAGGCTAAGCCTTTTACATATGTCATATGTTGCTTAATCCTCACTTTTACAGGAAAAATGATTGACCACACTTTACAGATTATAAACAAGGTATCCAAAAAGTTAAGTAATTTATCTAATGTCACATAGCTTGTAAATGGCAAAGATGGAATTCAACCCCACATCTATCTTACATCTAAGTCTAGACATCTCCCATATGGCCAAACTGCAGATTTATGTTGCCTTACTCAAAGTACCTGCAGTCTGATGATCTAGTGTGAGTCATTTATGACCCATTTTTCCCTTTACATGAAATACTAGCAAAAAAATAAAATTGTCAGGTAAAATTTGAATAATGTAATTTTGCTGTTTTTAAACTTTCCTCTTTAAAGTTTATCAAGTTGGTATATACAGCTAAAATTTGGAATTTTGAAAGTTCTATCTGGATTTTAAGTATCTAATCTATCCCTTTGCTCTTAAATGTGGACAATTGGTAGCTTCCCACATTTCAGTGCACGTCTTTTTCCTGTGGTGGTGACAGCTGGATTTCACAGGCAGGCACCTCTGGAGACTTGAGGAAGTTCTGAAATCTGGATTTCAGTGACATCAAGACCTTCTCAGATGCCTGAGGTGATGTCTTGTAGTTAAATGCTGCAGACTTTGGAAAAAATTTCACTTATAATTCAATCATTCTTATTATTCAAACTGGTAAGGTGATGTTATGAGTAGATAACTTATGTATATATAATACCTAAACAATCATCAACAAAGCTATGCAAAGAAATGTACTCCAAAACACTGCAGATAATCAAAATGAAATTCTCAAAAATGTTCAGGTAATACACAGGAAGGCATAAAAAAGAAAACAGAGAAATGGAACAGAATAAATAGAAAATAAAAATAAAATGGCAAACTTAAGCCCTCACATATCAATCATTATATGTAAATGGCCTAAATACACCAATCAAGTGACAGACTGGCAAAGGGAATTTTAAAATATGATCCAAATATGTTGTCTATGAGAAACTCACTTGAATTATAATGAAATAGGTAGGTTGAAAGGAAAAGATAGAAAGTGATATGTCATGTAAACATTAATCAAAAGAAAGCATGATTGTCCATATTAATGTCAGAAAAAGTAAACTCCAATAAAAAGAAAATTACCAAAGACAGGCACAATAAAATAATGATAGAAGGGACACTATACCAAAAAGACATAGCAATCCTAAATATGTATGCACCAAACAACGAGCTACAAAATGTGTGAAACAAAACCTATAAAATTGAAAGGAGAAATAGACAAATTCACAGTTATAATTAGTGACTTTAATATACTTCTCTCAACAATTGATAGTACACCCAGACAAAAAATTAGCAAGGACGTAAGAGAACGACACCATCAACCAACAGGATCTAATCAACATTTATAGAATACTCTACCTCACAACAATAGAATACACATGCTGTTCAAGTGCCCATGGGTCATGCACCAAGATAGACCATATCCTATGATGTTTGCTATAAAACCTCAACAAAATTTAGAAAATTGAAATCATACAGAGTGTTTTCTCTAACCACAATGAAATCAAATTAGAATGAAAGAAAGATTACTGAAAAATCTCCAAGCGCTTATAAACAAAACAAATCCATTTAAACAATCCCTGGGTTAAAAAGGAAGTCTCAAGAGGAATTAAAAAGTACATAGAAATAAATAAAAATACAAACTTTTTGTTGTGAGATGCAACTAAAGCAGTTCTTGGAGGTACTCTTTCCATCCTATGAATACCTCAGTACTTTGCATGTTCCTTTAGCAAAACACAAAACTTCCTGTTTTAAAACCATTCCTTCTATATCTTGTTTGTTAGGTTGTGAATGGACAGTATCTTACTTATTTCTCTCTGCCCTCATCTGGCTTAGTGCTCAGTAAAAGTTGATTGAATAAATGAATGACTAGACAGAGCAAGGTACTTAGCTGAATGGATTTGCAGCCAAACCAATTTCTGTGTGGAATCAGAAAGTGTTTATGGTAATTCAGTGCAAGGTATGTGGGCCCTTACGCAGTGGGGCTGCTGCATAGACACGATTCTGAGCTGCTGCCTAGTTTGTCTCACAGGAGAGCCTCCTTGGATTTTAGCTGCCAAATGTGGCAAGTGCCTAAGAACAATGAAAGTAGAGAAAATTCAACATACATAATTCCATATCTCTGCCCTCAGTAAAAATAGTTTCTTTAGTTAGTTAAATCAGATTCAGCCTTCTCCTTATTCCCCTGCCTCAACTATATAACTTTTCCTATCCCTTCATCTATTCCCCTGTGAATAGGTTCATGAAACCATAAAACCATAGAATTGAGGACCATAAAGGTCATCTAGTACAGCTTCCCATTTAATAACTGAATACCCTATAATCAGTAGAGGGGTGAGCTGCCAGTTTCTCTCACAATTGACTCAACTCAGAACTCTCTGGGAAGAGCATCAGTAAGAATCAAAATGTAAGGCATAAGCTTAGTAGCTGAGGAAATGACCTAAGAGAGAGTCTGTGAACCCTTCCCTTTCAAAACAAATGTTTCTACTAAACACATAAAGGCAGGCCTATTCTTGAAAGCTAGCTGGGGTCGAAAGTTGGAAACACGTTCCAAAAGGTGAATGTGCTAAAATTGCTCAATAGTCTTACATGTTATGAGGCTGGTTCTATATTCCTAGAGAACCCAAGAGTGTGATAAAATCCCTAATTATCACAGTCTTGACAGTATATTTCCAGGATTCTGTAGATGTGTCTAAATGTGTGTGTTTTTACCCTTAGAATTGATAATGCAGTCAATGGGTTGACATATCCAATACGTTGTGTAGTTACATTTCTCATAGGGAATGAGTATATGGCACACTAATTTTCGTACATATGTCTCTCTTAGCTTTCGATCATATCTTGGTGTACTTGTAATTCAATGTATGAACTTTTAAAGAGTATAACCCTTCCTGGAAATCTGGCGACTATCCCTAATTAATGCCACCATCTGGTAAACTCTCTAGTTGGTCAACTAGCTTTGTGGCACGAGTCACATCTGACCTTACCCCAGGTCTTTCCATTCAGATGAGAACAACATCCTAACAAAAGATCCTACTGCCTGCCTATACTTGACTTCTGTTAGAGAGAGGGAACTTCCTTTGCAGGAGGTTGCTTCTTCACTCCTTGATTGGTGTCTTTAGAAATACTAAAGACTAGTACTACTACTACTCCTTTTCCGTTTCTTCTCTTTGATCCTTGTTCTATCCCTTGGGGCTATGCTGAGAAAATTTAAGCTCTCATTTAGTTAAGCCAATGATAAAGACCTAAAATAGCAAAGTAAAATTAAATAACAAGTGACAACAACGATATTATCTCTACATTCCTATTTTTCTTTTTCGATAATTAAAAAGAAGGAGAAGTACAGATACAGCAATCATCACCCCCGTTGAAGGCAATCCAGGGAGTAGGAGCCTCCCAGGATCTAGATCTGCAAGTCATCAGCAATTACCCTCCCACTCTGAAGTCAGCAGGGCCAAGGGCTGACTTTATCCTCGCCAGCCTCATTCAAGGTGCATAGGAAGTGGCATTAGTACAGCCTACTTAATAACACATGCTCTCTGTGAGGATACTGGATTCAGAAGGGAAGGACCAGTGAGACCTGTTTGTCAAGGTCCTAAAATGGGAATTTGCCTGGTTATACACACAACAATGAGTACCAGCAACATTAATAGTGTCAAGAGTGATGGGGTCAAAAGCTTGATTCTTGGTCTGCTGTTAATTATTAGATGATGTACCCGCAAAGTAGGTGGACAGAATTCACGTTTCTAACCTAGAAATAGTCTACCTCTTACCCTGGCCTTAAGATGTTTATTTGGCTCAAATTACATTTTGTTGAAGGTGATTTTGCATTAATTAGAGAGTGTTTAGGGCTTCCCTGGTGGCGCAGTGGTTAAGAATCTGCTTGCCAAGGCAGGGGATACGGGTTTGAGCCCTCGTCTGGGAAGATCCCACATGCTGTGGAGCAACTAAGCCCGTGTGCCACAACTACTGAGCCTGTGCTCGAGCCCGCGAGCCACAACTACTGAAGCCCACGTGCCTAGAGCCCGTGCTCAGCAACAAGAGAAGCCACTACAATGAGAAGCCCGTGCACCGCAATGAAGAGTAGCCCCCAGTTGCTGCAACTAGAGGAAGCCCGCGCACAGCAACGAAGACCCAACGCAGCCAAAAATAAATAAATAAAATAAATAAATGTATTAAAAAAGAAATATTAGAGAATGTTTAGACTTTGAGAAGGTTATGGCTAAGTTTATAGAAATTGTGGATGGCAGCTCTAAAATATTCCGAGCAGCTGCCTGGAGGTGATGATTGAAAACTTTAGGTTCCTCACATAGGTGAGTCTGTCTTTTCTACATTTGAAGTTTCTCCCTCCTTCTCAGCTTTTAATTCCTGTTGAGATGCTGAAGTGGTCTCAGTTTGGAAGACCAAACAGCACATCTGGGAGGTGAACTGCAGGCTTTGAAGCATTTGTGAGTATGGCTCCTAGAACAATGATAATAATTGACACAGGATGACCACCCAGGCCTAACAGACTAAACATCTTTCCTAGTTCTTTCCCTTAGCAACACCTTCCTCCCAATCACCCAGGCTGAAAGACTGGGACTAATTTCCTTCACTTTCCTCTTTTCCCACCTCCCCTTGATTTAGCTTTGAAACTTTTTTGTATGGTCCCCTCCTATAGAAACCTACTATCGTTATTCTTGACCCTTTGCAAAAGCCTTCATCCTAAGATACATCAACTGTTAACTGTGGTTATCTCTGGGCTAGAGACTAAGAGGCACTTGTACATTTTTAGCTATACATTTATACAGTCCTTGAAACCTGTAACTGGCATGAACTGCTTTTGCAATCGGAAGAAAAATTTTTTTAATTCAAAAAGGACAGGGTTGGGCTTCCCTGATGGCGCAGTGGTTGCGAGTCCGCCTGCTGATGCAGGGGACACGGGTTCGTGCCCGGGTCCGGGAAGATCCCACATGCCGCGGAGCGGCTGGGCCCGTGAGCCATGGCTGCTGAGCCTGCGCATCCGGAGCCTGTGCTCCGCAACGGGAGAGGCCACAACAGTGAGAGGCCAGCGTACGTACCACAAAAAAAAAAAAAAAAAAAAAAAAGGACTGGGGAAAGGGATGTGTTTCTCAAAGAGGCCTCTCTGATGTGATGGGACAGGAGTGGGAGAGAACATTTGAGAACAAACACATTTCTGTAAGTTTTTTACATGTAACATAACCCGGAACCAAACTTTAGTTCCTGTGCTAAAGCAGCACAACTGTCTTCTATAAATAGTCAGAAAAACTCTGTCTGGATTCTTATACAATATCATCTGACAGACAGGATGGAAAAGGCATGTTAATCAGGGACTGACAGAAGAAAAGGGAGTGAAGGAATGAGGAATAGAAAGTCCTAAACAACTCATAACAGGAATTAGTCCTTAAAGGGACTCCTCAGCATTAAACATGTGTAATAGGAATTGTTTTCTTCCTGAGACTCATCATTTAGACTCACTGGTTTGCAGTCACCGAGGAGAGCCAGCATGTTTTCCTGACCTACCTCCCCTTTCACATATGATGGTGCTATTTATGGAGCTGCTTGGCTGAGCCGCCTGTCCCAGGGGTCCAGTCTCAAGGAGGCCCTGTGTACTTTGTGACACGTTCCCCTCAGGTTGGGCAAGTTTCAAGACTAGCTAGCAGCTGCTACTAGTTTTTCAGAAGAGGGGCTAACAGGGCAAAGGAGAGGGCAACAGAGAAGATTCCTGGGAAAAAGAGCCTTCATCTGGCTTCCTTACTTCTGACTGGACCCAGGGTGGAACTGTAGCACACCAGCTTCTCACGAGCCCAGAGCCTGAAGGTTGCAGCCATCACTGGGCTGCCCACCAGGCTCCTCTTAGCTCATTTTCCTGAAATTAGGGCTAGTGGGGACTCTGGAATTAGGACACAGACTTGTGTTTGCTGAAGTATGGAGAGGGTTTTGGAACCTTTTCCAAGCATGCCTTCACTAATGAGTCCCTATCTCAGCAGGAGCACATGAGTTATATTTACAATGAGTAGGGAACTAAGAGGAGAGTCACTTAACATATGTCTTTTGAATGACTAGTAGAACATGGTGGTAAAAATCATAAGCTCTGGAGGCGGCCTCACTGGGATTCAAGTCCTACTTAGCTATGTGACCTTTGCAAAATTGAAGCTCTCTAAGTAAGAACACCTACTTTCTAGTCCATACTGTAGTTTAGTAACCGAATTTGCTTGGCCAAGTTGTTTCATTTCTCCAAGTCTCAGTTTTCTCATCCATAAAGTGGGATAACTATACCTGTCTTGTCTACCTTAAAGGGTTATCAGTGGGATCAAATGAGATAATGTCATAAAATCCCTTTGTAAATTAGAATATACTGTACAAATGCAAGCTACTATTACATTTAATGCTAGTGCCCAGTGAATAGTAAGCTGGTGGAATCAACAATCCCATTGTCACCAACCTGAATCTTACACAGCAATTTCCCAATTCCACCCACTCTACCTTCTAGGCACTTCTACCAACCCCTCTCCATGACTTCAGTAAAAGACAAGAGAGAGCACCATAATAATTTGCTTAATTAACTTTCTCAATCAGAGCCCTGTGAGAATATATCTAAAAGAAAAGGGGAATGTATAGCTGAGTGTGTACTGTTTCTTTTAGGTCAGCTCTTTATTCCGGTATATATTTTGGGGTGTTGTGTTTGTTTCGGTGCTGTGAGTCTGTGGTTGTTTTCACGCTGTTATTTGGGTGTACATCAGCAGGCTAAGGTTCTGGGCTCCTTTGGCCACAGTTGGCTAGGTGAGCATGCATGAGTTACGTTCCTCTCATTTTCTCCCATCTGTAAATTTAGGGGCTAAAGTAGATGACCCATTGGTTCCTTCCAGTCCTAGGGGGCTATAATTCATCTGGAATCAGGTTCCCCAATTCCTCTGCCCACTCCAGACTTCAAACTTTTTGCTATTAGGCATATGTGATTTATGCTGGGACGAGATTAAGAGCAAAGGAAAAAGTCACAAATAGCAATCACAGGAGGTAAATGTTAAGCTTCTTTCCACATCTTCTTCCCATCTTCTCTTGTAGCTCTTCTCTGGGCAGGTTAAAAAGGCCCTTTAAAAGAGGTGAAAGCCAGAGTTGAGAGGTTGAGGTGGATTTGGAGTGAGAAACTGTCAGCCCAATTTATCGTTTTTTTCTTTTTCTTTTTCTTTTTCTTTTGGCTGCGTTGGGTCTTCCTCTTTGCGCGTGGGCTTTCTCTAGTTGTGGTGAGTGGGGGCTACTCTTCCTTGCGGTGTGTGGGCTTCAGTAGTTGCAGCATGCAGGCTCAATATTTGTGGCTTGTGGGCCCTAGAGCACAGGCTCAGTAGTTGTGGTGCACAGGCTTAGTTGCGCAGCACGTGGGATCTTCCCGGACCAGGGCTTGAACCCATGTCCCCTGCATTGGCAGGCGGATTCTTAACGACAGCCCAATTTATATTTTCTGCAACTTTCGGCAAGCTAATACATTAGCTGCAGTCTCAGTTCCCTCATCTTTACAATGGGGCTAACACCTGCCTTATTTATAGGCTTGTTGTTAGGGGTTAAAAAAAAAACCCCAAAAACCTGGATTCTGGAATCTGAGGGCACCTGGGGCACTTAGATCCAGGTGGACTAAATGTAGAATAGAACCACAATGACACAGAGCCTAGAATAAAAACATGGCTTGCTGCCTACCCATCCTTCCCTTCTCCACAGCAGATTCTTCCAGGACTTTCTTGTTGAGTTAGTTGTCAAATGTTCCCATTCTCAGATGATTCAGGCTTATGTTCTTTAAAATGCCTCAGATGTCTAACACATAACTACCACTGCATTTAGAAACCCCTAAGCAGAGCCATGGAATTTGGAACTGCCTGCTGCTGCTAAACTCCATAAGTGCAAGACACAACTGCCAGCCACTCCTCATTGCCAGTCAGCTTGATCCAATCGCAGTAACAGTGACAGGCTGAATATAGGCCAGCGGCAAAGGTTCATGTTGGCTGGGGTAAGCCAGCTCACATACTTAAGGAGCACTAGCTAGGACAAGTCACTTCACCACGTAGCCTCATTACCTTAATGGGGTCAGGGCTGTCTACCTGGAGGAAGGAAACAACTTGCAGGATTCTGTGAACATATTTTCTTCTTTGTACTCCATACCCTCCCCACCGGGGAATCTCATCCATTTCCACCCTTTTCTGATGACTTCTACATTTCTATCTTCAACCTAGGTGTTTTACCTGAGGGCTAAACTACTATCTGTTGACTGCTTATCTCACTTGCATGTCCCACTGGCACCTCAAATTCAACAGATCCCAGGCTGATGTCCTCAGCTACCCATCCACACATCAGCTTCTTCTCTCCTGGTGCTTGCCCTCTGGCGAGCCCTATCCTAGGGGATGATACTCCATCCAGCGACTGTCCAAACAAAGGGATGGCCCTTGACTTCTCCCTCCCACAGCCCATCTTTGATCAAATCCTAGTAGTTCTTACTCCTTAAATCTCTGCAATTCATCTGCCTCCATCCATCCCTGCTGCCACTCACCTAACTCAGCTTATGATTATATTTTGCTCCAATTCTTTATTTTTAAAATAAATTGTATTTATTTATTTATTTATTTTTGGCTGTGTTGGGTCTTCGTTGCTACGTGCGGGCTTTCTCTAGTGGCGAGCGGGGGCTACTCTGTTGCGGTGCATGGGCTTCTCATTGTGGTGGCTTCTCTTTGTTGCAGAGCATGGGCTCTAGACACACAGGCTTCAGTAGTTGTGGCACGCGGGCTCAGTAGTTGTGGCTCACGGGCTCTAGAGCACAGGCTCGGTAGTTGTGGCGCATGGGTTTAGTTGCTCTGTGGCATGTGGGATCTTCCCAGACCAGGGCTCGAAACCTGTGTCCCCTGCACTGGCAGGTGGATTCTTAACCACTGTGCCACCAGGAAAGCCCTGCTTCAATTCTTGCAAGAGCCTCTCAACTGGTTTTCTTACTTCTATTCCTACCCCCTCTAATCCTTATTCCACAACAGGGATATTCTGAAGTCTGCAAGTCTGATCATGCCATTTGTTCCCTTGCTTGAATGTTTAAATAGCCTCCCAGCGCTCAGAGAAGAAAACTCAAGTCCCTTGACATGGTCTTCCAGGTTCTGTGTGATCTGGCCGAGCTCACATCTCTAGCCTCACCTCTCACCACTCTGTCCCTTTCATCCCATGTTCCGATCCAGCAGTTCTCAATCCTGGCTACACTGAAAGTCACCTGGGAAACTTTTAAAAATACCCAAGTCTGGGCTTAATCCAAGACCAAATAAATCAGAACCTCTGGCAGGGAGCCCTAACCGACTACTTCTCGGTTCCTGCAGTGCACCATGCCCTCTCTTGTCTTCCTTTGCACATGGTCTTGGCTTTGCCTCAAACACTTCCCTTTTAACCTGGCCTCCCCTCCTGCCATCTGGATGACTCATTCATCCTTTAAGCCTCACCTGGAGCATCATGTTGTCCTCCAAGTAGCCCTCCCTGAGCCGAGTGCTTCAAGTCTGGGTTAAGCGTCCTTTCTCATGTGCTCCCAGATAAGTCACCCTGTACCTCTCCTCTGGCAGTAGCATCTCTCACACTATATAATCCTTGTCCGTACACTCTGAGCTCTAGGAGGGCAGGGACTGGGCCTGCCTTGCTCACCCCTGCATCTCCAGCATCTAGCACAGTATCTGACACATACAATGTGCTCAGAGCATTTGTGGAAATAATTTAGTTAATTTTATAAGGTCACCCTGGTTACTCCAGACTTGTCAATCCCTCATAGCAGCAGGGTCTCTAGTCATATCCATTTCTGAGTTCCTTCTTGCAAATATTTGAGAATCTGGTAAGTGACCACTTTTAACCATCCTGAAATAAGTTGGATTTCCTCAAATGAAAAATTCCCCACAGTTGAGGCCTGAGACATATCTGAGGAGAGGCAAAGAAAGGGTTTCATAATTTCAGTTTGCCTGGGTCATAGAACTATAGCCAGAAGACATGGGCAGCTTCCCCTGTTTGCACCAACTCCACCCCACCCCATACAGGGAATCAGGCCAGGAATTACTTGTGATTGTTTCCAAGGATTGCCTCTCCAGATGCCTGAGACCTTGAACAAGAAAGGCTAAAAAACTGAAGGGGTTGTAATAAACCCTGAGTTGATAACCCCAAAGGGTAGAAGCTGGCTTCTTAAGCATCTAATAAGTGAAAACATGGGTGAACATCCCTCCAACATACTCTGCTCAGAGGGCCTCTGCTCCCCACTTCCAACAGCTTTAGAAGCCCACCCATGGACACCAGACAACCAGAGCCTGAAGCCCAAAGGCTGGTGTACAAGGTTCCTAGGGAGTCTGGAAAGCTCTTAGCTCTTCTCCAACCTGCACTGAGCTGGTTCTATCCAGTCAGAACTATATACCACCACCAAGAAGACCTGGCCAGGTCCCAACTTCAACTCATAAATGAACCAAACAGAGTAAGACTAACCAAGTAGGAGTAGGGGTGGGTGAGAAGAAACAGTAGGAGGCAGAGGCAAAAAAGAAATGTTAATTATGGTATTGGTGGTAGTAGCAAGACCGGCTAATGTTGATTGAACACTTAAGATGTGCCAGGCATTGTGCTGAGCTCATTTAATCCTCACAACAAACCTCAAACCCCAGTCACTGGTGTGGCCGCCACCCTGTGTTTTTAGCCATGATGCCAAAAGTCTGTGCAGGGAGTCAAGTTGAAAGGAAGCTGATGGGCTTGGGGATTTGGGAAGGGTTGAACAGCTGGAATTCCTGCTTTAGTGGAGGTGGGGTACAGGACACTTGGAAGATGTAGAATTTTAAAGAGAACAGAGGGGTTCCAAGCTGGTGATGGTTGAGCAGGAGCCCCAGAATATGATGATGAAGGCCAAAATAAGGCTCTGGTATCTGGGTGGTGTAGGTGGGAGATGAGAAGGAATCAGGTGTTGTCATCAAAGATGGCAATGGGGGAAAGTGTAGGGAGGTATGAGCTTTATTCTTCTGGTTTATAATTAGGTATTGAGCTCGGCTGTGTGTCAGGCAAGACTCTAGATTCTGTGGATAATGATGAATAGGAAAGCTAAAAGCCTTGTGATCATGGGGTTTATGTCCCTGTAGGAGTGACAACAACAATCAAGGAGCAAGTACACAAGAAGGAGGCCAGAATGTGATTAAGTGCTGGCAAGTGATGGAGTGTGTACGGATTCAGATTTGGACTGTGTGGTTCAGGAAGTTCTTCTCGAGAAGGTGACATTTGAGTGGGATGTGAAAGGCAAGAAGGAGTCAGCCATGACAAAATCAGGGGGAAGAGCATTTCAGATACAGAGACCAGCTGGTGCAAAGGCCCTGAGTGGGAATAAGCCTGGAAGAAGACCAAGACCAGGGTAACTGGAAATAATGAACACCCAGAGAGTGGTGCAGATGAGGTCTGAGAGGTGGGGAAGGGCCAGATCATGGGAGACATTATTGTCCACAGTTTGCCATTTGGATTTTAATCCAGGGTAGTGGGAAGCTGTGAAGTGCTTTAATTAGAAGAGGAATGGCCTGGGGTGTGTGTGTGTGTGTGTGTGTGTGTGTGTGTTTATTAAAGTGATCTTAACTGTGGAGTGGCAGTGAATTAGAGAAGGGAAACAGGGCCCCAACAGAAATAAGCCATTTTCCACAAGAGGTTTTTGGGTTTTGTTTTATTTTGTTTTTTCAGATCTTGAAGTAGAATGCATTTCTAAGGGTCAACTCCCAAGGTCAAGAGTAATCTAAGGAGTCTGTCTGCTCCCTGTGGTTGTTTGTGAGGAAGTCAGAGAGAGACACAGACCAAACCTCTTATTATGGAGAAGAGGGTGTGTGTGTTTTTTCTTTCCCCTGAAAAACAGACAGCAGAAGAAGTGTATTTATCTGAATCTCTCCCTGCAGAGGATGTGCCACCCACCGTCCCCTCTCCCAAGGTACCTGGAAGCCCTTTCCCAGTATCTTTATCCTTCCAATGGTTTAACAAATTAAGCCCTGTCTAATTTCCTAAGTCGATTTCCCCAGGCCTCTCACTTGGGCAGTTCCCTTTCCTGTCATAGGAACCAGCTAACTGACTTCGTTTTCCTTTCCTGCCCCCATCACTAGGGCCATGGACCTGGGAGTCACTTCCCTGACTCCACATGACCCCCTTCTCAGGCTTCAGATTGTTCCTCTGGGCCTCCATTCCTCCTGCTCCTTTGGTGGTCCAGTCTCCTCATTTTCACCAGATTTCATGCTGGACAACATGCTGGAGTGAAGGAGGGAGTGACTCTGGCAACCTGAAGAGATACTTTGCATCCCTGGCAGCTACTGCCCTGGCTCCCCAGGCCCGGAGCAATGGGCAGGTTGTGCCTGGTCCTAGCCAGAGTTCTATGAACCACCTACCACAAGGTTGTGGGCAGAGCCCCTGTGACAATGTGGATGATTCAGAGCAGGGAGCCAACTTCTTCTGACTCTTCCTTTAGTTCTGGTTGCCATGGCACTGCACTGAAGGCCAACATACAAGAGCGGCTTACGCTGAGTGAGGACATACCATAGGCTTGACTCTGCGCTAAGGTCTCTATAGGCCCATCTCATGAAACCCTCACAATTTTCCTTCAGAGAAGGGATCTTGATCTCCATTTTTATAGAGGAGACTCTGAGGGGTTGAGTAACCTGCCTGCCTAAAGTAATAGAGATAGGATTCTAACCCAGGAGTCAAGCTCCAAAACCTCAAGGGGCTTAATCATGATGCGCCTGCCATAGCCTTACCCTTCATTTTTCCTTCCCCAGCATTGCAATCTTAAGGTAACCTTCTGATGCAGTTAACTTGCAGGATCTCAGTTATAAAAAATTTCCCATCATGAACTCAACTATGGGCCCTGGGGAGATGTAGAGGAGGTTCTGATTGATAATGTCAAATCTGAGGTTCCATATTTCTCACAAACAGCCTTGTTTTCTCAATTAATGGACTTCTAAGTGCCACACATGAAAGTGTTTCCAGTGTTTGGAATTATAAAGATAATGTCAATACTTAATTGTTCTTTCCAGATTTTTTTTGCATCAAACATGCTTTTTTTTTTTTTTCTTTTTTTTTTTTTTTTTTTTTTTTTGTGCTAGGCGGGCCTCTCACTGTTGTGGCCTCTCCCGACGCGGAGCACAGGCTCTGGACGTGCAGGCTCAGCGGCCATGGCTCACGGGCCCAGCCGCTCCGCGGCACGTGGGATCCTCCCGGACCGGGGCACGAACCTGCGTCCCCTGCATCGGCAGGCGGACTCTCAACCACTGCGCCACCAGGGAAGCCCTCAAACATGCTTTTTTAAAAAATATTTTTAGGGTGTGTTAGGTCTTTGTTGCTGTGCACAGACTTTCTCTAGTTGCAGAGGATGGGGGCTACTCTTCATTGCAGTGTACAGGCTTCTCATTGCGGTGGCTTCTCCTGTTGCAGAGCACGAGCTCTAGGCGTGCGGGCTTCAGTAGTTGCAGCACGCAGGCTCCATAGTTGTGGCTCGCGGGCTCTAGAGCACAGGCTCAGTACTTGTGGCGCACAGGCTTAGTTGCTCCACGACATGTGGAATCTTCCCAGACCAGGGATCGAACCTGTGTCCCCTGCATTGGCAGGCAGATTCTTAACCACTGTGCCACCAGGGAAGTCCCCAAACATGCATTTATTTTACTATCAGGAAGGAAGAAAAGGAACAGTAGGAAATAAAACAATAATAAAATAGGGGAAAAAAAGAAGAAGAGAAAATATATTGCTCAGACTTGTCTCTGGCCATCGAAGCTAACAAGTTCCCTGTGCAGAGGATCTTACTGCAGTCACATAGACCCCATCCTTAGACTTTAATTCTGGCCTGGCTGAAGACCAAGACTTCATATCTGTAGTACATGGCCAGCACCCTTGAACAGAAATGGAGCTCAACGAAGATTGGTGGGTTAAATCAGATGTGGCCCAGGATACACGAAGAGTGCCAATATTTGGCCAGTTTGAAATTAACAGCCCCACAGATTTATTCCCTGTTGAGGTGTGAGATCATTTTTAGTGAGACTCAGATTTTAGAGGTTTGAGAAGAAAACTGATGTCATGATTCAATGAGTTCCTGAAGAAACACATGGACTTTTTTGGCCATATATTCTCAGCTTTTGGGTTCATTTGGCATAATGCCATGCTAACTTTGAAAGCAAATGTCAAGCATAATTATTATATATGTAGAAATTCACCTCCAAGGGACTTATGTTCCTCATCTGGAGAATGAGAGGGTAGACCAGATGCTCCCTAAAGGGGTTTCTAGCACTTGTGCGCTCTGGTTTATGTATTTCAGATGTAGTATTTCACTTTTTTGTTTACTAAAAACTGAAAAGAGTGAAGAAGGATAATACCCGGCCTCCAACTTCCCACCCCCATTATAGCTGACCTACAAATTGGATGTCTAAAGGATTATGTTACCTTGGCTAAATAAAGGGAATAGGTCAGCATTCTGAGAAGATGCCTGGACTGTGGCCTTCTAGATAAGCCCAATGCCCAGGCATTTGCAGCGACTGCCCTATGTCACAGACAGAATTATTCCATGCCTTTTGAGTGTACGTGTGAGAAGGAGTTAAAATAAAGTACTAAACCATAGCCAACTAAAATATTCAAGCACTTCTAATTTTGTGTTTTCACCCAGAATGTGTATGTTGCTTTTTGGTTCTTTCTGTGTTTTCTTTTTCCTTTTTTTAAAAAGCAAGTAACCTATAAATAACATTTAACTTAGGCCTCTCTTTTAAAAAAATCACCCAATATTGCAAATAAACTCTCCAATACTTGTGTATGTATGAGGTGATATTTAGTGACAGAACCATGTAGTGGTTAAGAGTTGAAGTCTTAGATCTCTGTCTTGCCACTTAATTAGCTGTGTGACCTTGAGCAAGTTACTTAACCTCTTTGAGTCCTCATCTATGAAATGGGGATATTATCAGTTCTTTCCTTCCTTCCTTCCTCCCTCCCTCCCTCCCTTCCTTCCTTCCTTCCTTCCTTCCTTCCTTCCACAGATACTTTTTTGAGCACCTGCAATGTGTGACTCAAGGCTCTGGGGAATAAGTACAGGCGTGAACAAAGACAGAGTTCCTTTTCTCATGTACCTAGAATCTAGTTGAGTGAAACAGATAATAGATAAATATGGATGCCAGGTGGCAAGGGCAATGAACAAAGCAGAGTAAGGGGTATGAGGGGTGGAAAGAAGCTATTTAGAAGGGGTGGTCAAAGAAGGCCCCTCTGAGAAGGTGACGTTTGAGCTGAAACATGAACTAAGTGTAGAGAAGAAGATTCCAGGTGGGAGGAACAGCAGATGCAATGACCCTAATGTGGAAGGTATGCTTTGAATGAATGTTTGAGGAAAAGTAAGGAGGAACATTACTCCATGTAAAGCCTTTAAGTTTTACTCTAAATGAGTTGAGAAGCCACTGGGGGTTTGAGCAGAAGAGTAGTAACATGACCTGATATATATGGAAAAGGATAATCTTTCCAGATGTTTTAATATGTCATTTGACTATGTGTTTAAGGAGTGACTTCTTAGGCATGTGGTGAGATTGACATGAGTTTATGAGGTTGTGTGTATATGAATTGCTTAGGCCAGCACCTGGCAATAGGCTGCATTCAGAGGGCAGCTTTTATTATTACTCTAAGAGCGAAGTTGATAATCTGTCACCAAAATTCTGCACTGATGATGATAGGGCATCTCTTGGGGGCCAAGGAAGCAGGGAGAGAAAAACCAATGTTTCTTGAGCACTTACTCTGTGCCAGGACTGTACATATTTAGCTCAGATACAATATAGAAAAAAGCAGTGTGCTTTGAGAAAGGGAAACAATGGCATCTGACCCTAAAATAGCTCCTCTACCTTGTACCTGTCTTGTCATGGTGCCCAAAACTAGTCATAACTTTGGGTTGAGGTCACTATGAAAGTGTACATTTTGACCTGGGATGGTAACACCAGGCCCTATTCATCCACTTTCCCTTGATGTAATTTCATGGATCAGATAAACTAGCTGACCACCCCAGTGGCTCTGGAGTCTGAGGGCTTGGGGTCAAAATCCAGCTCAACCACTTACTAGCTTTGTGGCTTTGAAAAAGGTACTAAATCTCTCTGAGCTTCAGGTTTCCAGTCTCAGGAATGATAGTGATGACTATCTCTTAGTGTTTATGTGAACCAATGTGAAGTAATGCATGCAGAATGCTTTATCCTACATAACTATATTATTTGCACAGTTAAATTAATTAATGAGCCAACCAGAAGAGCTTTGAGGGGGTGGAACACAGGACTGGTAAGTTTTCAGGAGAAAGCAAAGGACCATTTTCAAGAGAAAGCAAAGAAACAAAAATGTTATGGTGCAACTATAAGAAGTTTTGCAGGATGAGCACTGCCAGGAGTGGAAACAGCTGGTAAAAAGATGCTAAAACATTAAAAAAACTAACTTAAGTCTTTCCAAGTTCTCACTATGGAGGCAGAAGATTCAAGTGATCCAGCAAGAATTTTTGATCAGTATGCTACAGGGTAATGAATGATAGGGAGCCAAACAATTAGATGGGCTATAAAAGGAGTTCAAACAAGGCAGCAAGAAAAACACTTAAATGTGGGAAAGGACAGAATCAGAAAATTCAGAGTAAGAAATGCAACTAGAAAACAAATTAGTGAAAAAAATGTGTGCCAATCAAGCTAGCAAAAATTTTAAAAAAATACAAATTCCCTTGCAATTATGACAAAATGAGGGCTTTCTTATACAGTACTTATATAGTCCTTCCTCAGTGTCCGTGGGGGGATTTGCTCCAGGAACCCCACAGATATGAAAATCTCAAGTCCCTTATATAGAGTGGCATAGTATTTGCACATAACCCATGAACATCCTCCCCTATAGTTTAAATCATCTCTAGATTACTTATAATACCTAATACAATGTAAATGCTTTGTAAATAGTTATAAATACAATGTACAGACATACCCCTCATTTTACTGAGTTTTGTTTTATCCTGCTCCACAGATACTGTGTTTTTTTCAGATTGAAGGTTTGTAGCAACCCTGTGTCGAGCAACCTGTCGGTGCCATTTTTCCAAAAGCATTTACTCACTTCCTGTCTCTGCATCACATTTTGGTAATTCTTGCAAGATTTCACATCTTTTTCATTATTATTATATTTGTTATGGTGATCTGTGATCTGTGATCTTTGATGTTACTATTGCAAAAAGATTACAACTTGCTGAAAGCTCAGATGATAGCATTTGTTTAAACAACAAAGTCCTTTTAAATTAAGGTATGTACTTTTTTTTTTTTTTTTTTTTTTTTTTTTTTGTGGTACACGGGCCTCTCACTGTTGTGGCCTCTCCCATTGCGGAGCGCAGGCTCGGGACGCGCAGGCGCAACGGCCATGGCTCACGGGCCCAGCCGCTCCGCGGCACGTGGGATCCTCCCGGACCGGGGCACGAACCCGCGTCCCCTGCATCGGCAGGCGGACTCTCAACCACTGCGCCACCAGGGAAGCCCAAGGTATGTACTTTTTAAGATATACTGCTATTGCACACTTAATAGACTACAGGACAGTGTAAACATCACTTTTATATGTACTGGGAAACCAAAAAAATTCATGTGACTCCCTTTATTGGGATATTTGCTTTATTGCCATTGTCTGGAACCAAACTCAAAATATCTCGGAAGTATGCCTGTAAATGCTATGTAAATAGTTGCCAGTGTGCAGCAAATCAAGTTTTGCATTTTGGAACTTCCTGGAATTTTTTTTTTCCTGAATATTTTTGATCCAGGGTTGGTTGAATCTGTGGATACAGGGGGCCAACTGTATACTGCTGAAAGGAGTGTGAACAAATAAAAACTTTTGAGAAAGCAATGTAGTCAAACATCTTTATTTTGTTTTATTCTTAAAAATTTATTTTATTGAAGTATAGTTGATTTACAGTGTTATGTTAATTTTGCTGTACAGGAAAGTGATTCAGTTATACATATATATTCTTTATCATATTCTTTTCAATTATGGTTTATTATAGGATATTGAATATAGTTCCCTGTGCTATACAGTAGGACCTTTTTGTTTATCCATTCTATATATAATAGTTTGCATCTGCTTATCCCAAACCCCCAGTTCTTCCCTCTCCCATCCCTCTCCCCCTTGGCAACCACAAGTCTGTTCTCTATGTCTGTAAGTCTGTTTTTGTTTCACAGATAAGTTCTTTTGTGTCATATTTTAGATTCCACATATAAGTGATATCCTATGGTATTTGTCTTTTTCTTTCTGACTTACTTCACTTAGTATGATAATCTCTAGGCCTATTCATGTTGCTGCAAATGGCATTATTTCATTCTTTTTTATGGGTGAGTGGTATTCCATTGTATAGATGTACCACATCTTCTTTATCCATTCATCTGTTGATGGACATTTAGGTTGTTTCCATGTCTTGGCTATTGTAAAGAGTGCTGATATGAACATAGAGGTGCATGTATCTTTTCGAATTATAGTTTTGTCCAGATATATGCCCAGGAGTGGGATTGCTGGATCATATGGCAACTCTATTTTTAGTTTTTTGAGGAACTTCCATACTGTTTTCATAGTGGCTGTGCCAGTTTACATTCCCTCCAACAGTATAGGAGGGTTCCCTTTTCCTCACACCCTCTCCAGCATTTGTTATTTGTAGACTTTTTAAAGATGGCCATTCTGACCGGTGTGAGGTGGTACCTCATTGTAGTTTTGATTTGCATTTCTCTTTTTTTTAAATTGAAGCATAGTTGATTTACAGTGCTATGCCAATCTCTGCTGTACAGTAAAGTGACTCAGTTACACACATAGAGACATGCTTTTTTTATATTCTTTTCCATTATGGTTTATCGCAGGATATTGAATATAGTTCCCTGTGCTATACAGTAGGACCTTGTTGTTTATCCATCCTATATATAGTAGTTTACATCTGCTAATCCCAAACTCCCAGTTCTTCCCTCTCCCACCCGCCTCCCCCTTGGCAACCACCAGTCTTTCTCTATGTCTGTGAGTCTGTTTCTGTTTTGTAGATAGGTTCATTTGTGCCATATTTTAGATTCCACATTTAAGTGATATCATATGGTATTTGTCTTTCTCTCTTTGACTTACTTCACTTAGTATGATCATCTCTAGTTGCATCCATGTTGCTGCAAATGGTATTATTTTGGGTTTTTTATGGCTGAGTAGTATTCCATTGTAACATCATTCACCTTTGGGGAAATGCAAATCAAAACCATAATGAGATACCATTTTATACCCACTAAGATGGTTACACTAAGAAAGACAAATAGGTCCAAGTGCTGGCAAAGATGTGGAGAAATTAGAACCCTCATACACTGCTGCTGGGAATGTAAAATGATGCAGCCAATTTGGCAAACACTATGTCAGTTCCACAAAAGGTTAAACATAGAGTTACCATATGACCCAGCAATTCCACTCCTAGGTATGTACCCAAGAGAAATAAAAACATATACTTGTACACAAATGTTCACAGCAGCATTATTCATAATAGTTAAAAAGTGGAGACAACACAAATGTCCATCAAGTAACAAATTGATAAAATGTAGCATATCCATATAATAGAATATTATTTGGCAATAAAAAGGAATGAAGTATTGATACATGCTATAACATGGATGAGCCTTTAAAAAATTATGCTAAGTGAGAGAAGACAGTCACAACAGACCATATATGGTATAATTCCACTTACATGAAACATTGAGAATTGGCAAATCTATAGAGACAGAAAGAGTGGGTGCCTAAGGCTGGGGTTGGGGTAGGGCTGGGGATGGGGAATGACTGCTAATGGAACAAGGTTTCTTCTTGGGGTAATAAAAATGTTCTCAAATTGATTATGGTGATGGTTGCACAAGTCTGTGTATGCTAAATACCACTGAACTATATACTTTAAGTGGGCAAATTTAAATTCATATGGTATGTGAATTACATCTTAATAAAACTGTTAAAAAACACATTTGTGTAAAGTATACAATAATAGAAGAAATGTTCATAAAGTGTGTGAATGATTTGAGATCGTGTTTTGTAAACTATGATTATAATTATATGGAAAAGAGATAATAAGTTCTGACAAATTCTGGCAAGAGATGCACTAAAGTGTTAATGAAGGTTGCCTTTGGATTGTTGAACTATGGTTGATAGCTTTTTTCCCCCTTTGATGAGCAGGCCTCACTTTTATAATAGGGGGAACCTTTTAAAAAAAGAAATGAGGAGGCCTTATTTCCAAAACTGTCCTTGGGCATAATCCTTATGAAATATTGCCAAACACAAAGCAACTGAAGACAGTTTCAACTGTCATTCTTCAGAAAATAGTCTGATTGAGACTAAAACGACGTTTTCCATGTTTTCCTCGTACCTCCTGTTCTTCTACCCCTCAGGACCATAAAAGAAAATCATTTAGAAAGTCCTGAGCCAGTGAAACCCAGAAATGTGCTGACAGCCTCCTGCCCTGGAGTGGGGGGCAGACAACTGCTCTCCAGGCTTTCGGACAGTGAAAGTAGAGTGAGAGAGGCATATGTCTCAGCTGGGGGCAGGAGGTACGGCCCGTGCCAGGTACAAGAAGTTTTATTTATTCCTGGAGCACACACTCTGTGCTTATCTCTACTGAGGAAACCAGCTTTTCCTTCTCACCTCCTGAGAGGAGGAGCCAGCGCTGGCTCACGTCCCTGGATGGGGTTACACTTCCCAGCTGGCCCCTCTCCAGGCAGCCAGTTGTCCGTCTCTATCTTAGAGGAACAGCTTTGACAAAGACCTTGGCCCTGTTTGGAAATTCCCTTTCCTCTGCTCTCCCAAACAAAATTAATTTGAAACGGTTGTGTTCATCTGACATTTTTTCCTATAAGGAACATGTGTTCATGTGAGTGGGGGAGGGGGTCTCCTAGAGAGTCCCCAGGCTGTCTGCTTGGAGTCCACATCCCTCCCCAATGCTGGTGATCTGCAGTGCCTTCAGAGGCATGCCTCTGGGATGGAGAGGGACCTGGGGGCCAGGTTTCTGGGAAATGGCTGAAAGATCTGGGGCTGCTCAGCATGTCGAAGAGAAAACTCAGGGAGATCCTGAGAGGTGTCTCAGTGAGCTTTTACCACGAGACAGGTTTATTCTGGAATAGCTCAGAGAAAAACTGAAACCAATGTGGAGAAGTTGCAAGGAGGAAACTTGCCTTAACAGAAAGAATTTTAATAACTAGAATTTTCCAACAAGCAACAGTCTTTATAGTGGAGGAGATAAGTTTCATCCCAGGAAGTCTATATAAGAAGTTTGCTCCTGGCATCACCAACTTGTGAGAACAAAAAAATGTTGTCAACCATTATGTGGTGGTTATTATGGTGGTACTGTTCTGAGTACTTTACATATGTAGTTCTTGGAATAGTGACAACAACCTTCCGAAGTAGTATATTATTATCTCCAATTTACAGATGAGGAAAAATAGGCTCAGAGAGGTTCAGTAACTTGCCCAGGGCCACACTGTGACTCAAACCCAGGTAGTCTGGCTCCAAAATCCATGCTCTTAACTACTATAGTGAGGGCACATTTATATGAATACCCCAAGGTATGACTATAGGCCCCTACATGTCGAATTATAGGAGTTTCTCCCCCTCACCCAGAGGTGCCTGGGTCATTTCCAGGAGTCCCCATGGAGTACCTACCTCCACCTACAACCTAGTGCATATGGTACGAGCACCTGTCATACACTGTGGCTTCCCTCTTGGTGACATCTTAGCTCTTGACACTATTTAGGCAGACTTGCTCCTGCCTCTGCCAACTATACTAATTGTTAGAACACCAATGTCTGCCAGAGTCTGCTTCCTCACAATGCACCCTGGTCCTCGGGCTCAGCATCCCTGTGTGTACCAATGTCTGTGCCAAGGGGGCTTCCTCACAATGCACCCTGGTCCCTCGGGCTCAGCATCCCTGTGTGTACCAATGTCTGTGCCAAGGGGGCTTCCTCACAATGCACCCTGGTCCCTCGGGCTCAGCACCCCTGTGTGTACCAATGTCTGTACCAAGGGTGCTTCCTCACAATGCACCCTGGTCCCTCGGGCTCAGCATCCCCGTGTGTCACTGGGTCCTGAGAGCTGTGGAGAATGGTCCCACTTCTGTGCCACAGTTTGTCATATGAGCCCCCAAGAAACACTACTTTTGGCCAGAGTCTTCTATCTCTCAACAACAAGATGTCTCTCTCAGCTTCTGGCCCTCATCTTCTTGGTTATAGGGTTTCAGAGAAGTCCAACAGTTAGATTTGGGTCAAATTAATACAATATCCTGTCCCTCCCTGTCACCTTTACATCTCTCTCAACAGTCTCTGTCACCTGGACAAGCAAAATATATAAAACTCTCTTTTCCCCCAGTCACAAAGCACAGAGCCTCCGTGCACCAGTTCAAGAGATACTCTGCAGAGATGCCACCTAGATTCTCCCCAGGCCCTGCCTAGCCAAAAAGGACCTGTGATACCTGTGAACAGAAGCAGAAAGGCTGTTGGTCAGGAGTGCAGGGGAAAGGGGTGCTGGACCAAGTTGGAGCCTGGAAAAAAATGGTAAGGTCTCGTCAATTCTAAAGTGTTAGAACCCTAAGTCCCAAATAGTTTGATAGAAATGGAGTTGTTCAGCCTGTTTCCTCAAGTAGCCCCACTGGGTTTGTTTGGGGGCCAGTAAGCTGTGTTTCTAGGTAAAATTTTTAGCAGTTTCTGGATTCTACTTTATTTATGGAAGGTGAAGAGTAAAGTATCTGGGTATCTCGTACAGCTCACCTTTAGGCAAGTGAGGAAACTGGCATGGAGATTTATTGATGAGGAGCAACTAACGGTTTATCCAATAAGCCATTTCCTTCAGGGAGAATTACAGAGATGAGCTTCCTGTGTTTGTACCCTAGTCTCTCTCATGCTCTAGGTAAATGTAGCAAGGATTTATTTTATTTATTTATTTATTTATTTATTTTTGCTGCATTGTGTCTTTGTTGCTGCATGCGGGCTTTCTCTAGTTGCGGTGAGCAGAGGCTACTCTTCGTTCCGGTGGATGGGCTTCTCATTGTGGTGGCTTCTCTTGCTGCAGAGCACGGGCTCTAGGTATGCAGGCTTCAGTAGCTGCAGCATGCGTACTCAGTAGTTGTAGCTCGCGGGCTCTAGAGCGCAGGCTCAGTATTTGTGTCACACTTACGGACTTAGTTGCTCCATGGCATGTGGAATCTTCCCGGACCAGGGATCAAACCCGTCTCCCCTGCATTGGTGGCAGATTCTTAACCACTGCTCCACCAGAGAAGTCCAGGATTTATTTAATTTTTTAACATCTCCACATTATCCAAGAGGTCTTCTTATTGTCTTTTATGGGTAATATGAAGGGTTTGGGACATTCAAATTCTCTGACGTTTCTGTGATAGCATTTGCCTGAAAGAGGGGAGAGAATAGTGAAGCATATGTCACTGTGGGTTATGGAGAAAGGGTGTGGTAGCCAGCCGCAACATTATCTTCAGTATTCCTTGCCTCCTAGTGTTCATGTCTTGCATAGTGTATGTTCCCATATTGAATCCATGTTTGTCTTTTTGACAAATAACATATGGTAAAAGTGACAGTGTGTGATTTCCTAGGCTAGGTCATGACTTCCACTTTGGTCCCTTGGATTGTGTGCTCTGGGGGGAGTCAGCCACCATGTTGTGGAGGACACTCAAGCAGCCATGTGGAAGGGCCCATGTGGGGAAGAACTGAGGCCACCTGCCAAAGCTAGCACACACTTGTCAGCTACTTTTATTGAAAGTAGATTCTCCAGCCCCAGTAGAGCTCTCAGATAACTGCAGCCCTGGTTGATATCTTGACTGCAACCTCAGAACAGATTCTGAGCCAGAACTACCCAGATTTCTTCCTGACCTACAGAAACTGTCATAGATATTGATAATTTCAGCCACTAAGTTTTGAAATAATTTGTAGCACAGCAATTGATAACCCATGCAAGGAGCAAGTCTGATCATGTGAAGGGCTCCCTAGCATAAGCCCTGTGGGTTGGGCACCTTCATGCACTGTATCCTTGGGAAGCCAGAGGGCAGTTTCCTTGTTTTGTAGTCGGAGTTGGCAAACTAGGGCCCATGGACCAAATCCAGCCTTCCCCAGGCTGAATCTGCCCACGTCATTTGTTTACATATTATCTATGGCTGATTTCTTGCTACAGTGACAGAGCTGAGTAGTTGTGACAGACTGGATGGTTCACAAAGCTGAAAACGGTTTCTGTTTAACCCTTTACAGAGAAAGCTTGCTGACCCCTGTTCTACAGGAATTTACAATCGATAGCAAAATGTCTTTCTCACACATATACAGAGCCACATGCTCTCCCCACACAAGAGCCTGAAGCGCATGCATGCTACTTCATCTGCCCACAGAGTCCTCTTTTCCTTCTTCGTCTGGCCAATTCCTACTCATCCTTCAAACTCAGTTGAGATGCCACCTCCTTCACTCAACCTTTACTTGGCAAAAGTCCTCTCCTCCTTTGAGGTTGGTTTATACATCACCTTCTTCCCTCATTACCCCAACCCAAGCAAATTCTAACAGCAGTGTTTTCTTTAAGAATTCTAATCTCTTCAAGAGAGATTAGAATTCTATTCTCTTTAAGAATTCTAATCAATCACATGATGGAGTTTTGTTTAGTGTCTTTCTCCCCCAGTGGATATGAGCTCTTCAAGGGCAAGGACTGTGTGATGTTCATTTTATAACCTCAGAGTAGTATGCCTTTTTTTTTTTTTTTTTTTTTTGGTGGTACGTGGGCCTCTCACGGTTGTGGCCTCTCCCGTTGCGGAGCACGGGCTCCGGACGCGCAGGCTCAGCAGCCATGGCTCACGGGCCCAGCCGCTCCGCGGCCTGTGGGATCTTCCCGGACCGGGGCACGAACCCGTGTCCCCTGCATCGGCAGGCGGACTCTCAACCACTGCGCCACCAGGGAAGCCCCTGCCTTTATTTATTCATCAGAAATACTTACTGAATGCTTATTATTTGCCAGATCATTGATAGCACCAGGATACATGGAGAAAGAGACTGAGTCCTTGCCCTCAGGTTGCTCTAGGATGGAAGTGGAAGAACAAACTGGTAGTAGGATTCAATGTGATGGAGATGTGTGAAACTTCACTGTGAGCATATTTGCAATAACCATATAAACATATGCAAAAAATAATTGGTTTTCAACACTTTCATAGCATTTACTATGTGTCAGACACTGTACTAAGCACTTACATATATTATAATTTATTTAGTCTTTATACTACATGAGGCAAATATGTACTACAATTATTTCCATTTTATAGGATATAGAGACCCAGAGAAGTCAAGTAACACACCCAGGGTCACAGAGCTTAAAATGTCAAATGAACTTCAGAGCAATTATTTAGTTGAATAGTTAAATTCCAAGTCTCAGTAACAATGCAAGTGTAAGGAATTGGGATAATGCTATTCTTTTGTCTCAGTATACTATGTGGATGGTTTCTGTCAAGCTGGAAATTCCGGCTCCAAAGGCTTTCTGACAACTTATACTGTGGTTGGCATTTTATTTCTAGGAATTGCCTTCTGGGAGATTCTGCTGTTTTAATGATTGTGCAACCCTGGTTTTCTCAGTGAATTGTACCATTTGCCACTTTGAAGTCATTCGAGTTACCAGTTTTACTTTCTTAGGGTTCTGCAGGGAAAGAACACATTCAACAGAAATGTTACTGCCCTGCCCCAATTGTATTTCAATGTTTTCTCTTGCCAAAGTCAATAGGACTATCCATTGTCTACAGCTGGAGTGTGAGATGGGCCCTTGGTGCCTTCTCTCTGCCATCATTTGTCTCCAGCCATGATCTGAAGCTGTGGCTTAATTGGTTCAAACCTTGGATATCACTCAGTGGATTGCGTACAGTGGCTAATGATGCTGGTTCAAGCTTAAAGAAAACCCTTGCCCCCTGTAGTATAAATCACTGAATCCATTCTATTTTTCTTTCTAGGACTGAAGACTTTGGAGCTCCAAAGCTGGTTACTTTTAAAAATATTTAAGTAGGTTTTTTGAACCACTCTGTTCAGGTCACGCTTCCGTGCTTGGTTCAGCCTTCCTCCCAGAAGATGTGGGTGCTTTGTGATAAAGACTGGGGCTGGGGAGTGGGAGAAATCCTCTGCTGAGAACAGTGACAGGTACAGAAAGCAGGTCGGTCCCCTATCCAAGCTCAGCGATTCCCTTCAAAGGGAAAGATGTAGGGTGAAGTGGTGAGGAATGGGTGTCAATGTGGGCAGGAGAGGGAAAAGCCAGTATATCCACTCATGTTTTTCATCATATTCACCAGCATTTGGCAAGTCCTGATGGAATCAATCAATTATTTGCCACACCTTGTTTACAATCAGGTCCCGAAGTTTACAGTGGTGAATGAGACAGACATGGTTCCTGCTCTCCTGAAGCAGTGGGGAAGATCAGGAAACAGATGAAAGATTTCTAAAAATCATTAAAATTTATGGTAAGTGCTGGTATGAACTAAAGAGTGGGGCTATTACAGAGAATAATTGAGAATGGGGGATGGGACGGGACATCTATTTCAAATGGAATTATCAGATAAAGCCCTATCTGAGGATGTAAAGGATAGGACTTGAAGGATAAAGAAGCCCAGGGAGAATTCTGGGCAGAGGAAATGGATTGTGTGACAGCTCTAAAGCTGAAGTTGGCTCAGGCTAAAAGAAGCTAAGCTACTCTTGGGGGCCCTCCAGTCTTCCTGCCTGGACTGCTTTCTCCAGAAGGTGTCCATCTGCCCTAGGCCCAGTGCTTCCCTTTGTTTCATCCAAACATGCTCCTGGTAAGAGCATGAGAGCCAGCTTTGCCTATCCACAATTCACTTGGGATCTCATCTTCAGCTATAGCTCTGAGGCAGAGTAGAAGACATTCATCAAGAAAGGAAGATGCTTTGGGACTTGGGGTCCCTTCTCTTTTATTTTGGGGAGAGCAAACCTGGGTGAATCTTACTCTTACAAACTATTTAGGTTCTCTGAGTTCAAATTCTGGCTCTGCCACCTGGAAGCTATAACTTTAGTCTGTTACTTAACTGCTCTGTGTCTCAGTATCCTCATCTGTAAAATGGGTCAAAAGGCAGCATCTGCCTCACAGGATTGTTATGAGAATTTAATAAGTTAATGTTTGCTAAGTGTTTAGATCAGTACCTGGCACTTAAACATTCAACAATAGTGTTGCTGTTATTAATACTATTATCATACTTAAGCTGACGCCTTGTATGGCAGAGGAGGTGGTATTATGCATTCCCCTGGTCCTGGGCTTCCTGGAATCAAGGTATAGCCTTAATGATATAACTCAATTCAGAAATCATTTTTATACCAGGCACTGTGTTGGACACTTTACTATACCATTTCCTTTGATCCTCCTAATAATCTTAAGAAGCATGTATTATTATCCCCATTTTATAGATGCAGAAACTCAGGTTTAAAGAGGTTAGCTAACTTACCCAACACTGTGAAGCTAATATGATTCCTAGGTCTGAGATTCTGACTCAGCAGGCCTGGCTAAGGCCTCAGAATCTGCATTACAAGTACCTCTCCCAACCTTCCCAATTCTGATGAGGGTGACCTTTTTATCATACTTTGGAAAACTATGGCCTAGATGATCTCTAAAAATCCCTGAGGCTACAAAGTCTGTGAAGATGAGAAGGTCCATACATTCGAGTACACAGTTTAGTGGGGAAGGCAGTTTGTGGCTGATAATGTTTGTTTATAAGAGAATTAACTCAGGGCATTTTTCTGACATGTCATTGTCTAACAGGCACACTGGGACTGAAAAATGTGTCCCCACCCGCCCCCCCACCGCACCTCAAGTGTTTTGCATTATGTAATCCCTGTTCACAATTTCTCATCTACCATTAAAAAATAAAATAAAATAAAATAAAAATGCTGAAAACCAGAAGTCAAGTTTGGGGCAACTCACTTTGCAGTCAAGCTTGACTGAATTGAAGTAAGTTTATTTGCAGATGTTATTTAAACCACTTGCTATGAATATTTACACGTCGCCTTGCAAAATTATCAATGTGCTTGATTATGGGGTTGTATTAGTTATTAGCAGTTATGTAACAAATTACCCCCAAACTTAATGGCGTAAAGCAACAAATATTTATTATCCCACAGTTTCTGTGGGTCAGGAATTCCAAAGCGACTCACCTGGGTGGCCACGTTTAAGGTGTTGCTGGGGCCGCAGTCACCTGCAGACTTGACCGGACTGAAGGGCTCTCCTGCAAGGCAGCTCATTCATATGGCTCTTGGCAGGAGAAAGCACGATGCATTTTATGAGCTGGGGTCCAAAGTGTCACACTGTCCCTTCTGTTTGGTCCTGTTTCTTAGAAGAGAATCACCAAGTTCAGCACCCCCTGACACACAAGAAGAGATTTAGTCTTCACCTCTTGAAGAAGAGAATATCACAGAACTTGTGGACGTATTTCAAACCCACCATAGGAGTGCTACCCATACCTCCCCGGTTGTTTTCTGTTATATACAAGCTTTGGAGCAGTCTAATGTCTGCTTTAGTCTTTTGTGTACTGAGGAATTCAGTAAAGAATCCTAAATAATTACGAATTGCTTTTGACACCAAGAGTTTTGGATGAAGGTTTATGTTTCTATAGTATAATGATAAGCTTGCAGTATGTTTTTTTTTCAGTTTAAATAAGCTAAAGAAATCCAGAGTGTTTTGAAATATTTTCAAGCTGGAAGGAACCTCATGGATTATCCAGTAACCAGAGTTTAGTCTCATTGCCCTTACTCTACAGATGAGTAACTTGAGACTCAGAGAGGGAAAAAAAAGTGTTTGCTAAGAACGTACATACTATGTTTCAGACACTGCTAAGTGCTATAGATATATCATTTTATTAAATTCTCCCAGCTTTTTTGATGAGGAAAATAAGGATCAGAGAGGCAAGTAGCATATCCCTAGATTAGACATCTAGTGTGTTTTGGAAACAGGGCTAAAACCCGTATCTCCCAAATGCCAGCCAGAGCCCTGCACATGTAACACCCTCTCTCATGACCCCATGGGATGTGACAGCAGGCTGGTAAGGCCTAGGTACCATATCCCTGAAGGATCAAGATGAAGGGTTTTCTCTCCAAACATCCAGGGTTCTCTTTAGTCTCTTTTTTTTTTTTTTTTTTTGCGGTACGCGGGCCTCTCACTGTTGTGGCCTCTCCCGTTGCGGAGCACAGGCTCCGGACGTGCAGGCTCAGCGGCCATGGCTCACGGGCCCAGCCGCTCCGCGGCATGTGGGATCTTCCCGGACCGGGGCACGAACCCGTGTCCCCTGCATCGGCAGGCGGACTCTCAACCACTGCGCCACCAGGGAAGCCCCTCTTTAGTCTCTACATCTCACCTGACTTCTGCTTCCCGAGCTAATGTCCAACCTGAGAGTCTTCTCTGGAAACCAGACAAGAACCACAGAAGTTACAGAAGAAGTGACCCCATGCCTGTTGCCTCATCCTCAGACTGGGTTTCTGAACTTCAAGCTGTGAGAGCATAGGTTCCCACCTTGGAATAGCTTTTAAGGGTACCTCAGATACATGTCATGTTCTCACTCTCATCCAGGAGGTGTTCAAGAACAGGGCCTCATCCCCAGGGGACCATGGCTGGAGATGGCTTTCCCAAGTGCTGTCAGCTTTAAATTCTACGAAGGATATGCCAATCATTAGGAATCTAAGTTTAAAAGTCATAATAACAGTAGTTGTAGTGATAAATCAGGATTCTTTTAGTGATACATGTTAGAAAATCCAATCCAAATGACATAATCTAAAGGAATATTAATTGAGGGGCTTCCCTGGTGGCGCAGTGGTTGAGAATCCGCCTGCCAATGCAGGGGATACGGGTTCGTGCCCCGGTCCGTGGAGGATCCCACATGCCGCGGAGCGGCTGGGCCCGTGAGCCATGGCCGCTGGGCCTGTGCGTCCGGAGCCTTCGCTCCGCAACGGGAGAGGCCACAACAGTGAGAGGCCCACGTACCACCAAAAAAAAATAAATAAATAAAGGAATATTAATTGAAAAGTCCAGACATAGAGTTGATTTCAGGTGTGGCATGATGAAGACAACCAAACGTTCCAGAAGCACTCGGTTTCTCTTTCATCCCTTAACTCTGCTTACTATGTTGATTCCATTCTCAGACTATCTGATCTGGTCCCTGAACTAATCACTATCAACAGAAGAATGTAATGTTCTCATTGGCCAGGCCTGGGTCACATGATACTCCTGGATCAGGGGATGGGGAAGAGTACAGACTACCAAGAAAAAAAAAAACAAAACAAAAGAACCCCAACACTTCATTTTACTGGACGTAGAATTAAGAGATGTTGCTAGTAAATTTGACAAACATTTGAGCTCTTATTATGTGTCGGGTTCTATGCTAAGCAATCTACATGCACAATCTTATTTAATCTTTATTAACAACTCTATGACATATATATCAACATTACCCCATATAGTTTTACAATTTTTATTTCGTTTTATTGAAATACAGTTGATTTACAATGTGTTAATTTCTGCTGTACAGCAAAGTGATTCAGTTACATATATAATTTTTTTTCATATTCTTTTCCATTATGGTTTATCATAGAATATTGAATACAGTACCCTGTGTTGTAGAGTAGGACCTCGCCTCGTGGTTTATTGCATCTGCTAATCCCAAACCCTCACTCCACCCCTCCCCCACTTGGCAGCCACAAGTCTGTTCTCTATATCTGTGAGTATGTTTCTCTTTCAATAAAAGTTCATTTGGGTCATATTTTAGATTGTACATATAAGTGATATCATGTGGTTTTGTCTTTCTGTGTCTGACTTACTTCACTTAGTATGATAATCTCCAGTTCCATCCACATGGCTGCAAATGGCATTATTTTGTTCTTTTTGTGTGGCTGAGTAGTATGCCATTGTATACATGTACCACATCTTCTTTATCCATTCATCTGTCGATGGACATTTAGGTTGTTTCCATGTCTTGGCTATTGTGAATAGTGCTGCTGTGAACACGAGTGTATGTATCTTTTTGAATTATATTTTTGTCCAGATGTATGCCCAGGAGTGGGATTGCTGGATCATATGGCTGCTCTATTTTTAGTTTTCTGAAGAACCTCCATACTGTTTTCCATAGTGGCTGCACCAACTTACATTCCCCCCAGTAGTGTAGGAGGGTTCTCTTTTCTCCACCCCTCTCCAGCATTTGTTATTTGTAGACTTCCTTTTTTTTTTTTGAAGATTTTTTTTTGATGTGGACCATTTTTTAAAAGTCTTTATTGAATTTTTTACAATATTGCTTCTGGGTTTTGGTTTTATTTGGCCAAGAGGCATGTGGGATCCTAGCTCCCCAACCAGGGATTAAACCTACACTCCCTGCATTGGATGCACTGGACCACCAGGGAAGTCCCTGTAGACTTCTTAATGATGTCCATTCTGACTGGTGTGAGGTGGTACCTCATTTTAGTTTTTTTTTTTTTTTTTTTTTTTTTTTTTTTTTTTTTGCGGTATGCGGGCCTCTCACTGCTGTGGCCTCTCCCGTTGCAGAGCACAGGCTCCGGACGCGCAGGCCCAGCGGCCATGGCTCACGGGCTTAGCCGCTCCGCGGCATGTGGGATCCTCCCGGACCAGGGCACGAACCCGTGTCTCCTGCATCGGCAGGCGGACTCTCAACCACTGCGCCACCAGGGAAGCCCTCTCATTTTAGTTTTGATTTGCATTTCTCTAATAATTAGCAACATTGAGCATATTTTCATATGCCTGTTGGCTATCTGTATGTCTTCTTTGGAGAAATGTCTAGTTCTTCTGCCCATTTTTCAATTGGGTTGTTTGTTTTTTTGTTGCTGAGTTGCATAAGCTGTTTGTGTATTTTGGAAATTAAGCCCTAGTCTGTTGCATCGTTTGCAGATGTTTTCTCCCATTCCACAGGTCGTCTTTCGTTTTGTTTTATGGTTTCCTTTCCTTACAAAAAAAAGCTTGTAAGTTTGATTAGGTCCCATTTGCTTATTTTGTTTTTATTTCTAAAATAAAAATAATTTTTGCTTTTATTTCTAAAATAATTATATGGGAGACAGCCCCATATAATAGATGAAGAAACTGAAGCTCAGAGAGGTTAAGCTGCATGCTCAAGGTCATACAGTTAGTAAGTGATGAGGCTGAGTTTGAACTGGTTCTGTCTGATTCAAGATCCATTCTTGTGCCATTTCATGAAGCTGCCTGTGGCACTGGCTTCCTCTAAGTCATTTAGGCTGGAAACATCAGAGTCTTTTACAACATCTTTCATCATCTACATCCAATTAGTCGTTACATCTAGTTATCCTACCTCTGCCAGGTCTATCTTTCCCCATTGCCACTGCCTTAGGTAAGCACCTGATCACTTCTTCCCGGATAACTGTAAACGCTTAAACTTTCCTCAGAGAACATGTGAGGCCTGAGGACCATCTTAACTTACAAATTTACATTAAAAGTTAGACCCATAAAAATCTATATCATCTGGCGTTCCTTGAAAAACAGAAGAACCTGGTTAACACTGGGTCCACAGCCTACGTGGCAACAATGGCTGAGATTAAGCAGCAGCTGTTGCTGATAAGATGTCCATGGTTCCCATTGCTTCTTTTCTTCAGTGAACTCCTCACTCATTCAAGTTCCTTGCCTGCCCTCTGTAGGCATCTGAGTTTGCAAGCCTAGCACCTAGTCTGGCAACTGATCTGAGAAGCCCTTTAGGAAATGTTCATTTCTGAGAACAGCAGGCCTGCCTCAGCATTGTGGAAGGTGCTTCCTCCCCCTGTGATCCCAACCCCAACTGAACTTCTGCCAGGCATATAGGAAACAGCCCCAGTTTCTGGTATCTCCCTATAGTTCATCCTCTAGGAGAATAACATTCCCTGTTATATTGTGAAATACCCTTTTTTGACCTTCAAAGGCCAATGAGCCCATACTCCTTGAAATACCTATGGAATCTACACCCCAAGGATTTTCTCTTATGAGGTTTAGGCCTATCATAAACTCCCCTACACATTAATAGCTTCATCCAACAGTCATGGGTTGAATGCCTACATGTGCCAGTCACTGTGCTAGGTGTTGAAAAGAGTACAGAAAAGAATAAGGCCCACCCCCTGCCTCAAAGCTATCCTAATCTCATGGGGAGTTAGAGAAACAGATCAGGTCCACCTGTGGTTAAGGGGCTAGAATCTAAGTGGCACAGGCCATAGGGTGGGTGCACAGAGGGAAACTGAGTCATCTTGCCTGGGGTGGATTCCAGACTGTGTCAGACAATGGACAGGCCTTGGTGTCCTTCCCTTGACCTAGTCCTTGGTGATAATAACAGTCACTTACTGAGCACCACTATGTCCCTGGTATAAAATGCCAGATACCTGTGTTGCTTAACTTAATCTTCATGACAATCCATGAGGACTGTATTAAATGAATTAGTACATTACAACATTTAGGAGAGTATCTGACTCATGGCAAATGCTCCATGGAAGTTACCTATTGTTATTCTATATTCTACATATACGTACATATATACATACATACTTATATAGTTATATATTCTCTTATTCTATAGTGGATGAAAATGAAATCAGGTGATGTAAGCTCAAAAGCCCATCAGGGCTAAGCGTATGTTTTACGTAATTTCCCAAGGAGGCCCAAAAGCCAGCTTGGGTTTTCATCACTGGCAGACTGGATAGGTAAGAAGTGGTGGATTCACACAGTGGGATCTATGTAGCAGATAGAAACAATAGATACGCAACATACGTAGTGCTTATGAGTAGGAAGACTTGATCCTTAGATTCTTCGGAAGGGGGCTTCTCAGCAGTAGCCGTTGGGGGCACGTGGGAATGCAGACTGTGACAGATACAGTAGAATGACTCGTTCAGCATCTATCCCTCCTTCCTCTGCGTGCCTTCCAGAACTGCAGAGGCTGCAAAGGTAAAGTCCACCTTATCAGCCTCCTTTACAGGTTCTGGGTATGATTAGAGTGTCATTCAGATGTGCTTGCTGGAGGCTTAAATTGGAATCAAGTTAAATGGGGATGAAGGTGGGGCCACCTTGTTACTACACTGTGTTGCTGGTGTAGGCCTGGCTGATGCAGCGCCAATGCTGATAATGGCAGCTTCTCCATCCTGGGTTGTGGCTAAGGCGGTCGGGGCCTCAACAGCAGTTGAGATACCATTTGGATGTTGTTCTGGGTGCCATTCCTGGGGGCCCAGCTTAGATCTCACTCTTCCATCAATTTTGTAAGCACCCAATTCCCTGTAATCCTTTCCAGCTTAATATAGCTGGAGCTATTCTTTTCTCTCGTGTGTGTGTGTGTGGGGGGGTGTTGCAGGGTGGTGGGGAGTGGTAGCGGGTGTTTTTAAGATTTCAATGTGAAATCTCCTTGTAAATATGGACTTGAACAAGGTACCTAACTGTTCTGAGCCTGGTTTCCTTGCTTATAAAGTGACTGTGTGAAACCACTTCCCATAGTGTCGTGGGGAAAATTCACGGAATATCATTGGCCATGTGACTGCCATATAGCAGCTGCTCCATAACAGAAAACTTTGTGTAGTGTAAAAAGCACGCGTTTTGTGGAAATTGCATTCAAATCATGATAACACTGCTTATCAGCTTTGTGAATACTTAAAACTTTCTGAGGCCCTCGGAGATGCAGATGATAAATATCTAGCACTACATTGTCTTTTTGTTGGTATGCTGGTTTTGGTGAGGATTAAAGAGCTAGCACATATAAAGATGCCCAGCACAGTCCTTGCCTGGCACATAGTAGCCTCTACTCAAATGTTAATTCCCTTCTTTATCTCCTATTCCCTCCAATTCACAGTAATTTTAAATATATCTGCTGATAAATAGGCTGGTTGGAAAGAAACTAATTAGGTAAACGGTTGTAAAGGATGCAGTTACACAACCAGCCATGTGCTCCTTTAATAGGAGACTGATAATTTTTTTTTCTCCATAATACAGGAAACAAAGCTGTATCTGCCGCTTCAGTGGGTGTGTCTGGGTGCTCTGTAGACTGTTCTGTGCACACCTCTTTCCTGCCCCCAACTGTCCTTTCTTCTGCTACCAGAGCTCTGCTTCAGATGATAGGGCTGGTGCTCTGGGCATCTGGGGACTGCCAAGTGAGATAAGAGTGGATAGGGGAAGGGAAGTCCTCTGGCCTCCTTGGGAAAGTGTCAGTAAGGTCAAAAGAGAGGAGGAAAGGATGATGCTAGACACACAGTGGGTCTGTTGGTTTGTCAAAGGAGTTGTCGGAGCCCTGGAGTTATCCACAGAAGGGTGTGGGCAGGTGCAGAGCAGGCATACGGAGAGTAGGAACTAGAGCATCACTGATAGAATGAGAGAAATAGTGGCTATTTTAGCATTATTCGTTAGCCTTTCTTGTTGTGAGATACACTTCTTGGTGAGAAGTATAACTAGTAGAATCCATTGAAAAGCATTTGTAGAGGCCATCAATAAATAATTATGTTGGGTCTTGCCCACTCTATTTTCCTGTGAGCTCTGGAGGGAAGAATAGTGTTTTGTTTATATTTTTATTTATTTTTATTTTTTTTTGCGGTACGCAGGCCTCTCACCACTGCGGCCTCTCCCGCTGCAGAGCACAGGCTCTGGACGCACAGACTCACCGGCCATGGCTCATGGGCCCAGCTGCTCCGCGGCATGTGTACCCTGCATTGGCAGGCAGACTCTCAACCACTGCGCCACCAGGGAAGCCCTATTTTTATTTTTAAAATAAATTTATTTATTTTTATTTATTTATTTTTGGCTGTGTTGGGTCCTCGTTTCTGTGCAAGGGCTTTCTCTAGTTGCGGCGAGCGGGGACCACTCTTCATCGTGGTGCGCGGGCCTCTCACTGTCGCGGCGTCTCTTGTTGCAGAGCACAGGCTCCAGACGCTCAGGCTCAGTAGTTGTGGCTCACGGGCCCAGTTGCCCTGTGGCATGAGGGATCTTCCCAGACCAGGTCTCGAACCTGTATCCCCTTCATCGGCAATCAGATTCTCAACCACTGCGCCACCAGGGAATCCCCCTATTTTTATTTTTAATCCTTGCAAAGCCTAGCAGTGGTGATTAGCACACAGTAATTGACACACAAGCCTGTAACTTAGTGTGTGCAGGGCATCTTGTTGAGAGACTTGGCCACTCGGCAAACATTGGTAGAGTGCCCACGATGTTCCCGCCAGAGGCTGAAGACATAAAGATAAATAAAATCGTCCCTGTACCCAAGGAGCTGACATTCTAGAGACAGAGGCAGGGGTTCAGCTAACACTAATTGAGTACCTACTATGTACTTCCTACCAGTCTCTGGGAATATAACAGTGAGTAAGATCTTGTCCCTGCTTTTAAAGATCTTACAGGCTGTTGGGGTGAGGGTGGGAAGAAGCTGTCAGATGGACAGGCACTTGCAATCCAGTGCCCTTCAAGCCAGGGTGGGTAGAAGCTCAAGGGGCTAAGGAGGATCTGGTTGGCCCCCTTGTCCAGAATGTGGGGGGCGGGCCGTGAGGGAGCTGTCCAGAGTGGAGCGTTGGGCTAAGAAGGGGTGAGCGGGACTTATCCAGGTGACAAGGAGGGGGTGATGTATGGGTGTGTTCACATCGCTGAGGGTGGGGAGAGGCCATTCCAGGCAAAGAAAGCTGCTGCACTGGCCCAAGAAAGGGCCTGGAGGCCTGAGAGGATGGGGCAAGTTTGGTGTTGCTGGAGGGTAAGGTACATGATGGGAGGGAGTGGTGGGAAGTGAGATTTGAAGCAAGATGGGACTAGCTCTTACTGAAACTTGTTTGTCTTGCTAAGTAAAGAACCTGAATTTTATCTTGAAAGCAGTGGGGAACCAGAAGAACTATTTTATAAATTAGACTGAATTCATTAATTCCATAAACATTTATAGATTACTAAATATGTATGTATTCATGAGTGGGCTGGATTCTGGGAATTTGTGTGTAAAACAGCTCTTGCCCATGTGGAGTTCATGATCCAATGTGAGAGAGACAGATTAAACAAATAGATTTTTTTGTTTGTAGGAGAATTAAGGTTGTATTTACATAATTAAAAATCAGTGTAGGGTTTCCCTAGTGGCGCAGTGGTTGGGAGTCTGCCTGCCGATGCAGGGGACACGAGTTCGTGCCCCGGTCCGGGAAGATCCCACATGCCGCGGAGCGGCTGGGCCCGTGAGCCATGGCTGCTGAGCCTGCGCGTCCGGAGCCTGTGCTCCGCAACGGAAGAGGCCACAACAGTGAGAGGCCCGCGTACAGAAAAAAAAAAAAAAAAAAAAAAAAATCAGTGTACACTGCACAGTCACCCCAAAGAAATTAATAGTTATAAAATATGACAAGTGCTATGAAGGCAACTCTAAGTCAGCTGGTGGTAAAATGCCAAATAATAGCTAATAATAATAGTCACAGGCATTTGGTGAGTGATCTCAGTGTAGCTGAGATCATCAGTCATCATGCCTGATGCAGATTATCTCATTGAATCTTCAAAGCAATCAGATGAATGAGATTTATCTCACATAGGGGTGTATGTCTGACTCCAAGATTTGTACAGTTAATGCATTGAGATTGCATCTTGATTTTTTTGTCTTTTGATATTAGCAACTGTGATATTAGATTGGATAATGTCCCCCCAAATATCCATGTCCTAATCCCTGGAACCTGTGAATGTTACTTTACATGCCAAAAGGGACTCTACAGATGTGATTAAATTAAGAAGCCTGCAATGGGGAAAGTAGCCTTGATTATCCAGGTGGGTCCAATGTAATCGCAAGGGGCCTTATAAGAGGGAGGCAGGTAAGTCAGAGAGAGGGGGGAGACATGATGTCCTTTGAACAGGAAAGAGGGGACCACTAGCTAAGTGATGCAGGAGGCCTCTAGAAACTGGAAAAGGCATGGAAACGGATCCTCCACTTAGAGCTTCCAAAAGGAACAAAGCTCTGCCAACACCTTGGTTTTAGCTTCTAAGAATCATTTCCATCTTCTGACCCCCACCATTATAAGGTAATAATTTGTGTTATTTTAAGCCACAAAGTTTGTAGTAATTTGTTACAGTGGCAATAGGAAACTAATAAAGCAAGTGTTTTTTTTTTTGAAACTTAACGTCTCAACAGCTGGGTCAGAAGCCCCACATCAGAACGCTCTGCTTTGCAGAAAAGAAGACAAACAAGTATTTTAGAAGCTTGTAAAGGTCTCCAGCTGGAGGAATGAGTCTGAAAGAGAAAGAATAATGGAAGGAAATGGGAGAGAGAGTGTTTTTTTTTTTTTGGTTGTGCCACGAAGCATGCAGGATCTTAGTTCCCCAACCAGGGATCGAACTCATGCCCCCTGCAGTGGAAGCGTGGAGTCATAACCAGTGGTCCACCATGGAAGTCCTGGGAGAGAGAATATTTCAAGTGAAGGGACCCAAAGAAACAAAAACATGGAGGTGAGACACAGAGAGTACATATGAGGGAGGGTTAATAGTCTGGTTTTGCTAAAACCATCAGGCACGTCAGACAGGTGGAGTATGACACAAGCATGGGAATTTTGGCTACAGTCAGACCAGGGAGCCTGACCCTTAGGTGTATGAGCACTGAATAGGTAGTGAAGGATCATGAGAGGATTTGGAAGGGGGGGCATGTGACATAATCGTGCAGTGTTATATGAAGAATTCTCTCCACTGTTGGGAGTGGGAGGAGGATAGGGGCAAGGCAACCAGTTCTGAGACTTCTGCTGTCACCTGCCCCATGTAATGCAAGTCTGAACCAGCCTGGTGGCAGTGAGGAGAGGGGAGTCGCCCTGCTATAAAGAACACTAAGAAAAATGTCTTTACACCAGCAGTTCTCCAAGTGTGGCCGCTGGACCTTTGCAGTGTCCTTTTAGGGAGTCCTCAAGGCTAAAGCCATACTGTACTCTTATTCTCAAGGTGCATAGTAGAGTCTTTCAGATGTTACATGACATGTGAAGTCGCCATGTACTCAATGCAAAAGGAGAATTCAGCTCTTACATTAAGCCAGATATTAAAAAGACTTGAAAAAATGTATTTTTTTGTTTTGGAAAATATTATTTCACAAAAATGCTCTTTATGATAACATATAATGACTTGTTATTTCTAAATGAGTATATATTTAGACATTTCTAAGAATTAATTTCTAATATGATAAATATTGATGGATGTAAACCATATAAACGACAGCTCTTTGGGGTCTTCAGTAATTTTTTAGGAGTATAAAGGGGTCATGAGACAAAAACCGTGAGATTTGCTGTTGCATACCAATCTTTCTACCTGATTCTGTTTATTTATTTGGGGTAAATTCCTAGACTTTATTTAGTCAGAGGATCAGTCTTTTAAATCCTAGAATAGGCAAGGCAGATGTGACTTCCCACCTGACAGCCGAGGCTCAGTGGGGTTAAGGTGCACACATCTTGCGTGAATGGAATAAGGGCTGAAAGCCTTGTGTTTGCGCCTGTATCCTGGGCTTTTCCCAGTGCTCCGAGTGCCCGGAGAAGGGGTCGGCCTGATGTTAGGAGCCCTCGGGTGGGGGGTGGGGGGGGACGCTGGTCCTCAGGCTGCAGCCCGCGCGCCAGAGGCCTGGGTGCGCGCCAGTATGGTGCGTCCCAGCCTGTGCTCAGGGCTCCCTCTAGAGGCTTCGAGTAGACCCTACACCATTCTTGCTTCACTTTTCTACTGTTTCCGCTGAACTGTTTTTAGCCCAGGAAGAGTTGAAGTTCATGGCTGCCAGATGCCTTGAAGCAGGCAACGGGCAGCAAGTACATCTCCATTTTCACACGAGGAAACTGTGGAGTCGAGAAGCAGCGTGTTGCAGTGGTGAAGCCACTGAACTGACCTGAATCTTGGGCAACTGGGGTCACTTATCTCTCTGGGTTTCAATTACTCAGGAGAAAATGGCCAGCTGATCTAGTCACAAAGATCCTTCCAGCTCTAGCAGCCTATTATTCTGAGTGCCAGTTGTTCCCATGTCCCAGACCAGTGAGAGAAGACAACAGGGAGAGAGGGCTTAGTTCACTGGGCTACTGTCTCCCAGAGCTCTCCTTGCATTTATGGGTTTGGCTTAACCTGAATCTGGCTTCAGGATGGGTCTTGGTAATTATGGCACTCAATGATTCTGTCCTTTAGCAAGTTCACTTTTGAAAGCCTTGTCTACAATTCATTCATTTATTAAACAAACAGTAACAACCTGACATTGGTTGAGATATGTGTCAGGGGCTGGGCTAAGGGCCATACACGTATTTTCTAACTTGATCCTGCCCAAACTCTATAAAGTAAGTGCTAGCATTATCCCCATTTTAAAGAGGAGAAAACTGAGGCACAGGGAACTCAGAAAACTGAGGCACAGAGAGAAAATTGTGACAAGATCACAAAGCAACTGTGTGGCAGAACCAGAATTTATTTATTTATTTATTTATTGTGGTACACGGGCCTCTCACTGTTGTGGCCTCTCCCATTGTGGAGCACAGGCTCCAGACGCACAGGCTCAGCGGCCATGGCTCACGGGCGCAGCCGCTCCGCGGCATGTGGGATCTTCCCGGACCGGGGCATGAACCCATGTTCCCTGCATCGGCAGGTGGATTCTCAACCACTGCGCCACCAGGGAAGCCCAGAACCAGAATTTAAAACCAAGCAGTGTAGCTCCATAGGCGCGACACTATACCTAGCCTTGATAGTAAGAGTTTGCATTTTTTAGGGTTTGCTGTGTCTTTGGAGCTTTACATACAATATCTCATTTAATACTCACAATTCTATAAATCAGTTCTATGAAGTAGGTATTATCATCTCAGCTTTACAAGGAGGATACTTATTTTCTAGTCACCCAAATATTGAGCGGGAGAGCTGAGATTTCATCTCTGGGTCTTCAAAGACTGTTTTCTTCAATTCAAAGCCATCTATGTGCCAGGAAAAGATGAGGAAGACCAACTGAGTCTCAAGGAACTTATAGTTTCCTTGTGGGATAGTAATAGTTGCAGACATTTACTGAGCACTGTTCTAAGCATTTATACATATGAACTCATTTAATCTTCACAACAATCCATTGAGGTAGATCTGATTATTATCCCATTTTAGAGATGAGGAAATCAAGGCACAGGGCTGGGAGGGGTTAAATACATTGCCAGAAGTCCCTCCCACATTTGGTAAATGGTAGAGTTGGGATTCAAACCCAGGAAGGCTAGCTCTAGTACTCATGCTTTTAACCACTACATTTTCCAAAGACCAAATAGTTCCTACAGAGATGCAGAGGCCACTGACCAGGGTTGAAGACAGCTGAGGGGAGCCAGCCCAGCCTGCAGAGAGATCCCAGGGAGGGAAGGGAGGTGTCACCGCTGGGCTCTCTTCCTCTATGGTCCTGGCCTTCCAGCTGCCTATGAGTCTGCTGCACTTGAAATTATGCCTTCTCCTCAAATCTAGGGCTAAAACTAGAATTCAATACATATTCCCAAATCTTTCTAAATGTCTCTTTCTTGCCAACGTCATGATCATTCTCTCATATCATCAGAACCCAGCTCTGGTGGATAATTTGTTGGTACTCCAGGACTGTGTTAAGAAAGATTCTAAGGTGATGTCCTGTCCAGCACCAGCGAGAAGGAGTGATATGATTAATGAAAACATTTCTGTTGTGGGATGGGGGAACAGACAGCCTGTGCCATATATTTGCTGTATCTGAACCGGGCTGTGTCCTGAAAAGGGGTTAAGGAACCGGATCCTCAGAGCAGGTGCTGACAGCAATAACTAAGACTATGGCTGTTCTTGGGGAGAGCAGGCAGGTGCTAAGTCATACTAGCCAGGCTTAGAGAAAAAGGAATTCTGGACAAGAGGCGTCAGCAGGAGCACTAAAGTAAAGTTTCCAAGCTGGGGAAGGATGGCAGGGCCTAGAGGAAAGACAAGGAGCAGATGATTTCCTGTTTGAAAACCATGGCAGAAAAGCCTCAAGCCCAGGATGAGATGAAGCAGGGACCAACCAGGCACACCATCGAGAATTTCTCCTGAGCTATGGAGTTCTCTCCTCAAGAAATACAAAGCAATGGTGCCTTTCAGCTGGGTAGGATAAGGCTCTGGGACAAATTCCAGTGGGAATAAAATCATCCAGGGTAAGTGGGTAGAGGTAGAAGAGAAGAGGTTGGTTGGGACTTAAGTTGTGAATACAGTGAACATGCTAAGTAAGCCTGAACACAGTGAGGGGACTTGAAATAAGGATGAGCTGTGACTGTCTCATGGGACCTAAGGGTGAGAATGGGCCTGGAATCTGGGAACCAAAACATCATGTGAGGAATTCTCACTGTCTCTGTCTCTGCTACTCTGTGCTTGGGTGCTTTGTTCTGTCCTCTCCCTGACAGCTGTCTTCACTTCTTTGCCCACTTGTTAGAATGAGGCTGCCTCTGGCTCTGAGGTTCTCATGTCACAATTCCAGCCAGAGTTCAGAGTTGGGTCTCAGTCCCTAATTTGGGGGAGCAGGAATCTGATTGACCCATCTTTGGTCTGTTGTCCACCCTGGGCCAATCAGCTAAGGGAGGGAAGGCAATACAAACACACCTGTTAAAGGCTCATCCCCGTGAATGTGGGATGGGGGGTGGGGAATTTTCCCAGGGACTAGAGTTGGCTTGTGGGGCTAATGATATTTACTAGAGATGAGAGGGTCTAAAGACATAGCACTGGAAAACACCAACATTGATTGGGTGTTAGAGAGAAGAGATGGGGGAGGAAAAAGAGAAAGAGTCTCCAGATAGGAGGAAAAGCAATAGAGAGAAGGAGGGAGGCATAAAGCGTCAAATGTTACAGAATAGCCAAGAAGGATGAGCAATGTCAGAGACCATTTGATTACAAAAAGTCCCAGAAAACCTTTTACAAAGCATTTAAGGAGCAAATTGGTAAAGAAATCAGATTTCTGTGAGTTAAAGGATGGAGTTAGTTGTAGTTTTATAGGTAAACATAAAAGTGTTAGCTGTGCTGTCAATGCTGGACAAAGAATCCAACTGTACTATGTTGAGTTGGCATTATTCAGAAGTTAACATATATTGGCATAGAAATAGTAAACTCGCCTCACCCCGAGTCATCACAGGGGTAACACACTGTGTCAAATATATAAGGTTTTAACTACATGGTTTAGATTACAGAAGCAAATGCATATTTTCAAAATAATGTTAAAAAAGGGAGGATCAGGAATCCAAAGTCCAATAAACATAAGATGTGCTCAGTCTTACTTGTAACCATGGAAATGCAATGAAACATAATTATACACTCACCAGATTCACAAAAATTTTAAAGTCTGAAAATTCCAAGAGCTGGCAAAACATGGAACAATAGGAATAATTCTCAAAAGCTTCTGGTGGGAGAACAAATTGACAGAGCCAAAAAGTCGCCAATTCATCTTACAGTTAAGAGTGTGCCATTTGCATAGGACATTTTGGGGGGTGACACCCCCTCCAATTGTACAATGAGGTGGCCTGCTTTGGAAGACACCTTGGGAATTTTTAGTTAAGTTGAAGATTCATGTATCTTATATGGCGGTTTCACTTTTAGGCATATAGCTAGAGAAATTTGTGTAAATGTGCAAGAAAACAAGTCCAAGAATGTGTGCAGCACAATTGTGCATCATAGACCTAAACTGTAAACAGTCCAGTGTCCATACAAAATAAAATGGGAAAACAAAGCTACCGTGCATTCATTGTGGAATAACAGCAAAGAAAATGAATACATCAGAGCTACATGCAACATGGATACATCTCACAAACGTAATGCTGAAGGAAAGGCAAGACACAGAAGAATACGATAGTATGTTTCCCATCAAAAGAAGTTCCTAAACAGGCAAAGCTAAATTACATGGTATAGAGATGGCTACTGTAGAGAAAAGTGAAAAATAAATGAAGAGCAAGTGAAGGATTTTTTAAAAAGTCAGGATGGAGGTTGCCCCTGGTGGCAACGGGGCTGGGATCTGATGGGGCTCACTGAGGTTCCTTGGTGCTGGCAGTGTTCTGATTTTGGCCTGCGTAGTGGTCACATGGACCTGTTTTATAATTGTTTATTAAACTATACATATTTGTATGTACTTTTCTGTATTTATATTATTGTTTTTGAATTAAAGAATAAAGAAATGGGTAAAGGGTGAGTACATTGGTATACACCTTTCATTTTTTGTTCTCTCCCAGAACCCAGCCAAAAATGTCGTGTGTGTGTGTGTGTGTGTGTGTGTGTGTGTGTGTGTTTTCTGTAGACTCACATGGCCAGGAGAGTAAAAGAAGAGAACACAGATGAATGAGAGGTAAATGGCTCAACAGATGCACTGATGTAGAATTCTAAACTGGCGATGGGGAAAGCTGTGATGAAATAAAATTCATCGGACCAAAATTTTATGGCAAGACAAAAAAAATTTAAGCCTAAAAATTTTCTCTGCCCATTTGGGCCTCCTGTCTCCCCTTTAGGGTGTATTGTGCATCCGCATTAACCAGACCTTATTAGGAGATAACCTTCCCTCTTAATCCTATAAGGGGTCACAGTGATCCACTACTGGTTCATGTAGATCTGGATTGTGTAAGCTGTCAGTACATTATTTGATGTATAATCCTTTGTCTCAAAAACATGTGTAATTGGGCTTTGACCTCTAGCAGGCAGAGCAGTCCTTAGAGCTTTCTGAAAGACTGTCTCCCAGGTTCTAATCTTCAGGTTGGCTCAAATAAATTTTCCACTTCTTTCTTAGATGGACTATTGATTAATTTTTTTGTTGACAGCTGAGAACCAACTTTATTTTCACTGCAGAATCTTGAAAAGGTTCAGGAATTTGTGGTACCTGGAATATCAAGAAATAGTATAAAATAGGTGTTACAGGGCTTCCCTGGTGGCACAGTGGTTTAGAGGCTGCCTGCCGATGCAGGGGACGCGGGTTCGTGCCCCGGTCTGGGAAGATCCCACATGCCGCGGAGTGGCTAGGCCCGTGAGCCGTGGCCGCTGAGCCTGCGCGTCTGGAGCCGGAGCACACCTCTGCAACGGGAGAGGCCACAACAGTGAAAGGCCCGCGTAACGCAAAAAAAAAAAAAAAAAAAAAAAAAAAAAAAAAAAATAGGTGTTACAATAAGGAGGGTTTTTTTGGCATCTGTTTAAGAAGTAGTTAGACCTGTAGGTCCCCTCCTCTACCCAGGACTGCTGGATGACTGCTGCTTCCCTCTCCAAGCAGAAGGTTAGAGGTTTATTTTCTGGAGAAGGAAAAACATAGGGTCTTTGGACGGAGGGACCCCAGGCACAGGTGAGGATGGCGGTACCCTAACAATGAAATGCTGAGGCCCTCACCCCACAATTCCTCATGCAGCTCTGAGGAAGCTGGTCGCCAGGCCTTTACCATCTATGTCTAGTAATAGGAAAATCTCTTCTGGGGAATATAACCTGACCAACTTAAAAGACTAAAAGGTACTGATATTAGGAGTTTGCCATCAAGTGGCTGAAGCAAATCACTTTATAGTGAAGCCCCAGGTCACTAGAAACCACACCCAGAACTTCCAATTCACTTTTTAAAAATTAATTAATTAATTTTTGGCTGTGTTTGGTCTTCATTGCTGCACGCGGGCTTTCTCTAGATGCGGTGAGTGGGGGCTACTCTGGCTACTCTTTGTTGCAGTACGCGGGCTTCTCATTGTGGTGGCTTCTCTTGTTGTGGAGCACAGGCTCTAGGCACCTGGGCTTCAGTAGTTGGGGCTCGTGGGCTCAGTAGTTGTGGCTCGTGGGCTCTAGAGCACAGGCTCAGTAGTTGTGGCGCACGGGCTTAGTTGCTCCGCGGCATGTGGGATCTTCCCCGACCAGGGCTCGAACCCGTATCCCCTGCATTGGCAGGCAGATTCTTAACCACTGCGCCACCAGAGAAGCCCCCCAATTCACTTTTTATTCCTATAATCTCCTAATCTCTCTCTCTCAATCGTGTGCACTGTCTTTCTCTTTTTAAAAATATAGAATAATCTGGAGGGAGAGGGAGAGATAAATTAGGAGTTTGAGATTAACAGATACACACTACTATATATAAAATAAACAACAAGGACCTACTATATAGCACAGGGAACTATATTCAATATCTCATAATAACCTATAAAGGAAAAGAATCTGAAAAAGAATATATATATAGGGACTTCCCTGGTGGCACAGTGGTTCAGAATCCACCTGCCAATGCAGGGGACACGGGTTTGAGCCCTGGTCTGGGAAGATCCCACATGCCGCGGAGCAACTAAGCCCGTGTGCCACAGCTACTGACCCTGCACTCTAGAACCCATGCTCCGCACCAAGAGAAGCCACAGCAATGAGAAGTCCAAGCACCACAGTGAAGAGAAGCCCCTCGCTCGCTGCAACTAGAGAAAGCCTGCGCACAGCAATGAAGACCCAATTCAACCAAAAATAAATAAATAAAATAAATAAATTTTTTTAAAAAGAATATATATATAACTGAATCACTTTGCTGTATGCCTGAAACTAACACATTGTAACTCAACTATACTTCAATTAAAAAAATCTCTATGAAATTGAAAAAAAAATTAAAGGGGAGGGATGTTTGTTTACAATAAAACTTTGAAATTCTAACAAATGAAAAATACAGAACATTTCTTTATTACAGAATATTTCAGAAGTAGAGAGACTCCAGCATAAACCCATTGCTCAGTGTCAACAATGATCACCTCTTGGCCAAGCTTGCTTCTTCTTTACTCTCATCTACTCTCCGACCCTGACCCCAGGCTACTTAGATCCAAATCCCAGACCTCGTATCATTTTATCTGTAAATATTTCACTATAAGTCTCTGAAGACAAAGGCTGCTCATTTCAAATATAAGCACAATACTAATATCAACCTAAAAAATTCTTTAATATCATCAATATCCAGTCAATGTTCATGTTTCTTTGACTTTTCTGTAATTTTTTTCCCTAGAGTTTGTTAGCTTGAATTGGGATCAAAACAAGATTTACAACTTGATTTGTAAATGTTCTGACTTTTTTTTAATCTCTTAATTCTCCCATTTATTTTTTAATTTTTGAAATTTATTTTATTGAAGTATAGTTGAGTTACAGTGTTGTGTTAATTTCTGCTGTACAGCAAAGTGATTCAGTTATACATATATATACATTCTTTTTCATATTCTTTTCCATTATGGTTTATCACAGGATATTGAATATAGTTCCCTGTGCTGTACAGCAGGACCTTGTTGTTTATCCATTCTATATATAATAGTTTGCATCTGCTAGTCCCCAACTCCCAATCCATCCCTCCCCTTCCCCTTGGCAACCCCAAATCTGCTCTCTATGTCTGTGAGTCTGTTTCTGTTTCATAGATAAGTTCATTTGTGTCATATTTTATATTCCACGTATAAGTGATATCATATGGTATCCCATTTATTTTTTAACTGAAAAAATTGTTAAAGAAATTGTGCTACTTGCTCTATAGCATTTCCTCTAGATTGAATTTTGCTGATTGCATCCTTGTGGTGTGACTGTGATGTTTCTCTGTATTGCCTGTGAAGTGGTAGCTAGCTTTAGAGGCTTGATATGTTTCATTCTTTTTCAAATCTACTTCATTAATTATGTTGTGTAGTTCCATCACGGGGCATATAATTTATCTTTGTCTCTCTTTTTGTGATGTTAGCAGCCACTGATGATCGTTGAACAAACAGATCTATTACTTCATCAGGGGTTGTCAAATGATGTATGTTAATTCTATCATTAATCTTCCTTTATTATCTGGACTACTTGAGCAGTTCTTATGCCGTTATCTCTTCAGCCATTTTGGTTGCAAGAGCTTTCTTTGATTCCTTGGAAAAGGCTCCTAGAAGTACTACTGCCTCCCAGGTTCTTGCGTGTTCATAACAGGGTGTTTGCTGACTTTATATTTGAAGATCAATTTGGCTGGATTTTAAACTCTTGACTCACATGTTCTTTGAATATCCTAAATAAGTTACTCTTTTGATTTCTGGAATGAAGCATTGATGTTGAAAGTCTAACAACAATCTAATTTTCTTTCTCTTATAAAATACTTGTTCTGTTTGTCTGGCTGCACAAAGGATTTTTAAGATTTTTCTCTAAAATTCAATAGGTTCAGTGTGGAGCTATTGAGGGCTGATTTTTCCAATTTATGCAGCATGTCTGTTTAATATGTGTTTTTTTTTTAATTGAAAAATTTTCAAAATCTTTTAAATTGAAGTATAGTTGATTTACAATGTTCTGTTAGTTTCAGGTATACAGCAAAATTATTTAGTTATCTATATATTATATATAATAAAAATTGTATACTGTACATTAATATATAGTATATATATAATATATATAATTTTTCAGATTATTTTCCATTATAGGTTATTACAAGATATTAACTATAGTTCCCTGTACTATATAGTAGTTTCTTTTTGTTTTCAATATGTGGTTTAAGGTGTTTTTTTTTTAATTTCAAGATGTTTTTGTATTTTAATTTGTATTTTTAATAATTTTTTGTCTCATTCTTTTGTTTTCTTCTCTAGGGACTCTAATAGGTACGTTGGATATTCTTTGCTTGTTTTCTCTGCTTGTTACTTTTCCTCAAGCCCTTTTTATCTCTTTTTTATCCTTTCTTTTTTATTTTTTTGTGGTACGAGGGCCTCTCACTGTTGTGGCCTCTCCCGTTGCAGAGCACAGGCTCCGGACGCGCAGGCTCAGCGGCCATGGCTCACGGGCCCAGCCCCTCCGCGGCATGTGGGATCTTCCCAGACTGGGGCACGAACCCATGTTCCCTGCATCGGCAGGTGGACTCTCAACCACTGCGCCACCAGGGAAGCCCTTTTTTTCCTTTTTGATTTTAAAAACTTTTTCCATTTTCCATTTCTATTTCTCTCAAGGCACTTTTCATTTGGTTTGTTTATTCTTGTCCTTCTAGTTTAGTCTTTATTTCTGAAATGATTTTTCTTTTATCTCCAATTCTTTTTTAAATTCTTTCATTTCTCTTTTCAAATCTTCCTTTTCCTGAATCATCCTACTTTTTTTCTCATTTTGATTTATGTTGTCTTTCATAGTTTCTATTAGTTTCTTATTTTGTAAGCTCATCTTGAAATATTTGATCACAATTTTCATCTTTTTTGTGGCATGTTTTTTGGTATTTTATCATTGCCGTGGTTGTATTATTCTGCTTCTTATTCTCTTTTTTCCTTATAATAATGTTGTTGGTATTTGACTACAATCCTCTCCTGTGGCTCATTTTTTTAGGGAAAGGAGTTTCCCCTCTACTTTCAGGAGTTAAAAACAAGAGAGCTTTTTCTAGTTTCACAGTTTACAGTGTCCCTTTCTGTTGATTTCATGAAATAGCTATAAATATGACCTTGTACGTTCTGAGTTCCTCTTCCCTGCTCACCTCCCCACCCTTTATTTTATCATTTTTCTTTGCCTCTTTGCCCTGACTTGTTCAGTTTGGATGACACTCCCAGCATTTTCTCCTCAGGGTGGGGCTTCGTCCTGGAAGAGTGCTTTGGCTTGTTGGCTTTAAGAGTTCATAGGGTCTGGACCTCTGTACTCTGGGACCCCTGGACCCCACCAGCATGATCAGAGCTTCCCATAATCATCCTGTACTCATGTGTGCATTAGAACCTCCCCTGAACCAGACCCCAGCTTTGCCTCCATTCTCTAAATGGCCCACTGTATGGTCAGGCCACTCCAGATGGCTGTTCTCCTGCTCTGTGTACATCCCCTGCCCAACCAGTGCCTGCTTCACCTACACCCATGCACGTGACTGACCTTCCTGCATACTTGCCCCAGGCCCCAGCTAGGGACTGTTCTTGTCAAAGGTGTGGTGAGGGGTGTGCCCCTCTGCTGGTTTCCCTGGTAACTAATGAGCCCACTTGACATCAGTTCCCCTATAACTGGTAATCTCTTCTCCTCCCTGGGAGCAAGGACTGCCATCATGTCCTGCCCACCGTGTGCCATGCAAGGTGGGGTGTCTCTTCAGGATCTTGCTACAGATGTGGAAACTCCCCCATCCATTAAACCATCGATGTCTCTACCGCTGACTCCAGGGGCTTTCTTTGGTCTTGAAACTGGCAAACACAGGCCTTGTAGGCCTGCGGGGTGCAGCCCAACACCTGCGGAACTTTCCAGTGAGTTCCTTTGGTGGTTGGAGGGGGGTCCTCCAATTCTTAGGGGCATCAGAAACCCCTTTACCTTTCCTCTTCTTTCTTCTGCAGTTTCTGATATCAGGTGGGTGATGCAATTATTGGCAGCTTGTTCCTACTGATTCAAATTTTGGAGTTCAAGGAAACACTACTTGCCAGGTTTGGTAGTAGGTATTGTCCATGGGTTTTTGGTTTTCCTAACCTAGTGGCTGTGAATGTTTTAGTGGTGGGATTCAAGGAGATTCAAAAACTGCTGTATTACCTGGTTGCACAAAGTGGTAAATTTACTAAAAATCATGGAATTGTACACTGAAAGTGGGTGAATTTTATGATATATAAATCACACCTTGACAAAATAAAAAAAAAAAAACCCTCACAAACAACCCTGCACCATTACCGTGACATCTTACCAGAACTCCCCTTTTCCCTAATCATGTGAACAACTATCAGTAGACATCAAAGGAAAGTCTCAATGATAGAGATCACCAGTGCTCCCCAGGTCTCTTTCTCCTCTCCTGCCTGGGCACAGGGAGAGATCGCTTTCCCCAGCCCTGGAACTAGCTCTCAGCAGTGAAATTTGATCAGAAGTGACGTGTGCTGCTTCTGGACTGAAGCATTTAAAGCCGGGGTGCTACCTCGACACTCGCTCTTCCTCTACCTCTGCAACTCTATAAGCACTGCAACCTAGCCTGTTCCATTCTGACAACTCAGCGTCTACCGGGAAAGATGGTGATGGAGGCAAGCAAAGAGAAAGCGAGAGGGCAAGTCAGAGGAAACAAACAATTCAGAGAGAAGACAAACAGAACTATCAAAGTCTCTTCTAAACATGTCCATCCTTTCTCAATTGTTTTACCTCAGAACTCTAAACATTTATAGCCTGGACTTGCTTTATAAAAAGTACACTGGGGCTTCTCTGGTGGCGCAGTGGTTGAGAGTCCGCCTGCCGATGCAGGGGACGCGGGTTCATGCCCCGGTCCAGGAGGATCCCACATGCCGCGGTGCGGCTGGGCCTGTGGGCCATGGCCGCTGGGCCTGCGCGTTAGGAGCCTGTGCTCCGCAATGGGAAGGGCCACAGCAGTGAGAGGCTCGCGTACCGAAAAGAAAAAAAAAAGTACACTGATGTGGACCCAAATAGATAACTTTTCTATCTTAAGACCATTATGTCCCGAGCTAGGTACAATGGTTACCTGCACAAAGAGCTCACCAAGCGGCCATTCTCACAGAGCCAGCATGACACTGGCCACCACTGTCTACCCCCTCATCACTTCTAGGAGAGAATGTAGAGCCAGAGATATCTTTTCTGAGTTTCCTCATGGCCAAGACCTTTCCTTTTCTAACACTTGGTAGATGGTAGGAAACCACACACATCCCTTTCAGTAAACCAGTCCAGACGTGAAGAACAACACATGGAAAATAGGGCAAACTGAGCTAGAGGACCTGGAACTAAATGACAGCAATGCTAACTGTGGACCTATCACTGGGAGAATGAAGCCCTCGACTGACGGTGGAGGGCAGTTCAGCCCAGTGGTTGGGCATTGAGAACTGGGGTGAGACAGGTTGGAGTGGAATCCCACCTCTACCATTTATTAGCTGTACAGCTTTAGGCAAGTTCCTCACCCTCTCTGAGCCTCATTTTACCTGCCTTGTTCTTTAGGTCTAAGGATTAAATAAGATAATACATACACAATATTTTGTTTAGTGATAGACACTAACAAGCATTCATTAAATGCTGGGCTGGGGGCTTCCCTGGTGGCGCAGTGGTTGAGAGTCCGCCTGCCGATGCAGGGGACGCAGGTTCGTGCCCCGGTCCGGGAAGATCCCACATGCCGCAGAACGGCTGGGCCCGTGGGCCATGGCCGCTGAGCCTGCGCGTCTGGAGCCTGTGCTCCGCAATGGGAGAGGCCACAACAGTGAGAGGCCCTCGTACCGCAAAAAAAAAAAAAAAAAAAAAAAAAAATACTGGGCTGGGTCTTCAAGGTGGTGATTTGACCTCTTAAGACTCCCTGCTGAGAAAGAAGATCATCCATCCTTGCAGTTTGACCTCCCTGGTCTGAGGTCAGGGGATTTGGTAGCACAGTTGCTTCAGGCCCTTTGTAGTTTTACAAGACTTGTAAGAGCCTGCATGGAGTTGGTGCAAAATAGAATTGCAGGGAAATGTCTGCAGGGAGCAGAACTGCAATGGAGAGAGCTCCAGCGTTAGCTGTGCAATTCAACGTAATCACGTTGGCTATTTTCACGGAAACGACTCTGCAGTTAAACAAAAACTTGTGCACTGTGACCAAATGTTCCATAGAAACCATCGCTGATGGGGTAGATATGGTCTTTCTGTGCTGTGGATACACATGTTTTGTATCCCACCCAGGGAGCCTGGTGTGGGGTGCAAGACCAGGCTGAGCTGCAGGCATGGAAAGCAGACCTGGAGGGGCAGGGGGAGCCACCTGAGGGCTGGCTCTGTGCGTGTGTGTGTGTGTGTGTGTGTATGTGTGTATATGTGTATGTGTGTGTATGTGTGTATGTGTGTGTATGTATATGAGTGTGTATGTGTGTGTGTGTGTCTGTCTGTGTGTGTGTGTGTAAGTTGCTCCCTCTGTGGGTTATTTTAATCTTCCAGGCACAGAACATTTGCATGCTCTTTGCAAAACCCTTTTTTTTTAACATCTTTATTGGAGTATAATTGTTTTACCATGGCGTGTTAGTTTCTGCTTTATAACAAAGTGAATCAGCTATACATATACATATATCCCCATATCTCCTCCCTCTTGCGTCTCCCTCCCACCCTCCCTACCCCACCCCTCTAGGTGGTCACAAAGCACCGAGCTGATCTCTCTGGGCTATGCAGCTGCCTCCCACTAGCCATCTATTTTACATTTGGTAGTGTATATACGTCCATGCCACTCTCTTTTTAAGGATTCATATTGATGATGAAAGGCCATTCCACAGAGACGGCAAACAAAGGAACTTGGCTGGACCTCTGGATGGGACATCCCCGAGGCCCCTCTGCCCAGTGTGTCCTTAACTGCACTCATCACCTGCCTCCCAAACCTGTTTCTCCTCCTCCATTCTCTAGCTCAGTGACTTATTAATTACTAATTCCCCACACTTAGTCACCATGCTGAGAACCCAGGTGTCTTCTGGTCTCTTCCCCTCCCTGCCACCTGCCTTCTTCTCTCCCTGTGTCATTCATAAAATCTGGCTGACTCTGCCCCAGAAACACCCTAGTGCTCACCACTCCTCTCCACCACGGACAGGGTGCTCAGTATTCCTTTCACCTTGACCTTGGCCATGGCCAACTGGACACCTGCCCCTAGCCACACGCACCCCACCATTTCTTCACGGTTCTCCAGAGCCTTCTTTCTGAAACCAGGCACACACCCCACTAAAACCTTGGTGACACTATTACTAAAGAAAGAAGGGGAGTGTAGGTACTAGGAAACAGTCTTTGTCACATGCAGTATAAGCCAAGCGCTGTGCTAAGCAATTTACATAAATCTCTCAATCATCAAGGTTTCATGAAGTAATGCATGCAGAGCCCTACTTTAATGCCATTCTTTTTCCTTTCCCCCCAGTAAGACTTTTCCCAGGCAGCCAGAGATCTTTGCTCAGAAGCTGGTGAAGTTCCCTTATGGAAAACATTATTTCCTATTTAACAAATAAGAAGGGCTTCCCTGGTGGCGCAGTGGTTGAGAGTCCGCCTGCCGATGCAGGGGACACGGGTTAGTGCCCCGGTCCGGGAAGATCCCACATGCCACAGAGCAGCTGGGCCCGTGAGCCATGGCCGCTGAGCCTGTGCGTCTGGAGCCTGTGCTCCGCAATGGGAGAGGCCACAACAGTGGGAGGTCCGTGTACTGCAAAAAACAAACAAACAAATAAGAGAGGCTCAGAGAGGTTAGGTAACTTGCCAAATGCCACACAGTAAATGAGGAAGGCTTAATGTTATCTCAGGTAATCTGACTCCCCAAGTCACATGTTTAACCACTTACACCATACTAAGGATGAGTAACAAGGTCCTTGCACCTCAGGAACACTTGGGCTAGCAGGAGAGATAGATATAAACAAATAACTCCTCTAAAACATGCTACCTACATTAATTAGGTATGACTGATATTCTGGAACCCTGAGGAAATAGAAGGCCGGTTTTCTGCACAGTTTGGCTTTTGCTCTGCATCAACATGGTCTTCACAATCTTCAGATCTAAATATTTCCTTACAAATATTAGAAAATACTGTTATTTAGAGAATGGACTCAGCAGAATGATTGTTCCCCACCTAGCTATGCTTCTGTGCTCCCCATATTGCACTCCAGTCCGTGGAGAGCTTTTGTGTGTGTGTGTGTGGTACACGGGCCTCTCACTGTTGTAGCCTCTCCCGTTGCGGAGCACAGGCTCCGGATGCGCAGGCTCAGTGGCCGTGGCTCACGGGCCCAGCCGCTCCGCGGCATGTGGGATCTTCCTGGACCAGGACACAAACCCGTGTCCCCTGCATCGGCAGGCGGACTCTCAACCACTGCGCCACCAGGGAAGCTCCGTGGAGAGCCTTTTAATCCTGCTGTTGGGATCATGAGCATATTCTGACAGGCTCTGTCCTTTGGCCGTTGGTAAAGTTGCAAAGGGCACTCCCTTTATGGGGTTGCAGCAGACAGCTCATAAAAACAAACCCCCGAAGATCTATCCATCAGCTCTTCACTCTCAGCAAAATGCCGTTGATTACTAATGGGCCCCGGACCTTCATTTCCACGGGGAGCACTGTGCAGGTATGTCTCCGAAACACGTGTCCTCCTTCCCTCCCATCCCCCCATCTTTTCTTCTTCTTTGAACATGTGTGAAACATGTATTTCTGCCAGGTACAATGCTGAGAGCTGGGATGCAGGGACAATAAGACATAGACTTCATCCCTAGAGAAACAACGTTTTCACAGTAACAGGAAAAACATGAACTTTAGGACCTGAGTGTCTCAATCATAATTCCAGCTACACTACTTTTTAGCTGTGTGACCTTGACAAGTTACTTAGCCTCCCTGGGTCTTAGTTTCCCCATCTGTAAAATGGCATAACATAGGTATCTACCATATAGGGTTGTTGTATGGGTTACAGTGAGAGGATTACATATAATGCACTTAGAACAGTGCCTGGCACATGACAATGCTATGTAAGTATTTATTGGTATTTGCATACAATATAATACAGTCCTGAAAGGTGTAATTTGATCGCTTTCATTCTCCCAAGGTAAATCACACAGCATGCTGTGTCACCTGGGTCATAGTAGCCTCTCAATAAAGTTAGGAATCATCATAACTGTCATTGTTGCAATTTGAATGGAAAACTCTGGATTGTTTTAGGTAAGTTGTTATTTCTTTCCTTGTTGCAGAAGTGTGAGGAACACAAAACTGACCTGTTAAGGGAATTTTCTGGGCATGTCAACTTTTGTGTCAAGAGACAAAACAATGGTGAAAACCTAGTCGTGAGGAGAGGCTGAAAGGCTTAACTATGGAAGGAATATTACCATCTTTGTTGGAAAACCTAGTCGTGAGGAGAGGCTGAAAGGCTTAACTATGGAAGGAATATTACCATCTTTGTTGGCCTGGATTGCATTCTCACCCCAGGAAGCCAAAAAGTGGTGATAAGTCATGTGGTCATGAAGCCTGACAATACTGAATCCTTGGTCACCTGACTTTAGCTGGGGTTAGTAACATCCAGTGGAGTTTAGCACTCCACCGCCCAGCAGAGGGGACCGGAAGAACAAATTCAACCAAGCTTCACCGTCCATAGGATGTTTATCATCTCTGTGTGTGTGTGTTTGTGGCGTGTGTGACAGATGTGTGTATAAGGAGTATGTGTGTCTGTGTATGTGTGTATGATGAGGGTGTGTGGTGTGTGTGAGAGAGATGTGTATATGGGTCTGTGTGTCTGTGTATCTGTGTGTGTGTGTGTGTGTGTGTGTGTGTGTGTGTGTGTGTTGGGACTGCCAGGTCAGGGAATCTGATCTCGCACTATGGTTGAGGAAGCAAGCATTTTAAATTATTCGTGGGTTGGGTGTTTTCTACTAATCAGACCATTTCTTTTAAAGGTGCTGTTAGGAATGATTACTACTCTCCCTGGGACTTTATTTTCTTTTTATAAACTTAAGTAATCATATGTGTTTGTTTGAAGTAGGTGAACAAAACGGAGCTGTCTGGTTTTGTTGTCTAAGCAACTCTGCCTGTATTGTCACATGCATCACTTTTTAATTACAGCCCCTTCCAAGTTCATGAGTAGGAACTGCACCCCCATGCCTGAAACCACAGAATCATTCACACTACAGATGGCTCAAGAATGGCACGCTACAAACATGGGCAGACAAAAAGATCATGCATGTTTATATGACATAAAGCTTTGGTTCAAGTGCTTCTACAAAGACAAGGCAGGACAGAGCAGCCAATATTATCTCAGAAATCATGATATTGATCATGATCGGGCTTCACTCCCTTCCCTGAATCAAAAAAAATCGAAGCAGAGTGATACTGCGGGTGAGCCAGGAGACAGGTGAACGTTCGATTCCAGCTGCACCACTTACTTTGTGTCTTGGGCAAGTTTCATAACTTTTCTGAGCCTCAGTTTCTTTGTCTTCACATTGGAGCAAATACTACAGCCCTACAATCTCTTATCTCCAATCCCCAAACTATAAAAACAGACTTTTTTCCCTTAACTCATTTAGCAGTGAAATCTAATTGATCTGAATTAATTTGCCATAAAATCCTACCTTGAACTGACATGAAACTTTTTACAGTCTATGTTTGTTTTATTTAATGTGAATATACATGTTTTGCTCTATATTGTGAATATATTCACTGGGTGGGGGGCGACAGTATAGCCCCAGACCATCAGGTACAGAATAGAAAATGGCTGCAACACACTATTGCTCTGAAATCGAGAAATATCTGAATTTCAAAATACATTGGCCCCAAGGATTTTTGATAATAGACCATGGATCCATACCTTCCTCATAGGAATGTAAGGGCTGTGTGAGATGGTGGGCTAGAGCACCTCGGTCATCCCTGCCGGGGCATTTTCCTTCCCCTTTGCCCCAGTGAGCCTTTCCCACGTGCAAGGTCCCCCTTAGGCGGCAGCCAGAGATCTTTACTCGGCAGGCAGCTGGTGAAGTTAGCACATTATCGCTGTCAGCCCCTCCCTTGCTAGTCTATAAACTCCCTGAGGGCAAGGATTTCGTGCCAATGATTAGCAGCACAAAGTCCATGTTCAACAAATATTTTAAAAAAGAATTCAGCACTCGTTTAGTAGGTGTCTGCTGGGCCTCAGAGTCTCCTGATTCACCTGCGAGGTGGAGGTGCCTGGCAGAGGGTGTTGACTTCGGGTGCAAAAGAAAAGGGAGGCACGGAGTCTTGGGAAAGCTAGCAGGAGAGGCCCACCCTGGGGAGGCCCTGGCGGGGACCCTCTGCATCTAGCTTTGCCCTCACAGTCCTGATGTGCCTGTCATCACAGGATCATTGTTAACACTCACTTTTACTCTTTGATCCTCAAATGTTGTCCTCATTTGGACAGTAAATCATGTGGTCACCCTACGCAATGAGCAAGAGAAGGGAAGCTCAGGTGCAAGTCTTTTTTTTTTGGCCTGTCCTTTAACTGAAAAGAGAGAAGGGGTGGGCCTACAATGGGAAGGATTGAGGGGTAGAGGAGACACAGAGAGGAGGGTTGCTAGCAGCAGTCTCGATCCCACCTATAACAGTGATTAAGAGCATAGACTCTGCAACATGTCAACTAAAGAATATAGGGTAGTGGGTTAACTGGTTGCTCCCCCAACCCCCAAAAGATATGCTCACCTTCTTACCCTAGGAACTTGTGAGTGTGACCTTACTTGGGAAAAGGGTTTTTGTAGATGTAATTAACTTAAGGATCTTGAGAAGAGATCACCCTGGATGATCTTGGTGGGCTCTAAATTAGATTACAAATGTCCTTGTAGGAGAAACATAGAGGAAAGACACACAGGGAGAAGGAGGAGAAGGCTGTGTGAAGATGCATGAAGGGATTGGAGTGATGCAGCCACAGCCAAGGAATGCCTGGAGCCCCAGAAGCTGGGAGAGCCAGGAAAAATTCTTCCCTGGAGCTTTTGGAAGAAGCCCGGCCCTGTTGACACCTTGATTTCGGACTTCTGGCCTTCATAATTGAGAGAATAAATTCCCGTGGTTTTAAGCCACCAGGTTTACAGTAATTTGTGACAGCAACCCTAGGAAACTAGTACACATAGGGTGGGTTACCTAACCACGTGAACCTCAATTGCCTCATCTGAAAATGTGGATAAGATTGGACCTACCTTATATGGTTGCTTGGAGGAATAAAAGAAATTATACATGTTAATTGCATGGCACTAAGTAGTACCTTAACAGATGGTAACTGTTACCGTGGCTGAGCGGCAGTACTGAAATGCTGCTTTCATCCAGCAGATGGCGGAAGATGGATTTGCAAACCAGAGGCCTTCATAAAGTTTAGTGCACCCAACATAAATTAGCCTTCCTAGCTCACACACTGAAGAGGATTAACCCTCACCAGCTCAAAGCAAGCTTTCAGCTATGTAGACATTCAACTGATTCTGTTATCCTCTGACCATTGTACACAATAGAGGCAGGCATTGGCGAATACAAAGAGAGGGTGCAAAAGAAAACACCTGGGTTCTAGGCCCAGCTCTGTGACTTCACTGGGACTGTTTCCCTCACTGTAGAATAACCATAAAATGAAATATGAAGTGCAACACAAGTTAGAGGGCTGTTGTGAGGCCAAAATGACCCAAAGTGTGAAAGTGCTGGGAAAGCAAGATCTGTGAAGCACAGAGGGGCCCAGTGGAGATTAATTTTGCGGAATCAAGGTCATTCACTTATTCACTCAGCAAACACTGACTTGTGCCGGGCATGGTGCTAGGTTCTGGGAAGCTCACATTCTAGTTTGGGAGGACGAACACGCGACAAAGGTATGCACAGGACATTCTTCCCCTCAGATGCTGGGGTAACGTTCCAAGTCTGGGTTTTGGCTTAAGAAACAGATTTGAATAAGCAGTCGCCTTGGTAAAACGTGTATACTGCCTTCTAAATTTCTTTTAAAACTTCCATCCTTGTAAGAAAAAAAACAACTTACTGTTTATGGTTAAGTGACAAAAGAGAATTGCACAGAAAGCTCTTACACCTGTCTTAACAGTGGCCAATTCTGGGAAGGGGTGGAGGTGGTATTTAGAAGAGTTGGGCTTTTTCCCTTTTACTTTCTATACTTCTATATCATTAACACTTAAAAAATAAGCACACATTGCTCTCTCCATTAAAAAATAACAATAATGATATTTTTAATAAGACTGTCACCCCCAGAACTCTTCTGTCTTCGCTTGGCTAATTCAAACACAGTGATGTACCCTAATGATGGAGTGAGTTGTCTCCCTTTTTGAAAGAAAATTAAAAGGAAGAGAAAAGTCCACATTTGCTCTTCTTTGTACTCTTGTAAAGAGGTCATCTAACTGGAAGTGATCCAAGCAGTTTTAAAGCCCTTGTCTTCTTTAAAGTAGTTTGCAAACATTAGCTCAGCTACCCTCAGGGCTTCCTAATGAGAGGGGCTCATATAAGAGGCTGATGAGTCACTTGGAAGTACGAGGCTGTGGATGCCCTGTGTCAGCCGGTCACAACACCCCTAACGTGAGTCTGCAGCTTTACAGCATTCAAAGGGCTTTCTCCTGCATTATCTAATGTGACCCTTCTATGACCCCTCAGAGGTCTGGTTGCTACTGTTCTTCCTACATGAGAGATAGGGGAATAAAGGTTTTGGAAGGAGAAATGACAAGCCCGAGATGGGGGAGCTAGACAGCATCAGGGTATAACATCACTTATATGTCAATTACTGCTCAGCACAGAAAAGATGATCTCTAATGTGAAATTCTCATGATATGCCTCTGCGGATGGAAAAGGGAGAAGAGGAAGAGAAGACCATCTTTCTGTCTAATCTTACCCTCCCTTCCTTCTTTTTTTTAAAATAATTTTTTTATAGATTTATTTATTTTTATTTATTTATTTTTGGCTGCGTTGGGTCTTTGTTGCCGTGCGTGGGCTTTCTCTAGTTGTGGCGAGCGGGGGCTGCTCTTCGTTGCGATGCGTGGGCTTCTCATTGGGGTGGCTTCTCTTGTTGCGGAACTTGGGCTCTAGGCATGGGGGCTTCAGTAGTTGTGGCTCGCGGGCTTCGTTGCTCCGCGGCATGTGGGATCTTCCTGATCCAGGGATCCCCTGCATTGGCAGGTGGATTCTTAACCACTGCACCACCAAGGAAGTCCCCCTTCCTTCTCTCCCTCCCTTCCTCCCTTCCTTCCTTCCTTCCCTCCTTCCTTCCTTCCTTCCTTCCTTCCTTCCTTCCTTCCTTCCTTCCTTCCTTCCTTCCTTCCTTCCTTCCTTCCTCTCTCCCTCCTACTCAGCTGGGAAAAAAGTGGTAAGGAAGAGGACCCTGTATTGTAGATAATTACAATTCAGGAATCAGGTTTTGTGCAATTTTAAATTATGCCACAGATTTAAAGGAGTGTGGTAGAACTATGTTGAGTCTCATTTATTGCAAATATTGAAGAAATGAGAAGCTTCTGAACTTGTAAATCGGTTAAGAGTTGCTGAAGTTGAACGCAGGTGAACCTGGTCATTTGCAGATAACGTTCACACTTTTGCCACACGGGGGTGCCACCATTGCTTGGTAGGTGGACATACTACGTGCCATTCTGTCAGGATTGGTCCTGAATCATGGGAGCTTTGCATAATACAAGGTTTTCAGGGATGACTCCTCCCTTCTCCACCCCACCCAAATATAATCACTCTATTCAGCGTTATAAAGGTTAAGGAAGACATAAATCAGAGGAAGGCACCTAACACAGCTTGGAAGAGAGAAGGATGAAGTGGTTCCTGGAAGAGAGGATGTATGAACTGGGTCATGATGGAAATGATGTCCATTCAGGCATATCTTTGTCTGCACGCCTGCTGCCTCTCACATGCATTTGTACAAGCCAGCAAGGTGGTCTAGGGGGAGAGCAGAAGCTGTGAAGCCACCCTCCTTCTCCCCGAGGTGCCCCGCCGAGCCCCCACTTGTGCTGTTACCCCTTATTGCTCTGCTTGAAATGATCACTATCACTCCTGTCTTCTTCCACCAGTCTGTGAATTTCTCAGGGGCAGGATCTGAATTTATTCTTCTTTCAAACCCTCTCTCCTCAACCAGTGTCTGGCAAATAGAAACTCATCAATATGATTTTTTTCTTTCAAAAATATGTTTTAATATGGAAAATTTCAAATATCAATATATACAAAAGTACTGAGAATGGTATATGAGTTCCCTTGTACACATTATGCAGCTTCAACAACTATCAATTCATGGCCCATCATCTTTCCTCTATACTCTCTATTTCCCCACTTCCTCATCCTATTATTTTCAAGTAAATCTTAGAAGTAAACACATAAATGTGAATATTAGGGTGGGTATAAGACATTGTTTAAAAAAGACACGAGAAGAAGAAAGTTTAACTGCTAGGCTTCTTTCACTGCTTTGAATTGCCCAGTGGGTGGGGTTGTGCAGGGAGAGTGAAGAGATTTTTGTGGAGGTCTAAGGTTTTTATGGGACAGTTTCCAATAATGGGAAAAACTGAGAAAGCAAAGAGGAAGGAACAATGCTTACTGTTTGCCAAGCACTGTGCATTATTGTTTTACTTCATCCTTCCAGGAGATACAGGTATTATTATCCCATTTTAAAGACAAGGCTCAGAGAGGTTGAGTGCTGTCTCTAAGGCAAAACTAGGATTGGAACCCAGCTCTGTGTGGCTTCAGGGTCTGTGTTGTTAACGCTCTGATAAGATGACCCCTGTGATGCAGACCCAGCAAAATCCATCCCTGCCCTGAAGCTACTTATGAGACTTCCCTGGGCTACAAGCTCTTGTCTTCCTCTCAATTGCATGTGAAATCCAGCTTATTTCACAAGCTCTATGGGCTACTCCAACCCAGGAGAAGGGAGGGTTTCCATGCCCAGGATGAAAAAGGGAAATTAAGTTCCTTATTAAAAAGAAGCCCATTTCCTCCTGGTGCTTGTCCCCAGTAAGTGACAGCCAGGAGTCTGAAGAGCCTGTAAATAAATTTGTGAAGGGTTAAATATTGAACTACACACCCGGAAGTTGAGATAAGCCATTTGTGGGAAAAATCCAAGAGATTGTACTTAAATGTGTTCTTGGATAGATGAGACTGGGCTTGACTGTGACCATGAGGGAGTAAACAAAGCCCCAAGTCCTCTGGGGCCGGGAGGGCCACGTTGTCAGAGGCGGGCACTGGCCAGCCTTGGAAGCTGAGCGTGGCAAGTCTCAGGGGAAAATGCTAGCGAGGTCCGTCCATTCAGCGTCCAGGCAAGAAGCAAGCTTGGCAGGCAGACCTGAGCAGTGAGGTTCACTGGGCACAGCAACCCCTCTAGAGGAGGAGAGCAACGCAAGCAATTCAGCTGCGAGACGTGGCTAATGCTTAACCATCACCCCTGCCCTGATTCCTTGCTCACTAAGTCTCTGCTGGATGATTTGGCTGCTCCTGGATTCATTTTTCAACAGGGAAAGAACAAGGTGCTCCAGCCAGTGTGAACTTTCAGTACTCTTGAAAGTTGATTTTTCTCATTATAAGTGAATCAATTGGCTTTCTCTTGACAACTTGGCTTTCCCGCTAATTTGCCTTCAGGGAGGGAATGGTCTGATCTCCCTACTAGAGTGTGCTGTCTGCCTGTCATCTTTATTTCCCTTTGGAACTTGACAAATGGGATCCTGTGGTTTATACATAGGTCTCTTGTGTGTGCCTGGTGAAAGCTAGGATACCTGGGGAAGAAGACCCCAGGTGGAGAGGACCAACAGAGTCAAGTCCTGGTCTGGCGAGAGAGCCAGCCCTGCAGGTGGAGAATTCATCCACCAGGCAGTGAGGGCTACCACCTCAGGTCTCTTAGGAGAGAGCAGATGAGCCTTCCCTAAGGATAGCCCCTGGACAACAGTGACACGAGGGCCTTAGCACAGGGAATCAAAATCCTTCCTGCTCGCAAGGAACCAAGTTTGAATCCCTTCACCCCTAGGCAGGCCTGATTTTCCAGTTCCATTGATGAGCCTTCCTGCCTTACTCCCACAGGCATGTGACAAAGTGGTTCTGGAAAGCCAGGCATTGCCATGTTACTCCCTCACTCAAAACCCTTTGATGGCTCCCTACTACCTATGACATAAAGTCCAAACTCCTTGGCAAAACCAGCCCTTGTGGCAAGAGGAATAAAAAGGTTCTTGCTACACCATCTCATCAAATCAAATCCCCTTACAACTGTAAGGTGTATTGTTATTTGAAACACTGAAAAAAAATTGTCAAATAAACTATGATACCCCATTGATGATAAGATACATATGCTTTCAGATAGGTTAAGATGTGGAAAATATTTGAGTCTTAAAATCACTGAAATATGGTATTTAATACAAAAGCTTGCAGGTATAATGGTTTTCCTTGTGAGGGGAGAGGCACGATTCATTTTAGAGGAAAAGGATGCTGTTGAGTAGGAGCACATCATGACTGACCTCATTTATTTATTATTTTGAGAAGAGCTGGCCTAATGTGCCTAGGCCTGGATAAGTGAGAGCAAATCAGACAGACAGACAGACAGACAGAAGAATTGCTCTGCATAATAAGAATAAGGTAATAGCCACCAGAGCTTTCCTTAGCTGCCAGGACAATGAGGAAGGGGAGATATGAGCCAGGTCTGTACACAGAGCGGTCTTCCCAGTGCTGTTATCACTCTAGAAGGACCTGGGAGCTTGGAGATATATCCCTGCCTGACCCCACGCCCATGGAGGCTGATTTAGGTGGTTTGAGATGGTCTTGGGCATTGGTCCTTTCAAAAGCTTCTAAAAGATCCTAACTGGTGAGACAGAGAAGGTGGGATGACAGGAGCCTAAGAAGATACAGCTGGCTGGTAAGAACTTTCCTTTAGTGGAGGTGGCCAAGGGAAGCTGGGGCCACCATGGCCAGTGTTTCAGATAAGCTGTTTCCTATTCTGTGCTGTGTCCTTTGCTCTCCCCAGCCAGCAGCATAAGCTTGCCACGCCCACAGTCATGAGAGAAGAGTATGGAAAGGACTGAGGGATGCAGAGGCAGACGGCGCAGCAGAGGCTGAGAGCAGTGCCGAGCCCCAGTCACAGGTGAGTTGCAGTGCCAAGTGGCCCGGGAGAGTCTTGCCTCCACCAGAACCATACTGAATCCTCAGCGATACCAGGCTTCCCGCTGTTCACGGCGTAGCTATTTCAGTTTTTTTCCATTTGCACATTGAACAAAAGGATCATTCTAGAAAGCTGGAGTACCTGGGGGACATTCAGGACCAACCCTTTGGTTACACTGAGTCTTTTATTATCTGGTTCCTGCCCACCTTGTCCAACCCTCTCTGCACCCCACCTCCACCCCGCCCCACCTCCACCCCGCATGACTTGGAAAATACTTGTTCCTTCTTCAAGGTTGAGTCCGAGGGCTTCCCTGGTGGCGCAGTGGTTGCAAGTCTGCCTGCTGATGCAGGGGACACGGGTTCGTGCCCCGGTCCGGGAAGATCCCACATGCCGCGGAGCGGCTGGGCCCGTGAGCCATGGCCGCTGAGCCTGCGCGTCCGGAGCCTGTGCTCCGCAACGGGAGAGGCCACAACTGTGAGAGGCCCACGTACTGCAAAAAAAAAAAAAAGATTGAGTCCGATGTTCATGTGCTCTGAGAAGCCTTTTCTGCACCCTTTCCTCACCCCCCAACCCCATCCCCATGGGAGTGGATTATTTCCTCCTACTGCCACTCTGGGTCCTGTGCAGACCTCTCTCAGGGTGGCTCTGTCCTGGGCTGAATTGTGTTCCCCCAAAGTTGTGTTGGAGTCCTAATCCTCAGTACCTCAGACTGTGACTGTATTTGGAGATAGGCTCTTTATAGAGGTAATCAAGTTAAAATGAAGTCATTAGGCTGGGCTGTAATCCAATATGACTGGTGTCCTTATAAAAAGGGAAAAGTTTGGACACAAACATACACAGTAGGAACGCCATGCAAAGACAGGAGTCACGCTGCCACAAGCCAAGGAACTCCCAAAGCTAGTAGACAGGCCTGGGACAGAGCTTTCCCTAGTGCTTCTAGAAGGAGCATGACCCTGCTGACACCTTGATCTTGGACTTCTAGCTTCCAGAACTGTGAGACAATAAATTCCTAAGCCACTCAGTTTATGGAACTTTGTTATGATAACCCTAGAAAACTAATACAGCTTTCAAAATATCAGTGCCTTTATCGTGTTAGTGCCATTACCCCCACTAAATTACAAGTCCCTCAAAAGCAGAGACTGTTTTAGTCATCTTTGTACCTCATCTAATGACACCTAGATATTTGTTGAATGAATCAGTGACTGCAGTGCATCCTTCAGTTTCCTGAATTTACTCTCAGAAACAGGACCAGGCGGCAAAAGAATGCCCTGGGGCTTAGCCTGGTTGCTGTGATCCACCCTGCCAACAGCTGTCCAGGAGCATCCTTAGTAACCACAGGAATGATGCTTACTCTGTTTCCAGCTCGGATTCAGTGGTCATCAAATTGTATGCATTCTTTTGGTCAGTCAGTCACTTGACAACTTTGAGTGACTCCCATGGGCCCGGTTCTGTGCTATGAACTGGGGATATAGAGGTAAATTAAGACCAGCCAGGCCCAGGATTCATGGAGTCGCTATACTCACAGGAGAGACAGATTAAGTAATTATGTAGTTACAGTGATGCTAAATGCTAAGAGAAGCAGCACAGGATACCAAGAGAATCATTAACAGAAGAATCTGGTAAATTCCAGAAAGCTTCTCAGAGAGAGTGATGTTTGAGGGGTTCAGAGAAATAAGCTTGACAAAATGGTAGCGGAAGCAAGATCTCTGTCAAAGACACAACCCATGCGAAGGCCATTGGTTCAACAATTATTTGTGGAGCCCTTACTATGGGCCAAGCAGGTGTTCTGGGTCCTGGGCCCACAGCTGAGAAAACAATCAGTACAAATCCCAGCTATCGCGAAGCTTACATTCAAGAAGCCAGAAGGAAGGGAGCGGGAAGAATGGAAGAGGAAAAAACATGGCGGGGATCTTCAAGGACATGAAATGCCACAGGTCTGACCCACGGAATCTGTTTTGATCGCTGCTGGGCTTCCCACCCGTAGAACAGTGTCTGGTACACGGTAAGAACTTGATACATGATTTGCTGTGGATGGATTAGATTCAGTGAGGAGGGTGGAGTTGAGGTGTGTGTGCTGACTCTGATACAGCCTGAGTTAAGGAGCACTACACAAGAAATTTCGGTAGTTTACAAGAATGCCGTCAAGCCCTTTTACTTTCACTGTCCTGTTTTTCAGTGCTACTCAGTGGTAGCGTTGGTCTAATAATCCCCAAATTCTTCTGGCAATAAGGCTTTCTCAGCCTGTGAGTGGTATTGTGGCCTGTGCAGTTTGCAGCCCAGATTCACAGCTGTTGGCATTCTTCACCTAAACTAGGTTGTCTAGGTCTCAAGGGCCAGGATTGACTGGCTTAGGAACCTCGGAAGGAAAATACTGTGTCTTTTCCGTTCTAGTGGCTTCCTCCCTGGTTTAGGTCACCATGACCTCGACTACGGGCTATTAAATGAGGGGAGAGGCCCAATCCAGCTCCAAGGTAGATGATTCTATTGTTTAGGAAAATACTTTGACAGACTTTCTGGTTGATAGAGGCAGATTCCGTCTCCCTCCTCTCTCCTCCTGTTTTTCATAACACAAGAAAATGTTCATTGTAGGAAATAATATAAAATACACAAAATCAAATACAAAATAAAAGTGATCCAATATCCCACCAACAAGAAATAACCAGTGTTTGTGTATTTGGACTTTTCCTCTGCAGTTATAGCTTGTAGGTGTAGGTGTATTTATATTTGCAAAAATGAGATTACATATATAATACATATCAACTCGCAACTGAGTTAACCTTAGAACTTTATTACAAGCATCTTTCCATGTTAAGAGATATTCATAATCTCGCTATTTTAAATTCTGGCCTTGAGTACTGTTACAACCTCCCGAATTTTCCATTTCCAATTCTCACCAACCTGTGAGAAGATTAGTCTTCCTGAAGCATAATCCTGATCATGTCACTTTCCTGTTGAAACCCTTTGAAATGCTTCCCACGCCCCATGTCCTACAGATGAAGTCCAAATTATTTCACCCCAAATTTGAGACCCTCCACGATAGGACCCTCCGCCCAACCTGCTTGTTCATTCTTACCTTCATTGTTTTTCCAGATGTACCCAATGCTCTAGAGAAAGCCTAGGGTTTCTCAAGGTCCTGACTTTCCCATCTCTGTTCAGACTGTTCCCTTGCTCCTAGAACGCCATCCCCACCAACTCTCCAGCTGCTAGAACCCCAGGCCACCTTCTAGGCCTGGCTCAGATGCCACCTTCTTCAGAAAGCCTTGTTCCTCTCCAATAAATATACTAGGGACGGAGCCAAGTGCTTTTTCCCTTGCAGGGGGCGGGACGGTGGGAAAGATCAGTTACCACCACTTTGTCATTGCTTAAAACATACTGTGCTTCTTTGGATGTGCATGTGTGTGCACACAACACACACATTATGGTAAATTGTGCAAAGGAGGGTTAGTTACCGGGCAGACTTAGGATCTAGGGCTTCACTCCCACTAATGCTTTTCTCATTTCCAGAAAGTATTTGTATCCATCTACACATCCACATGGGTGTATACACAGATACAGATGTGTATGTGTCATGTGTGCCTGCATATGTATGCAGGTGTAGATATGTACGTGAGTGGGTGGGTGTGTATCAAGAATCTCACAATTTATTTTCTGGAAGCCGCCGCTTCTAAGGTACAAGCTAATCTTCGTACAGCATTTTATGAGGGAGCTTCCAGGGAGAAAGCACCTGAGTCACAGTCTTCATAAATTTGTCTGCCTCAGTCGAGAATCTGGCTTCTCCTTGGTTTTGTGCTATTAAATTGACAAATAGCTCTTAGTAAACTCACCGAGCTTACATAATTCAGTCTGGGGACTGTGAGGCTTGACGGTGGGGTGATGTTCTGATTGTGGGCGAGTTCATGTTTAACCAACTCGATTGCGTAGGTTAGCTCTTCTGGGCGAGCACTGGTACTCGGGAGCCAGAGTCCCTTTCATTGCTGAGAAACTGGATTTCCTCAGCTTTGGAGACCAACCCTACAGGACTCCAGCATTTCAATGCTGCAAAAATGTCAAGGAAGAGAACGGGAGGGAGGTGGACACAGAGACTTTTCCCCAAGAGATGTTTAGATTTCCAGTAGTGCCTCCGTGGGGAACTGCCTTATTTCAGGGTTATCAGTGTGTAAACATGCACTTCCCTCCCTTCCCTGAGGCTGCCTCGCCAAAGGCTTGCCTGACCTTCATCCATTGTTGATCCTGTAAGCTCCAGGCCCTACATGGAAGAATCCATGCTGGGCACATGTGAGGATCTCCTGGTCCTCCCTGAGCCTATGTTGTTGGTGGTGAGGTGTCGTGAAGATTTTATTCTAGACTCTGGCACCTCTCGTTTTTTTCTCTTTCCCCTCTAGTCTCTCCCTACGTGATCTCATCCACTCCATGGCTTTTAATGCCACCTATAAATGTGGGAGTAGTTACCATATATCTCCATTTCAGTTCTGTCTTCTGAGCTCAGACCCCTGTCTCCATCCACTGACTTGTCATCACCATCTGGATGTCGGCCTGGCATCACAAACTCGACTCCTTTAAAATGAATTTATTAGCTGTCTCCTAGACTTGCCCCTCCTCTTTGGTTTCCTATCCAGCGGAGGACAGCGCCAAACACCTAGATAACCAAGGAGGAAATCTGGGAGGTGTCATCACTGACACTGCCTCTCCCTTTCACCTCCCCTGCACCCCAATCCACTGCATGATCGGACAGTCATCAAGTCCTGCAACCCAATAACCTCCCAAAGAGTTCTCACTTCTGTCCATTGCTCTGCATTTCACTGCCAGCACCCTGCTCCCCAACACCAGACACCAGAGCCTCTTGCCTGGACTAAGCCTCACATCCATTCTTGCATTCTCTAATCTATTTTCCATGTCGCAGCCAGAAAGATTTTTTTAAAACACAAATCTAATTATATTACTCCCCTGCTTAAACATGATCAGTGCTGTCCCATTTCTTTTATTAAAAAAATGCCAATCTGTTGCTACGGCTCACAGTGCCCTGCCTGACCTGGCTACACCCTCCTCATCAATGTCCTCTGGGGTCCTTATGCCTTCTTTCTCTGACCTCTCAGTGCTCTTGCCTCACAGGCGCACTCCAATCTCTTAGACCCTCCCTGCTGTCATGGCACTTCTTTCCTCTTTGGTTAATTCTCATTCATCTTTTAACTTCCAGCTTGAATATTCCTTCCATAGGAAAATCTGCAACCCCTGGACCAGACTAGCACCCAATGATGCTAATTTGCACAGCATCATGCTGTTTCTCTGTGCTGCTGATCACAATGACTGCCACTTGGTCAACGATTTGTTTTATATATATATTTTTTCACTAGTCTGTAAGCTCCCTGAAGTTAGGAACTGTATCTTCTTTTTCAGTGATGTCTTTCCAGCACCTAGCACAATGCCTGACATTTAGCAAGTGTTGCATAAGTATTTGTTAAGTGAACAAAAGATGTTCTAAAGCTGGATCTTTCGGATATAGTGGAACACATTAGTAATTTCTGTTAGTGTCATTCTAGTTTTGAATGGCTCTAGCTTTACTCATTTTGTGTGTATGTGTGTTGACTGGTTTTACTGTTTTAAATGAATGCATCATGAGCATTTGCTGTAGCTGGGTAATGCACTGGGTACCAGGAATCAAAGTTGAATTAAACTGTGATCCTGCCTTGAAGGAGTTTACCGATTAGCAGCTCAAGTTCATGTTTTCATGGAAGGACACAGACAATGGGAGGCTTGGGAATTTCCATAGAAACAAGATCACCTACACCTGTTATACTCCATGAGCTCATTCACTTAAGAGTAAGCAGGGCATCAGAGAAAAGGTTATGGGCCCCACAGTGGCTGAGCCACTGTGGCCTTGTTCAGGTTAACTGGAGTCAGAGTACAGCCCAAGGTCAGGAGGGCTGAGCTGACTCATCCTGCAAAGAGAGCAGTCAGAAGTCAGGCCAGGTAAGGTGAGCAGGTTGGAGTTCACCCACAGGGGAAGCAGACAGAGAGGACCACGGTGGCTCAGACTCAGTTGGTCAAATCCTTGGCTGGTGGCATCTCCCCAACAGCCTCAAGGCCCACTTGAAGCTGCAGCCTTCTGTGTCCATCTGTCTGATGGCTTGGCAGCAAGGGCTGAGCCAAGGTCTTCAGCAAAGGTTGAGCAAAAGCCCTCCATTCGGGCAGAGCTGGGTTTGCATCTGGCACCATTTGGGGCTACATGATTCTAAGCAACTTCCATCAACTTTCTGAGACTCAGTTTTCCTTTTAATGAAATGTGACAGTACTATCTGTCGCTCACTGGGGAGATGAAAGTATGTAGGGTGAGTGCTGCTCTGTAGTTGGTGCCCAGCATTTACGTGCTCCTTTCCTCAGATTGTGCCACAGGTGTAGGTTTGGTGACCCTTCTATTCCCTTTCATTACTCTTCTGGCCCCTTATTCCCCCCACATACTTTCCCCCATCTTAGAGAAACCTCCACTGGAGGTGTGATGAGTAGGTTCTTTCTGTGCTATGGAGGGGCATGTGGAACCTTGTAGGCACTCAGCAAATATTTGTGAGGTCAGTGGTCAGATGGTTGGAGGGGTGGATGGAGAAATGAATAAAACGTGCATTTAAAGGCTTCCGCTGCCACCGCAGTAACCGTGAGCAACAATGAAATCGATACGGAACGCCTTTTAATTTTTAACTCAGCACCATCACAGACGGCAGACAACCTATAACAGTCAGCCTCTTCAGGGATGGCTTTGCACCAAGTCACCCTGCCCCAGCACACCCCTTCCTGGGGTGACCGCACCCCCGCCAGCCCCGTTCAGTGACTGACGATGCCTGAGTATAAATGCCCATCATCTCCGCCCCACTCCTTAACTCTGGAGGCCATTCTAGTTCCAGGACAACTCCTGGCTGCAGCTGAGGCTGTCCCTGGGCCTGCACTTGGCTTCAGTCCATCTTCGGCATCCTCTGCTCCCTCCCCCTCCCTTGTTCCAGGGTTCACCCCCCCAGGGCACTCCCTCACAAACAGCCTACAGCCTGAACTCCGTCTCAGAGTCCACTTTGCAGGAGTGAAGCTGCAACATACTGGTTCACCTACGTGGAAATTCTAGGTGCGATCAGGCACAGCTGGGCAGAAAGTCAAGCTAAATGTGATCCCTGTCCTGCAGGCCTTACAATCTAGTGGAGAAGAGAGACCTTAAATAGGGCAGATTCAATAGAGGAATCATGGTGAGATGGGAGACACTAAGGAAAAGAAAGGGTAGGATGAGAGTTTACAATAGGGACTTTGTCTCAGGGTCCAGGGGGGCCTCCCCAAGCAGAGGACCTCCCCAAGCAGGGGACCTGGAAGGTGACTTTACAGAATGAATAGGGGGGAGGCAGGTGGGGGACAGCCCACCCAGCAGAGGGGTCCACACGCTGTAGGAAGGAACTTGTGTCGGAGCAACTGAAAGGCCAGGGTGGCAGCAAAATTTTGATGTAAAGAAAGAGCTTTGTTTTGCGAGCTCCTTCCTTTCTTTGCCTCATCCTCTCCAAAGCCTCCATCTGCATGTGGACTGTTGGATGCCCGAGGGTTCTCTCTTTTTCTCTCTCTCTCCTTCTCTCTCCTCCTCTCTTCTCAGACCTGCTGCTTTCCTCATATCCACCTTTTCTCCTTCAGAATTAATCTATTCTGATCCCCTTGGACTTTTCTAATGAATCCAAAAAAATGAATGACAATGCGTGTTCCTTCTCAGACCATCTGGCTTCTAAGAGCCTTTCATGCAATAACTCATTTGCAGGTGTGTGGAAGGATTATGCAGATAGGAAAGAGTGGAGGCAGAGACTGGAGCCAAGCGGCGAAACAAAAACCTTTGCTTAAATGCCATGCCAAAGGGGGTGAAGTATGGCAGGCAGGTCCTGGCAGGAGGGAGATGGACCCAGACCAGGAAACAGTTCAATCAGAGGCCCAGTTATCAGAGCGCCCGAAAGTGGAGAGTGAGGCCGAGTCAGCTGGAAGATGGTTGATTTGTGGTTGAGGTGCTTTTTATAGTCCTGCCCTGTCTCCTCTTGGGAGCTGCAGTCCCAGGCCCTGCCTGTCTGCAGGTGTGAGTAATGCTGACAGTGGCAGGCCCCAGGGAGGAAGGGAGCTTTCTGGAGCCAGGAACCATACCTGTCTACATTTTTCAAAGCTTTATCAACTTTGCAATTTAAGCAGTTTCATTTCCACTGAGATTGAAAGTGAGTGTGAGCAATTAGGTAAATTATGCCTGACTTACTACTCCCTAAGGAAGTGTGAGAGAATAATCTTGAACTTCATCCCACCCATCAAATATTTTGATCATAATTGACTTCTTTGGATCTTTCCTAAGAGTTTTGAATTTGTTTATTTGGGTATACATATTTTTTTTTCTACTTATTATTTTTGTCAAGACTGTGTTTTGTTTTTATCTTGCAAACTTTCAGTTCAATGACCTGGATGTTTTAGGGAGGAAATGTCATCTTCCCTTTTTCTTGTGCTGTAGTGGTGAGAGGCCAGGGGTCTGTTTTCTCTCTGCAGAGCCTTATGCCTGCAGTTCTTCATGCTCAACCAGGCTTCTCTCTCCCTCCAGACTCTGCAACTCATATTCAGCCTTCAGCTTTCGGCTTAAACGCCACTTTCTCTGTTTCTGTTTTTGTTTGTTTGTTTGTTTGTTTTTTTGCGGTACGCGGGCCTCTCGCTGCCGTGGCCCCTCCCGTTGCGGAACACAGGCTCCGGATGCATAGGCCCAGTGGCCATGGCTCACGGGCCCAGCCACTCCGCGGCATGTGGGATCTTCCCGGACCGGGGCACGAACCCACATCCCCTGCATCGGCAGGAGGACTCTCAACCACTGCGCCACCAGGGAAGCCCTCTCTGTTTCTTAAATGCCTCCAACGTCTTGGGTCTCTGCTGGGTGTCCCCCTTGGGGCTTCCATACCGTAAGTAGTACCCATAGGTGTAGCTTCCTCAGCCCCGCCTGTAACGCACTCTGCTGGAATCGCCATCCACTTGTCTGAGCTGTGATTATTGATGGTCTATGAAATCAACGTAGTGGGGTCGTGACCAGCATTTTTGGGTTTTGTATTATTTATTTTGGGATAATCTTTCTATGTTGTATTTGAGTAGTAATACAATTATGTTTGCTATTTAATTTTGTTATTTGTATCTTATGCATATGTAATAAGAGGGAGGTTTTTTTGTTATTTTTGAATTTTTTTCTCTTTATTAATTTTATTTATTCATTTATTTTGGCTGTGTTGGGTCTTCGTTGCTGCATGCGGGCTTTCTCTAGTTGTGGCTAGCAGGGACTACTCTTCATTGCGGTTCGCGGGCTTCTCGTTGTGGTGGCTTCTCTTGTTGTGGAGCATGGGCTCTGGGAGCACGGGCTTCAGCAGTTGTGGCACATGGGCTCAGTAGTTGTGGCTCGCAGGCTCTAGAGCGCAGGCTCAGTAGTTGTGATGTATGGGCTTAGTTGTTCCATGGCATGTGGGATCTTCCTGGACCAGGGTTTGAACTCGTGCCCCCTGAATTGGCAGGCTGATTCTTAACCACTGGGCTACCAGGGAAGCCCAATAAGAGGGATTTTTGTTTCATGAAACTTTGTTTCAGTTTGTGTGTGTGTGCGCGCGCACGGGTATGTGCGTGTGTGCATGTGTGTCTGTGTGTGTGTGTACAATGGTGAATAAGACAGGTACAGGCCTGGAACGAGTGTTTTTCTTCAAAGTTTTAAACTGTGACCTACAGTAAGAAAACATTTTATACTGTAACGTTTCTTATACAGTAAGAAAAGCATTTAATAATATAAAACATTTTATACTATATACACACATACGTATAGTTTTCAAAGCATATATGATATTTGATTTGATATGTACGACTTACATGAGGTAAATTTTTAAACTCATTTTTAACTCATATCTATATGATGAAGTGGAGACCGGGTAATTAAGTGATCAGCAAAGATCACACAGCTTCTAAGTGTTGGTGCTTAGAACTTAGAACCAGGATTCTGGTCCAATAATCTTTTTCACATATATAATTTTATACGCCTACACCCAGAGAGTCAAAGTAGGATGAGCTCTGATATCCAATCAATATATATATATATATATAGAATTGTCATTCATTATATGCAATATTGTTCAAAAACCTAACTGCACAACTGTCGAATGAGAAGGTACATGACAGTACTGGTACTTGGGAAGGCAACTCAGGGCTTTAGGCAAATAGCACCTAATTTATTGTTAGAAGTCAATTTTTATGTCCACCAAGAAAAGCCCATTCTTTTGACCCTGGACTTCATTAATAGAAGCAGAATGTCTCAAAGGAGAGAAGTGATTATCTGGTACACTTCTAAGAGCATTGTATTTCATTCTGGGCAGCACACTATGAAACTAAAGACAAAAGAGATTGTTTTTAGAAGAAAATGCTCTGAGAGGTAAGAGGGCTCAGAGCCAAGCCACGTAGGAGAAGATGGGAGATGGACACTGGAGGGACAGCCTGGAGGTGGGGGGAGAATGGGGCTCTTCAAATTTGCATCCCGTGGAAGAGGGCTAGGACTTTCATGCCATGTGACCCTGTGAGCGGGAACAGCAAGGAGATGGACTTCCGCACAGCAGAATTGTGATACACTTTTTGGGTGTTTGCCTGTATGGCATCTGCCTTCCTTCCTTCTGGTCACAGAACCCACGTGTTGTTCACGGGACAGTCCCTCCCCTACTCTTGGCCCTTGTGTTTTGGCCGATGACTCCATCCCTTCATCCAGATGATCTTATGACTCTGGCCTAAGAGAATCAGCATATCCCATCCTCTCTGGCCACAATGATTGATCCAAGAATCGGCCTGTGACTCAAATCAGTTCAATGAGAAGTACATTTTGAACTTCTATGGAGTTGTTGGTGAAAAGCCGCCCCCCAACCTTTGATTTGAGGCTGCATGGATGTGAGTATCTGAAAGTGAAGTTGGCACAAAGCTGAGCACAGCCAAGAGAAGGGGTGACACTATGCCTCGACTCATTCCTCCTGAGCCCCCAGAACCAGCTGTGCCTGATATCCCCTAGACCAGCGGTCCTCAAACTTTTTGGCACTAGGGACTGGTTTCATGAAAGACAGTTTTTCCACGGACAGGGGAAGAAGGGGAAAGATTCTGACAGTGATGAGAGTAATGGGGAGTGGCAGATGGCCTGGGGGTTGGGGACCCTTGCCCTAGACCTTCCACGTAGGGGAGCCAATATGCCACAATTTTGTTCCCTGGAAAGTGGACTCTGAGGCAGAGTTTAGGGTGCAGGATGTTTATTCAGGAGTGCCAGGAGTGCCCTAGGGATGAATGCCAGAGGAAGGGAAGGAAAGGGAAGGGAAGAGAAGCTGCAGAGGAAGGACCCAAGCCAAATGCAGTCCTCATGACAGCTTCAGCCAAGCCCAGGAGGAGCCCTAGGCAGAGATGGCCCAGATAGCTACACTCTGGCATCGATTAGTCACTGGCTGTTGGTTGCCCCAGGAAAGACAGCTGCAGGGAAGCAACCCCTGAAGGGGTTGGCAGTTAAAGGCTGTCTGCTGGCAGCTCTCCAGCAGCTGGTGCTGAAAGTCCTTCATGGGGGGGGCGGGTGAGATCTGGGTGGCACATCAAGGGTCTCCTACAAAATGTATTCCATATTTATTATTTATTTGTGGATTTATGTTTTGCTAATGGCAGTTTCAGTTAGTCTTTTCTGTCACTGGCAACTGAAGAATATAATAAGGAAACATTTTCTAAAATTCAGAGCTGTCCACATATGTAAAGGGCTGTCTTGGGGGTTAGTGAGCTCCCCATCACCGGAGAGGTTCAAGCAGAGCCTGGCAGACCACTTTGAAAGGGAAGCTTCATGCACTGGAGGAAAATGTGAGCTGGATGACCTTTCAGTCTAAGATTCCATGACTCCAGGTTCTCTGGAAAACAAGCTGAAAGAGATTCTGGTTACTTCTACTGGACTGACACGTGGACATCACATGGATACATCGCATGGATATCCAGAGCATCTGACTTCAAATCATGGCAAATCAAATTTCTCCTAGCCAATTTCCCTTGACTGGAGACTTGGAGGAATTTGGCTTATGAAAGTTTGCTTGGTTTGCTAAGGAAAGACACTTTCTTTTTTTGTCATTAGAAGGAATCTTAAAGGAGTATCTTAACTGACTCCACCACAGACAGACTTTTCACCTGCCACACCCCAGAAGCCTGCTCAATTAATACTATCTTGGAGCCTCTCGTCAAGTTTCCCTCTTTCTATTTCTGTCCATTTCTGGGTTCTTCATATTTGTCCTTGTCTCCAGCCTCTGGCCTCTCAAGTCTATGGCTCCCTGAGTCAAGACTTCACCGGCTGCTTGCTAGGCCGTCTGTCCTTTAATGCCAAGACCTCAGCCTCGCACACCCCTCTGGCCCTCCCTGCTGTGGACACAGGGCTGAATCTCCCCACTCCTGTGTCTGGGTCCTTAAGCCCCTGAGCTCCCGACAGCCAGCTCACGCCTGTCTGGTGGATCTTCCATTCCTTGCTTTGGCTTCCTCTGACGTGGCTGTTTCTCCAGCCCTGTGGTCTGAGCCTCAGCTGAGTGTCTGCAAATCTGGCAGGGAGGAGAGCAGGCACCCTGTATGTGGAATGAGGAAAGGGCTCTAGACTCAGTGCCTGGAGAACCAGAGTTTGATCCCCCATGGGCTGTGCCACTCACGTGGATCAGTCACTCTGTGTCTCTGAGCTCTAATTCCTTCATCTGTAAAGCGGGCCTGTCCCACCTCATAAAGTTATAGTGGGAGTAATCACAGTCCTAGCCACCCATGATTGAGCTTTTACCACATGCCAGGCATTCAGCTTAGCAATTACTATGCTTCTTAATCCTCCCAAAACAACACTTTGAGGATGGCATTTGTATCTCAATTTCACAGATAAGAAAATGGAGGCTCAGGGAGGTTAAGCAACTTACCCAAGGTCACACAGCAGGGCTAAAATTTGAAACCTAGTCTGTCAACTAGAAAACTCTTTCCATTGACACACTTCACTATAAGATGAGGAACACAGAAATGCTTTATAGTACTGAGAGGTTTTTTCTGCATATCAGTGTTTATTATTTCTAAATCATCTATGAATGTCTCTGGGTCTCAAAGGTACAAGGACTGTCTGTCAGAGATGGTGCTGACACATATGTGGGCAAATTGCAGAGAGAACCATCTCATGGTAACAATCTTTCACATCTCTAATTTCTTCAGCCTAGGGAAATTCACACCTAGCAAATGAGGGGAAAAAAAGACTTTCTGTTACTGAAGATGGACTGGAACATTTGAACCCAGAGCTTGATCCCAAGATCAACTCTGAGGCAACAAAGCTTGGCTGGGATCAAAATGATTAGCATCTTTGTACTGTACAAATACGCCTCCAGTGGCCACAGCCCTCATCCTACCATAGCACCTCTGAGGGCGGCACAACCTGCTGGTCCATGTGTGGGGCTGGACCCTCCCACCACCTCCATGCTGGCTGCAGCACTTGCCCAGGAACAGAAGCAGATGCTGGGAGAATGTTTGATCCCACTCATCCAAACACTGCATTCAAAGCTGGCTGGAAAGATGAAGGGAATGTTGCTGGGAACGGGGAACTCCCAGCTGCTGTGCGTGCTATAGTCTCCGAGTCTCTCGGCTCCCAGGCAGATGAAGCTATGGTGGTTCTTGCAGGGTCGCCAAGCCCAGAAAGAGGAGGCCAGAAGGTGGGTGCTGTTGCCGCTGTTACCTCTTAGACAAGGAAAAACTGATTCAAAAGCCAAATAACTCCTCTTGGGATTAATTCAGCTCAAGGTTTGAAGACTTCCCAGCTTGTCCTGTGAACCTCAAAGCCAAGAACTACAAATTGCAAATTTAAAAGGTCATTTTGTATCAAAAGGTCAATTATGAAGTACCCAGAATTTTTCAAATACACAAGTATATTCTTTGGGTTCTGCAATGGCCCAGACAGTGTTAACGTTTTATTTCATTGGGAGTTTTTTTTCCTTTAGAAATTGTTTTTATTTGATCTACCCACGTCTTAATTTTCTTAGTTAAAAAAACTCTCCATTAAAAAAAAAAAAAAAAAAAAAAAACTTACCAGAGTTTTGGCAGGTTCGGCCGGTCGTGAACCACCCAGCCGACACCACAGGGTGGCGCCAGAGAGGAAGTAACCAGCAGGAGGGATCATCTTTGCAGAGGCTCCGGACACGAAATCTTGAATCTTGTTTCCAAGGGCCACTGCTTAATTTTCCCGGCGCACTGCATTCCTCATGTGTCAGCAGCCTGGCTGCTCTTGTTCCTCGCAGTGAAACAAGGTGCCTGGGTTTATGTCCATAGCTGGTCACCCAGCTTCAGGAAGTGAGAGCAGTTCCTTCCTGCTCCAGAGACAATGCCCATTCCCTTTGGAAAGGCGAAAGGTCGGTACAAATGGGCCCCGGAAGTACTGCTCTTGCCTTGCCCCTATCACTTCCCCAGTCTGCACTGCCCCTTGCGCTTTACAGGTCTGCCTCTTCCACGTTTATGGAGGGCTTGCACAGGCCGAGGTCTAATTGCTTCTACACATGTCAACCCAGAACTTCCTAACCCTGCACAGAAGAGCTACAGGCGGCTCAAGCTTTGATCCCCTCATCCCTGGCTGTGAGAAGATTCATCCATTTATGCCACTAGAACTTGGGTTGTGTGCTATGTCAATACATCATACAAATACTATGTATTTTCTCTGGCTGCTATGATATGACAAAGTTGAGAAACACTGGCCTCGTTCGCCCTTTACAACTTATGGGGTAGCTACGATTAATATTTCCATTTTATATGTGAGAAAATAGGGGCCCTACAGGATTGCTTACTGCCCAAGGCCTCATAACTATTAAGCAGCCCAGCCAGAATTTGCACCCAGACAGCCGCCTCTAGAAGTTCCATGCTTTTGACTCCAGACCAGAAGTTCGCAGCCCTGGCTGCGTAATATAATCTGAGGAATTAAAAAAATACCAAAGCCAAGAGACTGTCACAGAAGGAAAGCCTAAGGAAATATGATGACTAAATGTAATGAGGTGTCCCAGGTGGGATCCTGGGACAGAAGAAGGACATTAGGGGAAAGCTGAGGAAATTTAAATGAAGGATAGACTTTAGTTAATAATAATGCATTAATATTGGTCCGTTAATTGTGACAAATGTACCATACTTATGTAAGATGTTAATAGTAGGGGAAACTAGGCATGGGGTTTATAGGAATGCTCTCTATTACCTTCATAATAATTCTGTCAATCTAAAATTTAAAAAGTTTACTATTAAAAAAAAAAACCCAACAAACAAAGACTGGGCTCCTACCTCAGAGTAATTAAATCAGAACCACTGGAGGTGAAGCCCAGGCATCCGGATTTTTTTAAAAGCTCCCCAGGAGATTAAATGTTCATCCAGGGTTGGGAATCACTGCACTGCCTCCCTGACATAGACTTGAAGCAGCTGGAGTGCAGGGGACTTGTCTTGCTGATTTTCACTTCTCTAGCACCCAGCTTAGAGTCTTGTCCTGGTTAGGCATTTAGTACATGTTTGATGAATGAATGAATAACTATTTCAGCCTTTCCTCAATTCAACCCTGAGATAATCAACTCTGAAGAGAAGACATTAAATGAAGGCCTTTAATGTTTTCAGGCAACAAGTCTGTCAGTGGGTACTGATTATTTATTATAAGCAAGCTGCGAGGTACCAGCCATGGCTGGAAGTGTAATAGGTGATGCCTGTCCTCAAGTTATATTCTATAGGGAAAGGTTGGCCCTGTGGAGTAGTGGTTAAGCAGGCAGGGTCTGGAATCCGATGATCTATGTTCAAATCCCAGTTTCTCCACCTGGTAGCTGTGTGATCCTGGGCATTTTCCTATGTTGGAAATGATGGGAGATACGAAAATGAAGCAGAAACAAATGCTGGTGCGCTATGAATTGGAAACTCAAGAGAAGAAATCGGTAAAATGGAGCATATTGAAGAGTTTTGCCTTCATTGGTTTGTTCTCCACAAGACATATTTCCTGTCATCAAAATTCCACCTGTGCCCTAGTTGCAAATCACCTACACAAAGGATGGGAACCTATGTTGTAATGATGTGAGCAGAGCGGGATCCTGGTGGGGTCCTGACCTTGGGCAAGGAGGACAAGGGAGAAGTTGGGTCTGGAGTAATGAGGAAGTGGGCTCCTCCCGAGTCTGCTGGATTCTGCTGGAGCCATTGCTTCCGTCATGGGGAGACCTGGGAGAATGACCAACGCTAGTGCTGACGGAGAATGAACTCTGCACCTGGAACTTTTCTAAGTGCTTTACTTGCTAGAGACCATTAATGTCCACAACATCCACATGAAGCAATCCTTCTCTTGCTGTCACTCCCATTTTATTGATGATGAAACTGAGGCCTAGAGTGAGGTAACTCACCCAAGTTCCCTCAGATAGTAAGCGACAGGTCAGGATTCAACACGGGTAGTCTGGCTCACAATGCGTGCACCTAACCACCACCCCACACCGGGCAGAGGGGACGCAGCCTGGTTTTGCAACAAAAGCACCAACTTCAGAATCAGGCAGAGCAAGGATCTGATCTGGCTCTGCAACCTTGTGTGTGGCACTTCATCTTTCCAGGCCTCACTTGTTCTGAGGACTAAATGAGATCATATGTTTAGCCATCGTCTTCCTCTTTCTCCCTCCTCAAGCTTTCCCTTCCTCCCTTCCCCAGTTTCATCTACCTCTGTTTAACATCCACATTTCTTTACCTTTGCTTTCCAAAGCTAGTGAAGAAAAGCAAAGATCTTCCAGGTCTTGCCCTACTTTTCTAATGGAACAAGAATTAGGGATGAATTATTAAATATATATGCATATATATTTTATATATACATGCGAATATACATGTGTCTACTTATATACCTATATATACATTATATGTGTGTGTGTGTGTACTATGTATCTATACCTATATCTATTTATAAATAGATATAGGTATAGATACATAAACTCTTTGAAAGCCTGAGTTAAAGATCCAGCTTTATCTGTTATGAAAGATCCTTGATTCTGGTATGGCACAGTGGATGCCGGAAAGAAAAGGCAGTCACCTACTTAGTGACATGAGCCTAAAATACAAGAAAATGTAGCAGGAACCATACTTTCAATAGCAATGCAAAAGTGGGAGTGCTCAGCGTGGCTGAAGGAGTCAAGGCCGGCTTCTCAGAGGAGGTGACACTGCATTGGAGGGGCAGGTTTTGGTGAGGTGGAGGACACCAGCCTATGACACGGAGAAGCCCTCATAGAAGCGAACAGAAGGGGCATGCTGTGAGGTTGTTGGTCAAATGCCTCTGTGAGAGGGCCTGATGAGCTGCAGCCTGGAAATGAACATGGGCCAGGCACACTACCTGCGTTATTTCCTTTGATCATTTGGACAACTTACATTAATATACCCATTTTACAGAGGAGGGAAGTGAGGTTCAGGGAGGTTAAATCACTTGTCCTAAACCACACAGTTGAGAAACAGAAGCACCAAGATATGGCTGGTGCCACACAGTTTTCCACCTGAATGTGTAAAGGTGAGGGAGAGTGCTGACATGCAAAGAGGGGCCAAGAAAACAGGAGGCTGAGTTTTAGTGCTCAACGTCTTTTGTAGCCCACAGGGTGGTTAGGGGTTCAAGTGAGATTATGCATTTGTATATGCTTTACCTGGAAAGTGCATGGCAAATGCAGATGGTGTCAGAACATGGGGAATGATGTTGTATCTAGTTAACTTCCAGAAGAACATCCAGTGCAGTAGTGCAAACCAGAGGCTTCCAGTTTCCTCAAAACTGGCAAGCAGTGCATGAGCTTTGGCATCAGACAGACCTGGGTTCTAGTGGTTGCTCTGCTTTGCCACTCACCAGCTGTGTGGCCCTGGGCACATCCCTTCTCTGGGCCTCAGTTCCCCTACGTGTGAAATGGAGAGATTTTGCTCACTGTGTTCCAAGGTCTCTTCCAGCCCCTGCATGGTGTGGTTCTGGGTCTGCCCTCACCATTTGACACAGCTGGGCTCAGAGTCACCTTCAAGTTGGCCTCCAGTGGCCCCAAAGATAGCCAGGCAATCTCAGGAAAGGATACATAAGTTTACCGTAACTTAAAAAAAAACAAACCCAAACCTTGATTGTTCTATTTGATTATAAGACTAGTCTATGCAAAAATTCAGAAGATATTGAAAAACAAAGAAAAGTGTAAAGCCTAGAGATGAAATTTAGAGGATGCAGAAAAATCAGTCTAAGGATGAACATAGAGTTCACCTAGTCTGAGACACCATTAACTTTTTGGTGTGTGTCACCAAATTTTTAAATTAAAATAAATCAATATATGTCAGTCAGTATCTGAAATCCTGAAACTCTTCTTGTGTATAATCTTCTCTCATTAGTTTAATATAAGGGATACTTTCTATATATAGAAACCATTTTTAAAAAAATTCTAGTTGGATTCATTTAACCAATCAAAAATGTTTTTGAAAAAGTAGTTGAACATTTTTGGTGTCAATATCAATTGTTTCAATGTTAATGTGTTTGTCAAATAGAAAATGATAAGCCTATTAGGTTATGTAAATATTCTTTTTTTTAACATCTTTATTGGAGTATAATTGCTTTACAATGGTGTGTTAGTTTCTGCTTTATAACAAAGTGAATCAGCTATACATATACATATGTCCCCATATCTCCTCCCTCTTGCATCTCCCTCCCTCTCACCCTCCCTATCCCACCCCTCTAGGTGGTCACAAAGCACCGAGCTGATCTCCCTGTGCTATGCGGCTGCTTCCCACTAGCTATTTTACATTTGGTAGTGTATATATGTCCATGCCACTCTCTTTACAACCTTTAAAAAAATCAGTCAAATACAAATTGATCAGTTAAACTTGACCTTACATCTTCAGCTTTAGGAGATAGTGATGCTAATCTGAATACCTATGGATTGCTTTATGAAAAGCTCACTCTCTCTACAGCATTCTATTCACTAAGAAAAATGGACAAAAGATAGCACTTTGGGGAGGGGGTTTCTGGTGCATCAAACTAGCAGAGTCAAGCTGTCAATGTCTGTCTGCAGCCTTCTGTCAGGAGCTGGAATTCTGCAGCTGTCTTCTCTTCATGACATAAATCAGCGGTCCCCAACTTTTTTGGCACCAGGGACTGTTTTCATGGAAGACACTTTTTCCAAGGACCAGGGGCGGGGGCGGGGGATGGTTTCAGGATGATTCAAGCGCAATTACTTTTATTGTGCACTTTATTTCTATTATTATTACATCAGCTCCACCTCAGGTTATCAAGCATTAGATCCTGGGGATTGGGGACCCCTGCCATAAATGATCCAGCTCACTAGCTTAGTCCCTCAGGGGAAGAAGCCATTGGTGGGTAAACCCCCGAGTGTGCACTGGAGAGTGGGGTTAGGTAATGCAACAGGAGGTGTATGAGCATTTGCTCACCCAAACTCTCGTTCTTAGTTTTACCTGTATGAGTCAGGAGAAGCCAGGTTCTGCTGTGATAACAAGCCCCCCAAATCTCAGTGGCTTAATACAATAGCAATTTATTTCTCACTTAATGCTATCATTGATAGAGGCAGGTAGACTCTGCTTATTTTAGTCTCTCTGTGACGCAGGCAGACAGAGGTTTCGCTTCAACATGTGCTTCTAAGAAATGTGGCAAATTCTTAAAGCTTCCATCTGGAAGTGCTATAGGCAACTCTCACGCACGTTTTAATGAATAAAGCAAGTCACATGACTACACTTCAAATGGGGGCAGGGAAGCGGACTCCTGCCATCTGATGGCCATTTTAGCATTAAACCAACTGTGTAACCTTGGGCAATTCAGTTATGCTCTGGCAGCCTCAGCTTCAGTGTCTGTAAGATAGAGGATATATTCACTCATTCACCATTCATTCATAGGAACACAAACACTGGAGCCAACTTACCTGGCTTCATTCTCAGCTAAATTATATACTACCCATATAATCTTAGGTATTTTATTTAGTATCTCTGGACCTCAGTCTCCTTATCTGTAAAATGGGGATAATAGTACCCAGCTCATAGAGTGGTTGTACGGGTATAATGCATGTATTACATAAGTTACATAGAACAGGTTGTGCTAGGAATAGTTTCTGACATATGAGCTGTGCTTGTTAGTTTTATTATTCATGCACTGTTTATTCAATGAATATTTATTCAGAATCTTCTCCAGTTATCTTTGAACACTCTTGTGAGGACTGAAGGGAAAAACAGATGTAAATTCACAATGCAAATGATGGGGTACCCACAGGAAATTCTAATAGGAAGAGGTGGCATTTTTGTAGGACTTAGATTTATTTTTGCTTCCATTTATTGAGCACCTAGTATGTGCTAGGCTCTACACTAAATGCTTTCATAGCAACCCTAAGAGGCAGGCTTATAGGTGAGGAAATTGGGGCTTCCAGAGGCTAGGCAACCTGTCCCAGGTCCCACAGATGGTGAGTGGTGGGGCCTTTCCAGGAGATGGAGCCAGGGTACATCAGCCTTGTATGATATCTTTGCTCTTTCTCCTGCGCATACCATTAAGCATCATCTGCTCATCGTTTAACCTGCTAGTTTCTCTACTAGATTGAAAGGTTCTCAAAAGCAGAGGTATTCCCTTTAATTCTTGGTGTTCTTATGTTGCCCAGTACCATACCAACCACACCATGAGGCGGCCATAAGAAGCAGGAGGAGAAGGAGGAGACAGAATTAAGCCAAAGATCGGGGTGTTGGATTTAAATCCCCCCAGCTGGCTGATAATCTTCAGAATGTCACTTCTCTTGAGGCTCTCATTTCTTAACTGTTTACATGAGTTCCACAGGCCTTTCCATCCATAAAGGCTTCGTGAGCCTCAGTCTTCAAACACTTAACAACTTAATAGATACTTGTTGACTTGACAAGAAGACATGACCGCACTTTAAAGGCTATTTATTATCAATTTTAGGTCACGTGTATTTCTTTAACACACTTCAAAGTCAGAGAAGAAGAGATATTATCTAAGACATTACACATCTTTCTTCACCTGAGCACAAATTTTCCACTTGCCTCAGGTTCTGCCAAAAAAGGGGGTGGGTGGTAGGGAGAGGAAAGGAACACAGCCAAGACCGTGGAGCCCATGAGCCTTCCTGCAATGTGTCCAGAAGGAATTTCTCAAGGCAGGGCTTCGCTGAGTAAGAGTGCAGACCCAGGCTGACCTCTGGAAGAAAGGTCCCTTTGAGACAGTGTCACAGGGTCACGCACTCCCAGCTTGCCCGGGCTGCAAAACACACGTGCTGTGAACACAGTGGGCTGTGGCTACACCAGTCCTTCCTGCAGATACCAGCCTGCAGAAAACACACTTTGGGAGCCACTGGTCAGGGCAACACAGTACGTGCCGCTCAGCCTGGGAGCAGTCACGGTGGCACAGCAAGCAGACTCTTTCAGAGGGGGAGCAGTGAGGAATCAGCTAGACTCACGGCCACCCCAGATGCCAGGGCCCCACTCGTATTTTTTCCCTTCCTTCACTCACATATAAGAGCTACTGCTGTCAAGCACTTACTCGCTGTGGGGACTGCTCAGCACCGTGCAGACATAATTTTTTAAATCTCACATCAGCCCTTTAAAAGTAGGTACCATTCCCCCCATTCTGCAGAGAAGACCCCAAAGCTCAGAAAGGCTGCATCATTGGCCATTGTCACACTGGAAAGACTCTAACCGGAACCCATCCTCCAAGTCCATCCCTGAGGTTTCTTTCTTTCTTTCTTTTTTCTTAATTAATGATTTTTCTTATTAGTCATCCATTTCATACACATCAGTGTATATATGTCAATCCCAATCTCCCAATTCATCCCACCATCACCGACCCCCTCCTCACCCCCACCGCTTTCCCCCCTTGGTGTCCATACGTTTGTTCTCTACATCTGTGTCTCTATTTCTGCCCTGCAAACCAGTTCATCTGTGCCATTTTTCTAGGTTCCACATATATGCGTTAATATACGATATTTGCTTTTCTCTTTCTGACTTACTTCACTCTGTATGACAGTCTCTAGGTCCTTCCACATCTCTACAAATGACCCAGTTTCGTTCCTTTTTATGGCTGAGTAATATTCCATTGTATATATGTACCACATCTTCTTTATCCATTTGTCTGTCGATGGGCATTTAGGTTGCTTCCATGACCTGGCTATTGTAAATAGTGCTGCAATGAACATTGGGGTGCATATGTCTTTTTGAATTATGGTTTTCTCTGGGCATATGCCCAGTAGGGATTGCTGGTTCATGTGGTAATTCTATTTTTAGTTCTTTAAGGAACCTCCATACTGTTCTCCATAGTGGCTGTATCAATTTACATTCCCACTAACAGTGCAAGAGGGCTCCCTTTTCTCCACACCCTCTCCAGCATTTGTTATTTGTAGATTTTCTGATGATGCCCATTCTAACTGGTGTGAGGTGATACCTCATTGTAGTTTTGATTTGCATTTCTCTAATAATTAGTGATGTTGAGCAGCTTTTCGTGTGCTTCTTGGCCATCTGTATGTCTTCTTTGGAGAAATGTCTATTCAGGTCTGCCCATTTTTGGATTGGGTTGTTTGTTGTTTTAATATTGAGCTGCATGAGCTGTTTATATATTTTGCAGATTAATCCTTTGTCTGTTGATTCATTTGCAAATATTTTCTCCCATTCTGAGGGTTGTCTTTTCATCTTGTTTATGGTTTCCTTTGCTGTGCAAAAGCTTTTAAGTTTCATTAGGTCCCATTTGTTTATTTTTGTTTTTATTTCCATTTCTCTAGGAGGTCAGTCAAAAAGGATCTTGCTGTGATTTATGTCAAAGAGTGTTCTTCCTATGTTTTCCTCTAAGAGTTTTATAGTGTCCGGTCTTACCTTTAGCTCTCTAATCAATTTTGAGCTTATTTTTGTGTATGGTGTTACGGAGTGTTCTAATTTCATTTTTTTACATGTAGCTCTCCAGTTTTCCCAGCACCATGTACTGAAGAGACTGCCTTTTCTCCATTGTATATCCTTGCCTCCTTTGTCATAGGTTACTTGACCATAAGTGCATGGATTTACCTCTGGGCTTTCTATCCTGTTCCATTGATCTATATTTCTGTTTTTGTGCCAGTACCATATTGTCTTGATTACTGTAGCTTTGTAGTATAGTCTGAAGCCAGGGAGTCTGATTCCTCCAGGTCCATTTTTTTCCTCTCAAGATTGCTTTGGCTATTTGGGGTCTTTTGTGTCTCCATACAAATTTTAAGATTTTTTGTGTACTTCTGTAAAAAAATGCCACTGGTAATTTGATAGGGATTGCATTGAATCTGTAGATTGCTTTGGGTAATATAGTCATTTTCACAATATTGATTCTTCCAATCCAAGAACATGGTATATCTCTCCATCTGTTGGTATCATCTTTAATTTCTTTCATCAGTGTCTTATAGTTTTCTGCATACAGGTCTTTGGTCTCCCTAGGTAGGTTTATTCCTAGGTATTTTATTCTTTTTGTTGCAATGGTAAATGGAAGTGTTTCCCTGATTTCTCTTTCAGATTTTTCATCATTAGTGTATAGGAATGCAAGAGATTTCTGTGCATTAATTTTGTATCCTGAAACTATACCAAATTCATTGATTAGCTCTATTATTTTTCTGGTGGCATCTTTAGGATTCTCTGTGTATAGTGTCATGTCATCTGCAAACAGTGACAGTTTTACTTCTTCTTTTCCAATTTGTATTCCTTTTATTTCTTTTTCTTCTCTGATTGCCGTGGCTAGGACTTCCAAAACTAGGTTGAATAATAGTGGTGAGAGTGGACATCCTTGTCTTTTTCCTGATCTTAGAGGAAATGCTTTCATTTTTTCACCATTGAGAATGATGTTTGCTGTGGGTTTGTTGTATATTGCCTTTATTATGTTGAAGTAGCTTCCCTCTGTGCCTGTGCCTACTTTCTGGAGAGTTTTTTTATCATAAATGGGTGTTGAATTTTGTCAAAAGCTTTTTCTGCATCTATTGAGATGATCATATGGTTTTTATTCTTCAATTTGTTAATATGGTGTATCACATTGATTGATTCGTGTATATTGAAGAATCCTTGAATCTCTGGGATAAATCCCATTCGATCATAGTGTATGATCCTTTTAATGTGTTGTTGGATTCTGTTTGCTAGTATTTTGTTGAGGATTTTTGCATCTATATTCATCAGTGATATTGGTCTGTAATTTTCTTTTTTGTAGTATCTTTGTCTGGTTTTGGTATCAGGGTGATGGTGGCCTCATAGAATGAGTTTGGGAGTTTTCCTTCCTCTGCAATTTTTTGGAAGAATTTGAGAAGGATGGGTGTTAGCTCTTCTGTAAATGTTTGCTAGAATTCACCTGTGAAGCCGTCTGGTCCTGGACTTTTGTTTGTTGGAAGATTTTTAATCACAGTTTCAATTCCATTACGTGTGATTGGTCTGTTCATATTTTCTATTTCTTCCTGGTTCCGTCTGGGAAGGTTATACCTTTCTAAGAATTTGTCCGTTTCTTCCAGGTTGTCCATTTCATTGGCATAGAGTTGCTTGTAGTAGTCCCTTGGGATGCTTTGTATTTCTGCAGTGTCTGTTGTAACTTCTCCTTTTTCATTTCTAATTTTATTGATTTGAGTCCTCTCCCTCTTTTTCTTGATGAGTCTGGCTGATGGTTTATCAATTTTGTTTATCTTCTCAAAGAACCAGCTTTTAGTTTTATTGATCTTTGCTATTGTTTTCTTTGTTTCTATTTCATTTATTTCTGTTCTGATCTTTATGATTTCTTTCCTTCTTCTAACTTTGGGTTTTGTTTGGTCTTCTTTCTCTAGTTCCTTTAGGTGTAACGTTAGATTGTTTATTTGAGATTTTTCTTGTTTCTTGAGGTAGGCTTGTATAGCTATAAACTTCCCTCTTAGAACTGCTTTTGCTGCATCCCATAGGCTTTGGATCGTCGTGTTTTCATTGTCATTTGTCTCTAGGTATTTTTTGATTTCCTCTTTGATTTCTTCAGTGATCTCTTGGTTATTTTTTTTATTTTTATTTTTTGTGGTATGCGGGCCTCACTGTTGTGGCCTCTCCTGTTGCGGAGCACAGGCTCCGGACGCGCAAGCTCAGCGGCCATGGCTCACGGGCCCAGCCGTTCCGTGGCATGTGGGATCCTCCCAGACCGGGGCACGAACCCGCGTCCCCTGCATCAGTAGGTGGATTCTCAACCACTGCGCCACCAGGGAAGCCCTCTTGGTTATTTAATAATGTATTGTTTAGCCTCCATGTGTTTGTGTTTTTTATGTTTTTTTCCCTGTAATTGATTTCTTATCTCATAGTGTTGTGGTCAGAAAAGATGCTTGATATGATTTCAGTTTTCTTAAATTTACTGAGGCTTGATTTGTGACCCAAAGTGTGACCTATCCTGGAGAATGTTCCATGCGTACTTGAGAAGAAAGTGTAATCTGATGTTTTTGGTTGGAATGTCATATAAATAGCAATTAAATCTCTCTGGTCTATTGTTCCATTTAAAGCTTGTGTTTCCTTATTAATTTTCTGTTTGGATGATCTGTCCATTGGTGTAAGTGAGGTGTTAAATTCCCCCGCTATTATTGTGTTACTGTGGATTTCCTCTTTTATAGCTGTTAGCAGTTGCCTTATGTATTGAGGTGCTCCTATGTTGGGTGCATATATATTTATAATTGTTATATCTTCTTCTTGGATTGATCCCTTGATCATTATGTAGTGTCCTTCCTTGTCTCTTGTAACATTCTTTATTTTAAAGTCTATTTTATCTGATATGAGTATTGCTACTGCAGCTTTCTTTTGATTTCCATTTGCATGGCATATCTTTTTCCATCCCTTCTCTTTCAGTCTGTATGTGTCCCTAGGTGTGAAGTGGGTCTCTTGTAGACAGCATATATATGGGTCTTATTTTTGTATCCATTCAGCAAGCCTGTGTGTTTTGGTTGGAGCATTGAATCCATTAACGCTTAAGGTAATTATCAACATGTATGTTCCTATGACCATTTTCTTAATTGTTTTGTTGTTGTTTTTTATTTTGTTTTTTGTGTGTTTTTTTTGCGGTATGCGGGCCTCTCACTGCTGTGGCCTCTCCCGTTACAGAGCACAGGCTCTGGACGTGCAGGCCCAGTGGTCATGGTCCACGGGCCCAGCTGCTCTGCGGCATGCAGGATCTTCCCGGACCGGGGCACGAACCCGTGTCCCCTGCATCAGCAGGCAGACTCTCAAACACTGTGCCACCAGGGAAGCCATTGGGTTTATTTTTGTAGGTCCTTTTCTTGTGTTTCCCACTTAGAGAAGTTCCTTTAGCATTTGTTGTAGAGCTTGTTTGGTGGTGCTGAAGTCTCTTAGCTTTTGCTTGTCTGTAAAGCTTTTGATTTCTTTGTCAAATCTGAATGAGATCCTTGCTGGGTAGAGTAATCTTGGTTGTAGGTTCTTCCCTTTCATCACTTTAAGTATATCATGCCACTCCCTTGTGGCTTGTAGAGTTTCTGCTGAGAAATCAGCTGTTAACCTTATGGGGGTTCTCTTGTATGTTATTTGTCATTTTTCCCTTGCTGCTTTCAATAATTTTTCTTTGTCTTTAATTTTTGCCAGTTTGATTACTATGTGTCTCAGCGTGTTTCTCCTTGGGTTTATCCTGTATGGGACTCTCTGCACTTCCTGGACTTGGGTGGCTATTCCCTCTCCCATGTTAGGGAAGTTTTGAACTATAATCTCTTCAGATATTTTCTCGGGTCGTTCCTCTCTCTGTTCTCCTTATGGGACCCCTATTATGTGAATGTTGCATTTAATGGTGTCCTAGAGGTCTCTTAGGCTGTCTTCATTTCTTTTCATTCTTTTTTCTTTATTCTGTTCCACAGCAGTGAATTCCACCATTCTGTCTTCCAAGTCACTTATCCGTTCTTCTGCCTTAGTTATTCTGCTGTTAATTCCTTCTAGTGTATTTTGCATTTCAGTTATTGTATTGTTCATCTCTGTTTGTTTGTTCTTTAATTCTTCTAGATCTTTGTTAAACATTTCTTGCATCTTCTTGATCTTTGCCTCCATTCTTTTTCTGAGGTCCTAGATCATCTTCACTATCATTATTCTGAATTCTTTTTCTGGAAGATTGCCTATCTCCATTTCACTTAGTTGTTTTTCTGGGGTTTTATCTTGTTCCTTCATCTGGTACATAGCCCTCTGCCTTTTCATCTTGTGTATCTTTCTGTGAATGTGGTTTTTGTTCCACAGGCTGCAGGATCGTAGTTCTTCGTGCTTCTTACTGAGGTTTCTTATAGATGAGAAGTTGTCTCTAGACCTAGCCTTTCTCACCCAGGCAGCAGTGCTCCTTCTTCTGTCTTCCTTCCCATCCCCCCAACAGGGAGGCTGGAGGACCCTGGGCTGCCTGTGACTTCCTGCCTGGCTGGGTGAAGACGTGTGTACAGCAACTTGACTTCCTGGGAGACTTTGACGACCCTGGTTTTCCATGGGCTGAGTCATTGCAGCTTATCCTGGTGTCCTTAGCTGAAACGTCAGAGAAAAGTGTCTGGAAACTCCCCCAGGTTTTACTGGCAAAAACTCTGTTGAAGACAATTCAACCGCATTCCTTAGGTTTCTCTGACCTGATCTCACCTTGCCGTCGGATGATGAGAAAGTCTGGGAAGGTATGAGGGTGAAAATGAGCCCTGGAATTAGGACGGGCTTTCGGTGCCAGCCCAGGGAGCCGGCAGCTCCTGAAAACACACCGCAGCTGGCTCTGAGGGCCCAAAGACAGTGAGCCTGTGTCTGGTACTGCCCATCCCGTGGAGAGCTTGCCAGTCCCTGCACCACGCCATCCATCCACCTTGTCAGCTAGTACCCAGCACCTCATCTGTGCAAGGAACTGAGTTAGGCACCAGTGACAGTAAAGAGCGCAGAGTTTAAGAGAGTGTTAGGCAGATCTGGACTCAAAGTTTGGATATGATGCTTATTGGCTGTGTGACCTAGGGCAGGTTATTTGGCCTCTCTGTGCCTTGTTTTCTTATTTGTCATTTATCAAACCTCATGAGTTTGTTGTGAGGATTAAATGAGACAATATATATGCTCAGCATAGTGCCTGACATATCATAAGACTCAAGTAATTGTAGCTATTTTATTGTTACTAAGTGCAAAACAATCATGTCAGACCTTAGTGAATTCAGTTCAGTTACACAACATTCACAGAGCACCTGGTTTGTGTCAGGAAACGTGTTTGGCTCTGGGGAGGTGGAAAGAGAGAAACTATCCCTACATTTCCAGGGGCTCACAGCAGACAGTCTATCAGTAAGTCATTACAATACCATGAGGGAACTATAGCAGCAGAGATACACAAGGGATATTAAGAGGGTAGAGACGCAGAAGAAGGGTCAGTACAGGTTTCTGGAGAAGGTGATGCCTGAGCTGGGTGCCGAGAGTAGGAGTTTGCCAGGTGAAGAGATGGCTCACAGGCCAGGGCAGTGAGCTGGGGCATTCCAGAAGAGGGGACAGCTTGAGCAAAGGCTTATGCAGTACTCAAGCAGTAGTGTGAATGGCCTCAAGGGAGGTGGAATGATCTAGGGTGAAAGAACTCAGGGCTTGATGTAGAAGATCTGGGTTCAAGATCCATGTCCTTCCTTTCCTATTAACATTTGGCAAGTCCTATCCCTCAGAGATGTAATTTCCTCATCAGTAAAGTAGAGGTTACACTAGCTACTTAACAGGGCTGGCTCCAGTCACAAATGCTGCCATGTTTACACAGTGACAGCTTTGTTTGCAGCTGTGTCTCTTGCTCTCTAGCAGTGCAAGAGACACAGTTGAGTATCCCAAGACCTTTGAGCACTCAAAAGGGCATCATACTAGCTTACTTAGCAGCGAGCTCAGTGTGCACCAGGCACTGTGGTAAACACTGTATGAGTCTTATTCAGTTAGACTTCACATGGGAGAAGCTAAGCACAATCCTCTCTTAAGTGTGCCCAGGGCTGACTGAGGGGATTCCCAGCACTTGGAAAACCCAGGGCAAACCTGGATGAGTTGGTCATTCAACAAATGGGAGCAAAGGAATTTACCCAAATATAATTCTGCTGCAGGCTCGTGGCCAAGCTGGAATTTGAATCCAGGCCTGTTTGCCCTTAGTACCCAAGTTTTGAACCACTGCATTATTACTTAAACTGTTAAACGATGTCCTTTCAAAAAAGAGTGATCGCCGCTCTCTGATACATTCCCAAACAGACGGATTAATCTTCCCTGTCTCTAAACTTAACGAATTCTCCTTCCGCACAATGGGCCTGGCATTCAATCTTGGGATATGACGCCCATATTTCGAATACTTCAAATATTGTCCTGCGAATAGACTGTAAACAGAGGCGAGTGGAGGAGGGGAAGGAGAGAAAGAGGGGGAAGGGATGAGGCTACAGCCACCAGCACCTGTCCTCCTGGGACCACAGCCGAGTGCATCTCAGGCTCTCTACCCCTGTCACCTCGTTTCTCTCCAAAGCTGGAGGCACCAGATTGAAATACTTGGCAGGCTCGCCCTGTGAGCCCTACAGCTGGACAGCAGCTGTGAAATGAGAGTCCGGGAGGGACACCAAGCTGAGCAGGGAGCAGAAGCCATCAGGACCTTTGCTTTCTTTTCCAAAGCACATTTGAAACCAGCAGCGCTCTGGTGCAAGGCTGCCGGCCCAGAGTGCAGGGTGAACTGGATGCCTGCTGGGCGACAGGCAGGAGTTACGACACAAGGGCAAAGTATTATTTACTCCCTGGGAACAGGTGCTGCCCGGGACTCTCAGTCCTCTCTTGCCTGACTTCTCTGCCCACGTGTCCCGGCCCTCCTCAGAGGCAGCTCTTTCCAACGCCCCACGCAGCCCTCAGCGCCGCCTGGCTCTCGGGCCCTGGCAGTGCGCAGCTCACAGGCGTCTGGAGGATGTTGGCTGTGGACCGGCTCCTGCCTGGGACATGTACTTGCTGGAACCAGCTCGTTTTACATAAGCTGTTGGTGCAGATGTCAGGTGATAACAACTTTTCGGCTCCAGTTAACCTGCAGCCGCCCTGTCTGTGCCCACACAGATGCATCAGAAGGCAGCAAAGGGAAAGTCATGGAAGCAAAGGAGAAAATAATACTGCATCCAAGTGTCTTTGTGGACTGGCAAATTCACCTCTGGAAAATGTCCTAGACTGAACCAACATCAACTTTTTTATGAAAGGGGAAACAAATAATCATGCAGGCAAACTCCAACTACCACCAGCTGGCTTTTCCTCCTGTGATTATGTGTTATTTCCTTAAAGATCTGGATGGTAAACATGCAAGACTCTTCTGTTGATTCACAAAACAATAGAGAAGGCGGTTAAGATTTCTTTGCAGTTTATACAGAGGGGAAGTGAGTGAACAGAAGGCCTGGAGGTCTTGTTTGGCTCATGAACTGGACCACCTGCTGCGTTCACCCCATGCTCTTTTTCCCAAACCCCATGATCCTCAAAACACATCAGTGCCAACTGTGAACCAGCTCCTCGGCCCAGGGATGCAGAGAAAGAAAAGTGCTCCCAAACTGGAAGTGGAGAGAAGACAAATATACAGAAAGTCCCAACACATGGCCCAGAGTCAGGGGGCCATGAGTGAGGGAAAACATACGCTGTGGATAGAAGAGGATAAGATTGCACGTGGTTGAGGAGCTCTAGAGAAGAAGGCCACATGGTGTCCTAGATCAGACCCTCATCCTCTCTTCTGGACCATAGAAATGTGTCTTCAACAACATTCTGCTTCCAGGCTTGCCCCTACTCCAACGCACCTTGCATTTTGCTGCCAGGGTGTCTTTCTAACTTAAAAATTGGACACAGTCCTTTCATTTAAAACCCTTTATTAGCCCCCATCACTCTAGGATAAAGGCTAATTATCATCATTAAGCCTCCATCTACCTCTCCAACCTCATCTCTCAAACTCATCTTTTCAAACCATTTTTACTCCAGCAGTACTCAACCTTATGTCATTTGCCCTTCCTTAGATTGCCAACCTGAATTGAACTCCTATTCATCCTTCAAAACCCACCTTTCATATGACCTCCTCATAGTATTAATCATGCTGTCTTCTGTGCTGTCTTGTTCTTATTATAATTATGTGACTTATAATGCTTTATTTTCCTGCTAATGTCTATCAAAAGACTGGAGCCTCTAAGGCTCAGACTCATATATAGTTCAAGGCTGTATCCCTGTCATCTAACACGATGCCTGGCTCAACACATGCTGGTACCTTTCCTTTCCACCAAAAGAAAGTTGATGCCCTATTTGGAGCTGGCCATACCTAATGTCCTCAGTGCCTACCTTCTCCCTTTCTGAGACTTTCCTCTGCAGTCCTCACCACTCCCTTTCCAAAGCCTTATGCTCTCTCATCCACACCACCCTTCTCCCCCTGCCAGGTCTCAGGGGAAGATAACTAAAATTCTTCTAATGATTTAATTTGATTTGTTCTGTCTCCATCTTACATCCTGTCCCTCATTAGAGAGGTATTAAAGGACTCCTCAATCTGGTGGGCCAAAGAAGAGGGCCAAAAAAAAAAAAAGGGGGGATTAATCTTGATTGATCTTCTGTGTCTCTCAGGTACTAGCTCCTTTGGTCCCACAACAACCCAGTGGTCAGGGTACTTTTACCTCCATTTTATAGGTTAAGGTACTAAAAGCTCAGAAACAGCAAGTGACTGCCCCCAGGTCATTTACTTGATAAGTGACAGAGCCAGGATTTCAACTCAGATTGCCTGATCCCAAAGGGCTTGCCCTTTTCAGTGTTATGTGGAGGGGGAGTTTGTGGAGCTGGGGTGTCTGATGTTTCCCAGTCACTCTCCACACACAAAAATGGAAAGCCACTGTCCTGATTATTTCTCTACCCTGCAGATCCAAGAGGCCCCTGTCTGGTTCAGCCAGCCCATGTTGATCGTCCCATTTTCTGACCTCCCGTCTCTCACTGTGCTGTCCAGTTAGGAATGCATTCTGTATCGCACTGCTCTCCAGCTGTTTCTTGTGTAAACATCTTTTCATCCCATCCAAAGGCTGGAAACATGGCTTATGTGCCCCATCCAAAATCTAGGACCATGCCAGACACAGGGCAAGAAGCCAACCAGTAAATGTTTCATTCCACAGATGTATTGATTGATAGATGCAGAGCCCTCAGTTCCACCTTCAACTCCTTTTGTGATCTTGGACAAGTCACTTGCCTTTCTTTGGACTTCAGTTTTCTCATTTCTAAAGCAAGGAGGTTGGACTAGAAAAATCTCTTATAATAATATCTAACACTTAATATAGAGTTCACTATGTGCCAGGCATTGTTCTAAGTGCTGTTTATCTACTACCTCATTTAATCCTCAAAACAGCCTAGGAGACACTCTCATGATCTCATTTTATAGATACAGGAAACCAAAGCACAGAGAGGTTAAGCAATTTTCCCAAGGCCACACAACCAGTAAGTGGCAAAGCCTGGACTCAAAGCCAAGCAGTCTGGTTCCAGAGTCCATGCTCTAACCATCACACCATACTTCCTCTCTTAGATTTCCTTTTAAAATGTAAATGTCTCTCTTATTTGTTTCACAGCCATTTACTGAGCCTCTACTCTGTAACAGTCACAGGTATACATTGTGATGGGCACCAGAATACAAAATTCAATAAAACCTTGATACTGCCCCTGGGGTCCTCATGGTATGGTAAGGAGAGGTAGCTGAGTAACCCTGAGCCATCTAGCTGTTCTTCTGGAGATCTGAGCTGGCTATAGTACAGCACATCTGTCATATGTGCCCTCCAAAGTAGTCCTAAATTAGGTTTTTCAGTAGTTTATTTTCTCACGGATTTACATGATAACTCAGAGATCTTTATCAGGAAGAGGGACTCAGCACTGCTAACATGTGGATGCCTTGTACAGTGGTTTGTTGAACCCAGGTGCTGAGGCCTCATTCAAGAGCCCCTCCTAATGGAGTTTCCAGATTCTCCTGTCACCTCATCCCCCAGCGTTCCCTTCCACAAGACTCCCCCGGTCCAGACTCAAGACTCTCTCGCCCTCCTGGCCTTGGTCTTTGCCCATCGAGGTTCACTCATCCTTCCTGGCTCATCATAGAATCTACCTCTGTGAAGCCTCTCTTGATTCCCCTAATCAGATGTAATCACTCCTTTCTCACCCATCTGTGCAGATTTCAAGTTCCTCACAGGCAAAAACATGTTTTATAGGCAATTTTCCAAAGCATGCAATACAACAATTCCTGGCACAGAGTAGAAACTCTGAGGCATAGTAGAAGGTACAATTAAATTGGCTGCAAAGTCCTAATTTCTAGCCTCTTCTAATACTTGTGTGACCTACGGCAAGTCATTATTTTTTTTCACGTTTGTTTCTTCTGATCACTAAAGAATACAGAAAAGTATAAAGAAGGTCTAAATTACCAATAATTCCCACCATCCAATGATAACCACTATTGTTATTTTGGTATATTTCCTTCTTATCTCTTCTCTATGTATGTAACACACATGGAAATAAATATATTGTAAATATCATTTTGGAACCTTTTCACTTAATATTTTAGGAACATTGTCCTTGGTAAAAATCTTTTCTACAGAAGAATTTTTTAAAAATTTATTGAGGTAGGGCTTCCCTGGTGGCACAGTGGTTGAGAATCCGCCTGCCGATGCAGGGGATGGGGGTTTGTGCCCCGGTCCGGGAGGATCCCACATGCCGTGGAGCGGCTGGGCATGTGAGGCATGGCCGCTGAACCTGTGCGTCCAGAGCCTGTGCTCCACAGCGGGAGAGACCACAACTGTGAGAGGCCTGCATACCGCAAAAAAAAAAAAAAAAAAAAAAAAATCATTGAGGTATAATTTACATATAATAAATGCACCCATTTTAAGTGTATGATTTGATGCATTTGGGCAACTGCATGCACTCATGTAACTATAACCACAGTCAAGATTTAGAACATCTTCCTCATTCCTGAAAGTTCCAGAATACCCCCTTTGAAGTCAGTCCCCACATTCCCCCCAAGCTTCTACAGACTAATTTTTTTTTTTTTTTTTTTTTTTTCAGTACGCGGGCCTCTCACTGTTCTGGCCTCTCCCGTTGCGGAGCACAGGCTCCAGACGCGCAGGCTCATTGGCCATGGCTCACGGGCCTAGCCGCTCCGCGGCATGTGGGATCTTCCCGGACCGGGGCACGAACCCGTATCCCCTGCATTGGCAGGCGGACTCTCAACCACTGCGCCACCAGGGAAGCCCTACAGACTAATTTTAATGACCACATAATATTCCATCATATGATATTCCCTAATTTGGCCATTTCCTGATTGTCGGACATAAGGATGGTGTCTAGTTTTCCCCTGCAATAGATTACAACTCAGTGAATAATCTTTGGTCACACCTCTGATTATTTCCTTGGGATAAATGCTCAGACCTGAAATCATTGAATCAAAGAGTATGCACAGTTTTAAGGCTTATGATAAATATTTGATCAAGGTGCTTTTAATCTTGCTGAGGCTCAGTTTCCTCATTTGTAAAAAGGGATTAAAAATTCCAACCTCAAGGAGCTGTCAGGAATACATGAGGTAAGGTATAAGACACTTTGAGTAACTGGTAAACTAATCCATAAATATATGGGGAGCTGAGTAGGAGAGAGCTAGATGGATTTCAGTCAGATGGATCTGGATTTGAATCCTGACTCTGCCTTTTTTCTAGCTGTTGACCTTGTGTTAGCTATTTAGCCTCAACAGGCCTCAGTGCTCTCACTTTTCAAATGGGCGTAAACAGTTCCATTCTCCCAGGGTTGTTATGAAGGTTAAGTGAAATACTCCATGTAAGAGCTTAGAATAATTCCTCGCTCGTAGCTGCTCAATAATTTGCAGTGATTAGTTCCAGTCAGGGTTCTTTGTTACAAATAAATAGGTACCAACTCTGGTTAACTTAAAGAGAATAGGAAGCTATTGAAAGGATTTGGGGTAGTTCACAGGATCAACAGGAAGGCTGGAGAACCAGGCGTGGAAAATGGGCAGGAACTAAGGTAGATTGGGCAGCTGAGAACACAGCCCAGGCCTGGACCCAGGAACTGTCTGGTTGTGAGGCTCACTGTGAGGCTGTGATCACCTCGAGACTTCCCCGTCTTTTTATTCCTTGCTCCAGATTTAAAGTTCCAGATGGAGACATGCAAATGGCTGAGTCCAGTCTACAGACCAGAGCTCTGGCTGCCAGGCAATGGGGTGAAAAGATGCCCTTTTTCTTTCAGCTTCTGTTGAAGGAGGAAGGTCTCTGCTTCTTCCCTAAACCCACAGAATGAGAGAATTCCCTAACATAAGAAGGAGGCTCAGGTGCTACATAGCTGAAAATGACAAGAATCCACTGTGCTATTATTTTATTTTATTTGTTTTTGCTTTTATTTGAGGTAGACCCTGAAGTTACAGCTTTTCATACTGTTTGAAAGACATGTGAAAGACATGTAGACACTGAGACTGTAGCATCAGTGTCACTTTTTATAGTACAGCTATTTTGCCTTCAAATAGCACCAATTTGTGCATTATCATGTTAGGTGGGTTTACTTTCTAAAGTCATTATTTGAAATACTCTGCTAGCGTTTCTAGATTGTTATTTGCACAGTTATTTCATTTATTTATTTATTTTTAAAGCATTTGATTAATTAATTTATTTTTGGCTGCGTTGGGTCTTCGTTGCTGCGCGCAGGTTTTCTCTAGTCACGGCGAGCGGGGGCTACTCTTCGTTGTGGTGCGCGGGCTTCTCATTGTGGTGGCTTCTCTTGTCGCAGAGCATGGGCTCTAGGCGCACAGGCTTCAGTAGTTGTGGCTCGCGAGCTCTAGAGTGCAGGCTCAGTAGGTGTGGCCCACGGTCTTAGTTTCTCCACGGCATGTGGGATCATCCTGGACCAGGGCTCGAACTTGTGTCCTCTGCATTGGCAGGCAGATTCTTAACCACTGCGCCACTAGGGAAGTCCCACTATTATTTTTAATATTATGATGACTGAATAAATATCTAGTGAATTGCATTTATTCTATAAACATATGCTAAATGCTGTAGGGCAAGCATTATTTTAAAGAAACTTCTTGATGGATACAGCAAATCTGCACATTCGGATTGTGTCATACTGGGTTTTCTTCCCATGGGAACAGTTCTGCCCAAACTTCTAGTGGTTTTGAGGTGTGTGTGGGGAGGTGTGGGTGTGTGTGTCAGAGGGAGTGGGAATAGAGAGGACAGAGGGAGAGGGTAGAATCTGTCTCTACTAAAGATGAACACTGTTGATCAAATCTTCAAACCCCATTATTTACTTCCTTTTGGTTTGATTTGATATAATTTTTCACTAAAACTGGAGAAGTTCAGTCACCTAAGATGAGGTAGACAGTCCAGTTGGCCACAGGTAAGTACAACCTGGGGGGTGGTCTGAATTCAGTGGGGATCAATTGAACATTGGCTGATTCCTATTATTTATCTTTTTTTACGCTACGATTTATTGAGCCCTCAATGGGTATTGCCATTTAAATTCATACAATCACCCCGTGATGAGAGAACTGAAGCTCAGAGGATAGAGATAATTTTTTCAGGGTCACACAGCTCGTTAGTGAAAATCTGGGGATTTGAAGCCAGTTCTGCCTGCTGTTGAATTCACAACTCTTAGCTATAAGTCTAGCAAAGCAAACAGTGTGTACGTGACTGAGGATCTGGGGACAGGGCCACTGTGTAAACGGACATGCTGGCTGGGTGGACACAGCATGAGGACAGAGAGCAGAGCTGAGTTGTCTGGGAGGTGAATTCTCCAGCAGTCAGCTCAGGCATCCAGAGCAAGTTCCCAGGAAATATTTTTAAAATTTGTTTTTACCTTAAAACCTTTTTATTGTAAAAGATTAAATGAATATATACATATATATATATATATAAAATATCCCTGCCTCTCCTCTCCCATCCTTTCAGGTAACTAATATTACCAGTTTTTATGTATTCTTCCAGATTCTTTCCATGATTCATAAATCTGAGTAACTATTCATATATCCTTTTATTTATAACATGAATGGTATCATACTATGTACATTATTCTACTGTTTAATTTGTTCACTTAATGTCTTGGAGATCTTTCCAAGTATATATAACTTGTAAAGTATATATAAAGTATATAAAAGTATATATACTTTTATGTATATATAAAGTATATAAAAGTATATATACTTTTCCAGTATATATAACTCTACCTCATTTTTAACAGTTGCAAAATTGCTATAGGGTGGCCATTTTATGAATATAGCATAATTTACTTAACACTGTCTATTAAGAAAGATTTGGGAGGCTTCCAATTCTTTTGGCTATTATAAACAATGCTGCAATGATTCACAAATGGTTTTTCTGCTTCTGAAAACATATTCAGACTGGTAGCGTGTATTAGTGCAATCTGTTTCCCTGATTTGTAACCTCATAGAGAAGATGGCAGGTTTAACTCAGATCAGACCCTCCTCTGAGAAGCTTCTCTCACCAGCCCCCCGTTCCTTGAGATAGGCACTTCTTCCTTGTGTCATTTTTATGCAATTCAATCATTGTGCTTATTATTCTGAGGTATAGTTGTTTATACACTTGCGCTTTTTCTACCAGATTGTGAGTTCCTTAAAAGCAGGGACTATATTTTCTGCATCTCCAGCCCAGCACCTGGCACATGGAAGGATCAATAAATATTTGTTAAACTGAGTTGAATCTATGTGCCTTAACACTCAACTAGCCCCTTCAAGAATGTAAAGGCTTGGTTACTCTCTGTCTTGTACCAAACCATAGGTATGATATACATATAACATATATACTCTCATTGAGAAACTAAACTATCCTGTGAAATACTTGAATTTACCAGTGATTAGGAAAGACATGGATGGGGTCCTTTTTTGTCTCAGTCTGAAGAAGAATTGCTATTTACTCTCTGTATTAGTTTCCTAGGGCTGCTGTAACAGAGTACCGTAGCCTGGGTGGCTGAAACACCAGAAATTTATCTCACAGTTCTAGAGGCTAGAAGTTCAAAATCAAGGTATTGCAGGCTCGGCTCCTTCTGAGGACAGAAGAATTTGTTCCAGGTCTTTCTCCTTGGCTTGTAGATGACTGTCTTCTATGTCTTTTCAGATTTTCTTCCCTCAAGGCCTTTCTGTGTCCAAAATTTCCCTTCTTAGAAGGACACTAGACATACTGGATTGGTACCCACCTTGATGACCTCATTTTAACCTGATTACCTCTGTAAAGATCCCATCTCCAAATAAGGTCAAATTCTGAGGTACTAAGGGTTAGGACTTCAGCATATAAATTTGGTGGGTGGGGGGAGATAAAATTCAACCCATAACACTCTAATTTTGAAAATTATTTAAAAAATCATATCAAGGAGGAACTATGATCAACAGGAATCTTCTGGGACTATAAAAATTAATTTTAAAAAAACCAAAACCGTCTTTGTGTCTGTGATTTACAGATGACGGAGGCTGGTGAAATGTTCCCTTCCCAGCAGGGATTTGCGAGTCGGGTCACTCCTCCCCCCATTCTGGGCCCACAGCATCTGGAGCCCAAGTTCTCTCCACCCTCGAAAGGGGGAAGTATTCTACTCACAGCTCATTACACTGTCTGCCCTTCCCTACGGTCTTGAAAGTATTTCTTTGATGATATCAGATCTGCGCTCCTGTGACTGATAAAAGCTTTCGGTTTCACTTTGGTTCTCCAGGTATTTTTTTCAGCTCAGGAGAAATCCAACAGACTATCTGTGTGTCATCTATTCACGCGCTTTATTTAGGATGAGGCTCTATGGTGGAGCCTAGCTTTGGGTCTAAGGGGAACTCCTGCCTGGGTGTAGGTTATGGGCCTCTCCTCAGTGGCCCTGTACTCCCTGGGTTTCTCTCTGACACAGCTTCAATGCAGATGTAATCATCTCTCCATTCATTTGCCTCTCCCATTGGACTGTCTTGTTCACTGTGTCCCCTTAACAGCTGACGCTGGGCAGCTGATCTTTTTGGACTAGTCGGCAAATCCCAAACTGCTTGTGTGGGAACCCCACCACCTGAGACAGTGCATGGCTTGGGCAAATGGCCATTTGAGGGGAAAGGGACCCAGAGAGCAAGTTTGGTAGAATGGGAGTTGGAGAAAGGGCTGCACATGAGAGTGTGTGATTGGGAGATTGAGGAGGGGAAGGCCGGGAGAAATGGTCACAGAAGTCTCCCAAAGGAGATCAGTGGATCCATCCACCCACCCACCCATCCATCCATCCATCCATCCATCCATCCATCCATCCATCCATCCATCCATCCATCCAACCCTTGCTAAGCGCCTCCTATGTGGCAGACAGTATACTCGGTACTAGGAATGATACAGTGAATAAAACAAAGCCCCTGCCTTCATGGAGCTTACTTTTTTATGTGGACACAAACAGAACTCAAATAAAGTAATGCCCAGATGTGGTGTCTGGCACTATACTGTAAGTGCTTCGTGATGAAACCCAAAGAGGGCAAGGGGTGGGCTCTTTCAGATAGAGTCCAAAGGAAAGGCTTCTGAGGCAAGACTGGGCCAGCGTGTTAAAGCAATAGGAAGAGGCCAGAGAGGTGGGAATAAAGCAAGTCAGCAATGAATGATGACAGCTTAAAGAGCTGACTCTTCTAGGGTTTAAAAAAATTTTCTTAAGCTGACATTTATTAAGAGCTTACAGTGTATTAAACTATAAGGACTTTAAATATATTAACTCATTTCTCACACAAAAAATTAGATAGGTATTATTATCATCCCTAGTTTATGAATGAAAAAACTGAGGCACAGAGAGATGAAACAGCTTGCCCAAACACACAGCTTGTAAGTGATGGAGCGCAGGTTTACACTCGAGGCACGCCGCTTAACCACCACGTTCTTCGTGGATCACAGCCTCAACTTCCGTTAGAGCAGCAATCTCCCCACCACTCCGTCAGCTGCTCCTCTCCTAGCCCTGCCAGGAGCAGCTAGTATTCCTTCATTCACTCAAAATAGTGGAGGTGTCTGCTAACCTCACTACAGAGATGCAGGGGTGCTGGGAGCACGGCAGGAAACAGTGAAGAGGAAGGCAGGAAAGTGGAGAGGTGATGAATGGGTAGCTAGAGCCACAAAGGAGAGAAGCACAGGATGTTATGAGGACACAGAGGAGGACCGCATAGCCATGTTTGGGTGAGTCAGGAGTTGCAGAAGCCTTCCTAGAGAAAGGAGACCTTCAGCCAGGTCATGCCCAGGGGACAGGGCATGAAAAGCCTTTCTCTCACCTTCTCTCTCCTGGAGAGAACCTTATATGCAGCAAACCCAACTGTTGACATGCCCCATCAGTCCGTACCACTTGCCAACAAATCCACCTTTAACTGTCCACTAATCACTAGTGTTCTCCTTCCCCAAACGTGTCTTCTTTCCTCCTACCCCCATACCCTTCCCCACCTGCTGCTGGGATCTCAAGTGTTGGAGCGGCTAAAAAGTGGCCCCTCTCCCCAAAGCAGAGGAACCCTGGAGAGCTACAGAAGTTTGACGGATGCATCATGTTTCGTCACTGACAGAGAGAGGATTTTGGATGTGGCAGCATCTTTTACAACTCCCAGAAGTCACAACGTGAAGGCAGCTGTGTCAGGGTGAAGAGAGGGTTGGGAAAGCCATGCCTACTCATCAGGCTGGTCCTGGACAGGAGACAAGCAGACAGGAAGGAACCGCGAGGCCTTGGAAGCACAAGAAAGGGAAAACTGACAGCAGGGTCCGGGAAAACCCCCTCAGCCTGGCCAGCCCTGAGGCTTTCTCTGCCAACCGTAAATCCTGGGGTGCTGCACCCGACAAACCCTGGCCCTTACTTTCTTCCTCAGAGAGGGGAAAGAAAGTAAGGAAGTGGGTAGCTCTTAGAAGACTGTTATGATTTCAAAGTAAAAAGGAGTTGTTTTTGATGTCTGCCCAGAGATAGAGCCAGGTCCCAGGGGGCTGCATTTGCGGTTCCAGTAAAAGGAGCGATGTTGACACGGAATTCTTGGATTGGCCTCATTAAAAACAAGCTGCCAGACCAAATGGGAAATGGAGTTCAGCAGAGAAGTATGTGCTGACTCCCTTCCCCCACCAAACTTGGCTTCCAACACCAATCAGCATACAACTTAGGTCCTCTGACCAAAGTTCTAGCATCAGGGAATTTCGCTGGCCATTCCCCGGTTTCACAGGACATGCAGTTTGCTCCTGAGGGGCTATTTTGCAGCAGGGTCAGCCTGTGCCCATGGCCCGTCACTTCTCAAACTTCCTGTTCTTTAGTGGAAGAAAAAAATGCTAGTCAGAGAGATGATTGGAACCAGATCAGCTGCCCTAAGTAGGTGTCCCAGAATCCACAGATCTCTAAAGAAGCTTCAGACTTCTAGTTCCTACCTACTATGTCCCAGGATGGGGTACCTGCCACTTTTCACAGTCTGCTTCCATGGTTAAAAGTCAGGCCAGGTACCTATGCATCAATCATTGAAGATGGAAGATCGATTCCGTTCCTACTTTACCACCTGTGAGCTCTGTGACCTTGGATAACTTGCTTAACCTCTCTGTGCCTTGGTTCCTTCAGCTGTTGAATAGAGATAGAAATCTATCTTATAAGGTTCCTGTGACGATTAAATAAAAACATGCATGTAAAATGCTAAGGCATGGTGTTCATACATGGAAGCACTCAATAAATTGTACTGGTTGTTATTATTTCTATTAGTAATATCAGTCAAAAATATGTTCTTAATTAAGATTCTTTTGAATATAATAACTAAAATCTAACTAGATCAAGAAAAAGGTAGTGATGGGAGAGGTTGGGTGGTAGATGCAAATTATAAGGATACAAAGGATCTCATGGAATACAGGGCAGGAGGTATATATAGTTGAGCTTCACGTCAATTGGAATCAGGAATTGAAAACCTGGCACTAAGATTTTTATTCTTTATCCTAGTGGGTCTTATAAACCAGTGCTGTCCAATAGAGCTGTCTGCGATAATAGAAATGTTCTATATCTGTGTAGTTCAACTGAGAAACTGAATCTTTAATTTCTAATGTTATTTAAAGAAATTAAGTTAAATTTAAACAAACTAACTTAAATCAATTAATTAAAATTATTATTTAACTATAATTGAGGGACTTCCTTGTTGGCACAGTGGTTAAGAATCCGTCCGCCAATGCAGGGGACATGGGTTCGAGCCCTGGTCTGGGAAGATCCCACATGCCGTGGAGCAGCTAAGCCCGTGAGCTTAGCTCAACTACTGAGCCTGCGCTCTAGGGCCCGTGAGCCACAACTACTGAGCCCACGTGCTGCAACTACTGAAACCTGCGCACCTAGAGCCCGCGGTTTGCCACAAGAGAAGCCCCCGTGGTGAGAAGCCTACGCACCGCAACAAAGATTAGTCCCCGCTCGCCGCAGCTAGGGAAAAGCCCACACGCAGCAGTGAAGACCCAACGCAGCCAAATAAAAATAAAATAAATAAATAAATAAATAAATAAAACAATAGCCATATGCAGCTACTGTACTGTACAGCACGGTTCTTGACTTTGCTTCCCTCCTTCTTTCTCCCTCCCTCTCTCCCTCTCTTGTCTCTCAAATGTGCATGGGCACAAATACTCCACCCTGGCTTCCTCTTCATCCTTTACACATGGCCAATCACAGTTACTAGCTCTATTTTTACTGCCTCACCTCTCAGCCCAGGGCCCACTTTTGACTATCAAGCCTCTGTGTTTTGGTTTTACATCCTAGGAGAGTAATTTGATTGCCTTCATTCATCTTGTCATGCCAGGTTGCACGATAAAGGCTACTCTATGCTGGAAACTCTTTTGGGTCAAAGGTTCACTCCTGACCATCAGGTCATGGTATCTTCTCAGCAAGGGCGGGGTGGGGCTCCCCAGGAGGGGCTGTGTCGGGTAGGCGGCTCTAGTGCTCTGCGCCTTTTATGTGAGAATGGCAGTGATCCAGTGGTTGACGTTGATGCCTTGGCCTGGCCCAGGAACTGGATAGCTAGGGCAGGAAGTGTGACCATGCCTTTCCCGGGTTTCTGTGGTGATTCAGGCCCTTGTTTGTGAGTAAAGCCCAAAGGTCCTGTGTTAACTAGTGAATCTGGGAGGAAGCAGATAAAGTGTGAGCCACGCTCTGCCCGGTGAGTGCTGCTTCACACCCAAACCTGGGGTGCTCTTAGGATGGCTAGAGAATGACAAACCACTGAAGACTTGAAAACAGCAGGTTTAGAAAGAACGTTTTTGTTTTCCTCCAGCTTCCTGGAGGCACAGAGACACAGCTTAACACTGGGGAGAGAGAACAATGGCAGACTTGGGAACTCTATGTCATTGTGAACTCTTGGCTTCACCCTGTTGATTGAGCTTGACAAGACTTCTCGGTCAAGCAACTGACCAGGGCCAGCAAACAGCTGCTATGTCTGGGCTTTGTTTTTAGGCCTTTTAATTGGTTTCTCTGATTCTTTGAATAAATGGAATCAATGGGTTGTTTAACTTATTAATCAAACATCAAATATTATTAAAGAGACAGCTACATGCCCCAAACCGTACTTGGCTTTGTGGAAGGATATAAAAATAAAATCCTCATTGAAAACTGGGCTATAACTCCCACCTCTCCCAGTCATCGTGAGGAACTGAAGGTTGTGATGACAGACAGCATAGAAGTGCAGCTAGAACAGGAGCGGGCTATGGCTTTTCATCCCTGCTTCCACTCCTGCCAACGTCTGCCCTCCACACAGCAGCCAGGACCATTGGTCATGTAGGTTCATTGAGGTTACTCTGCTGCTAAAACCCACTGATGACTCCCCATTGTACTTAGAATAAAATCCAAGCTCTAACTTGCAAGCCTCCTGCTCTGGCCCCCACCCACCTCCCTGACCCCATCTCCTGTGGCCCTTCCCTGGGCTCACCACACCCTGGCCACACAGGCCTCTAACTGCACCTTCACACTAAGCCCCATCTCACCGTAGGGCCTTTGCATGGGCAGGTCCCTTTTTTCCTAGAATTTTTTTGCATGGCTGGCTCATCTTGTTATTTACAACACATCCTCAGAGAGGTCTTTATGATCATCCAGTTTAAAGTATCTCCCATCACTCTTGATCATACTTGTCTTGCTTTCTTTTCATCGTAGTATTTACCATTCGCTACCTGACATTCTCCGGTTGTTGTTGGCTGAATTTCTATTTTCCCCAGTCAGAATAGCCTCTTCAGTAAAAGAAGTCATTCAAGTGGGACTTTGTCTCGTTTGCCTTATATATTTGCAACTCCTAGTTCTGCGCAAAGCACAGCTGGATCCTCAGTTATTGTTTGGTGAATAAATAATTGACTTAGTGAGAGAAGTGATTGGTAGTACCGAGTAGTAGTTTTGCAAAGATCCACGGTTGTATGTTGTATTTAATTGTACGGTTTAGGTTTCCTTCCTTCCTTCCTTCCTTCCTTCCTTCCTTCCTTCCTTCCTTCCTTCCTTCCTTCCTTCCTCCCTCCCTCCCTCCCTCCCTCCTTCCCTCCCCCCTCCCTCCCTCCCTCCCTCCCTCCCTCCCTCCCTCCCTCCCTCCCTCCCTCCTTCCTTCCTTCCTTCCTTCCTTCCTTCCTTCCTTCCTTCCTTCCTTCCTTCTTTCCTTCCTTCCTTCCTTCCTTCCTTCCCTCCCTCCCTCCCTCCCTCCCTCCCTCCCTCCCTCCCTCCCTCCCTCCCTCCCTCCCTTTGTTTCTTTCAGCAAAACTAGGGGATTAACTTTCTTGGCTGCAGGTCTTGGATCTTTCTGAGCTTCAGTTTCCTCTGCTGGTGGTGGTGATTACCCTATCACCTTCCTAATTCACTTTTTAAAAATGCTTGAAAAGACTAATTCTGGATTGAGTCCAAATCCATGGGTAGCCCCAGACTCTCTCTTGAATATCTAGTAGCCCCTGGAACTTCAGCATTTGGATGTTTGCAGGTTCCTGCAACCAAGATCAGCATCTTCCACGTTCCTCCTCAAAACCACTCCTCCTCCTTTGTTCCCTGTCTCCATGAATGGCCCAGTCATCCTTCCAGGGAAATAGCCAGAAATCTGAGTCCTAATTCTCAATACCCATTTCCCCCTCTACCTTCGTGTTGAATCAGATTCTACCTCCTGTCATTTGAACCTGTCCAAATCTGCCTTTGTGTCTCCACCCCCGGTACCCCACCACAGTTCAGGGCCCTTTTATTTCTTGCTTTAATTACTAAAACAGTCTCCTTGCCTCCATCCTGTCTGACTCCAATCCATTCTCCATACTGCAAACGCATCAATTAAAATTTGAATCACAGGGACTTCCCTGGTGGTGCAGTGGTTAAGAATCTGCCTGCTAATGCAGGGGACATGAGTTTGACCCTGGGTCCGGGAAGTTCCCACATGCTGCAGAGCAACTAAGCTCGTGCGCCACAATTACTGAGCCTGAGCTCTAGAGCCCGTGAGCCGCAACTACTGAGCCCATGAGCCACAACTACTGAGCCCGTGCACCTAGAGCCCGTGCTCCGCAACAAGAGAAGCCACTGCAATGAGAAGCCTGTGCACTGCAGTGAAGAGTAGCCCCCACTCGCCTCAACTAGAGAAAGCTCACATGCAGCAATGAAGACCCAAGGCAGCCAAAAATACATAAATAAAATAAGTAAATTTTTCAAAAATAATAAATAAATAAATAAGATCAGTGAGTGCTAGTCCAAAAAAAAAAAAAAATCGAATCACATCAACTTTCCTTCCGTGGCTCCCTGTTGTCCCTGATTGATAACTGAAACTCCTCAGTAAGACCTATGAGGGCATAATGTTGTTACTTCATTGGCCTTGCTTCTTGCATCCTCCCTCTCCCATTCCAACCTCAACCACTTTCTGTTCCCCAAACACTGTGTGTCTCTCATTTTCAGTGCTGTGTCTATGTTGTTTTTTCTGCCCAGAGTATTCTTGCATTTCTTTTTGCCCAATTGCCTAACAGTTCGTTCCGTTTTGTATACATATCAGCACTTCAGGTCTCCAGGTCTGAGCTAGGTGTCCCTCCTTAGAAGACCGTAAGTAACTGCTACTACTAGAACTCCTACTGTTAAAATGAATGAAATTAAGATGAGTATTAGTTAGAACATGACAGCTGCCTGGAGCTTAAACAAGATAGAAGTGTATCTCTTTCTCATTATTAGACTGGAGGTTGGGGACTGGGCAACAGGTCATGTCTCCTTCTATTTTGTTGTTTCACCATCCTCAGGGTGGTGGCCCTTGTTGGCATGGTCCCAGTTAGCTCACCACCACCCCTGACATTCCAGCTATCCAGCCAGTATGGTGGTGGCTATAGACTTGAATCTTTGTGTCCTCCCAAATTTGTATGTTGAAACCCTAATCCACCATGTGATGGCATTTGGAGATGGGGCTTTTGGGAGGTAATTAGGTCACGAAAGTAGAGCCCTCATGATGGGATTAGTGCCTTTATAAGAATAAAAATGAGAGAGCTTTCCCTCCACCATCACCCCTCCCACTCTCTCCTATCCCCACTTACCTTGCTATATATGGATACAATGAGAAGATGGTTGACCACGTGTAAACCAGGAAGAGGGTCTTCACCAAGAACCTGACCATGCTGGCCTCCTGATTTCATGCTTCCAGGCTCCAGAGCTGTGAGAAATAAAGACATTGGTAACCCAGACAGCCCTTGGCATTCTCTTATGGCAACCAGAGCTGAGTACAATGGGGAGAGAGCAAGCCCCTTCTCCCCCTAGCTCTAAGGGCATCACCTGGGGATAATTATATAATTAGAACAGAGAGGAGGAGGACAGATAGGATAACTTGCCAATATTTATAGAGTGCTGGGCTAAGTCACTGCCTTTTCTCATTTGTCCCTGTCAGCTACCTTATGGGGGTAAATAATGTTATTATCCTCCCTCCTATTTTTAAGCAAATGATGTTTTATCAACACGCCGACTTTGCAAATCTTGGAAATAATATGAAGGCCCAGTCAGCCTGGTACACCATGTGATGGCACTTCTTTCTCAGAAAAGTTTTCATGAGATGTGCACATGACTTTTATGATTGTTAACAAACACAGGAAGGAATTCCAGCACTTTCTGTTCTTGTGTAGTTATAACTTAAATTTAGTTTGTAATTTAAATTTTAGTTTTTGGATAATTTAGTTATATGTACAGGTAGTTAATGAGTCAAAAAGTTCTGCATGCTTTGATACAAGAGATGGTAATTACCTCCTGTTCCCCTCTCTTTCCCCAAACCCACACAGTGCAGTTTCCCATGGTCGAGAGGCAACCACTTTGAACACCTCAGCTGACTTTTTTTGTTTTTCACCTCCATATCTCTCTGTAACATGCTTATGTTGCTAATTTGTGATTTATCTGTTTTAGGCATTATTTATTGGCTTTCCACCATGGGAAAATGAGGATTTATCTGACATCAACCCACCACCCCACATGCAACACACGTACACACACTTTTCCCCGTTCTCCTATCTTCCCAGTATAGGTATAACTTAATCTGAGCCAGATCAGCATTTTCACAACTGTGTCATCTAGCACACTAGATGTTTTACTTTTCATGCACAATTTTTAATTTCCCGTGGAGTCATTTTCTTGTTTTTCTAAGCTTGCTTAATTTTCTGTGTACTTAGCTCTAATTCAACCTCAAACTTGTCTGCAGTTGCATAAATCTTTCCTGAAAAATTTCAAATACATTTGGGATTTTATCAGTGTTATCTTTTTTTTTTTTTTTTTTCACGGTACGCAGGCCTCTCACTGTCGTGGCCTCTCCTGTTGCAGAGCACAGGCTCCGGATGCACAGGCTCAGCGGCCATGGCTCACGGCCGCTCCGCCGCACGTGGGATCCTCTCGGACCAGGGCACGAACCCGTGTCCCCTGCATCAGCAGGCGGCTTCTCAACCACTGCTCCACTAGGGAAGCCCAGTGTTATCTTTTTGAAGCAATCCATCTGGGTGCCTCTTGACCGGCTCTGACCTGGACAGGTAGCCCCTGGGCCTGGTATACAGCTGTCATCCAGGATCCTTCACTGTCATCCTGGGCCTTCCTTGTGCCTCTCTCTTAGGTTAAAACTCCTTATTTCTGGGTCCTGTGCTTTCCTCTTTCTTAATGTTTCATTTTGTGGTGTGGGAAAGAGGACATGGGCGTTTTTTTGTTTGCTTTAACCACATACGCACAAACTTTCCGTCTTTCACGAGAATTCTTGGCCTCATGTCAGAGATGAAGCAATTGAAATTCAGGAATATTAAGCAACTTGGAAATGGTCCAGTCAGTCTAGAAGGGTGTCTCCCCTGTGAGAGCACCTGTCACGCCGTTTTCTTATCTATAATATTTTCCCTTCTGAACCGCGGGCTCCCTAAAGGCAAGAACCGAATCTGTCTTGTTCTTTTTTGCATCTCGTGCGGCATGCCCATCCCAGGCACTCAGCTAATGTTTCTTAAGTGAATTTGTGAGGTCTGATTTTGGAGGGCATCATTTATTACACCCCAGCAATATGCATTTTGTTTCTAATATCTCAAACCCAAATTATCTGTACTTGATGTAATTATTTCCCACCTCCCCCACTTTGTGCTGGTTCTCATCTCAGGAGAAGGATAGATGTGTTGTCTGTACCTGAAAGAGCTCAAGAAAATTCCATGGAAGGTCTTGCTTGTGCTTCGTTCCTGAATCACAGAACCCTCTTCCAAAGTTTATTTGTGTGATATATACAATAGTATAATTACAAAATATTTTTTTACTGAGAGAACAACTTACTCAAGTGAAGGCAATGCTGTGTTTATGACTTTTTTTCCCCTGTTTTTAGGGTACCTCATGGAAATTTGATAGAACAAAGGATGTATTTTTGTTAGGTTAAATCTGTGTATCAGGCACTGTTTGCTTGCTGCCCATTAAGTCTGAACATCTCAACTGGGGCGGGGGGGGGGCGGGAACCACTCTTTGATTAATAAAAACAACTCATAACAGATCCCTTCAGCCTGGTGACTCTGTATTATGTTAAAACGTAATGTAACAAACACAGCCCCAGTGCCCTCCCCAGAACCCACACCTACCACAGCTAAAAATAGCCCTTGGTCTTTCCCTGCAGCTCAAAAACAGGAACAGCAAAACTTGTTTGCCTTATTATGTGTTCTGTACAGAGATCCAAGCCCTTTCACGTCCTGGCTTTTACACATGTGAGCAAATGCTAAATCAGCCGGTTACAAGTTGGACAGGTCCAACAATAGGAAGCGAATTTTGCACAAACATGGCTTCCCGGGTCCTTAAACAATGCCCTGCTCACCCTCGGTTCCCGGATGAGAATAATAAACAGAGCCACCAGCTAGAGGAGGCTGCTCTGAACTTTGGCCAGGTTCTGTGGGCACGGAGACAGGTGCTCTATGTGTATTAACCCTTTTAATCCTTACCATCCATGAGGCTAAGTCCTATCATTATCCCCATTTTATAGATAAAAGAACCAAGGCCTTAGGTGACAAAGGAACTTGCCTGCTCACCCAATTTGATATAGGAGTGGTATCCACACCCAGCTGGGTTTGACTAATGAGGTGAAGCCAAGGGACCTCACCTGTGCTCCCATAATGCCATGGCTGCTTGGAAGTAGGGAAGGATGAAGGAATGTCTTTCCTACTCAGCCTAACTCTAACTGCTATTGGCCCATGAAAATAAAGGCAGAAACTATACACTCTTGGAATCAGGTGGGACTATGTAGATCATCTATCCTTGAATACCTTTCATTCTATAGCAGATCTGACTAGTTCCCACCCAACTCCATGGGAAAATCACAGGCTTTGGAATTAGCTAGGACTGGTTTCACCTCTTAGCTCTCCCATCCACTAATTCTGTAATATTAGACAACACTGATACTGATAATAACGAATAGGTAATGAGTGTACTTCATGTGCCAGACACTGACTAAATTCTTCTCAATGCATTATCTTCTGTAATACTCATGACAACCTCTGAAGCATGTCATTGTCATCATTTTGCACTTGAGGACCCTGAGACTTGAGGAGATAAAGTAAGTATTGAGGAAACTGTTCTTTCCCCATTATATATTCTTAGCTCCTTTGTTGTAAATTAATTGACCATATATGCATGGATTTAATTCTGGGCTTGTTTCTGTTTCATTGATCTAAATGTCTGTTTTTATGCCAACACCATACTTTTTTGATTACTATAGCTTTGTAATATAGTTTGAAGTCAGGGCGCATGATACCTCCAGCTTTGTTCTTCTTTCTCAAGATTGCTTTGGCAATTCAGGGTCTTCTGTGGTAACATGCAAATTTTAGAATTGTTTGTTCTGTCTCTCGAAAATGTCATTGGAATTTTGATAGGGATTGCATTGAATTATAGATTGCTTTGGGTAGTATGGACATTTTAACATATTAATTCTTTCAATCCATGAGCATGGAATATCTTTTATTTGTGTCTTTTTCAATTTATTTCAAAATGTCATAGTTTTTAGTGTACATGTCTTTCACTTCCTTGTTTAAATTTATACTTAGGTGTTTTATTCTTTTTGATGCAATTGTAAATTGGATTGTTTTCTTAATTTCTCCTTCTGAGTTATTATATTGAGGTACATTCCCTCAGTACCCACTTTGTTGAGAGTTTTTATCATGAACGAATGGTGAGTTTTGTTAAATGCTTTTTTTGCATCTATTGAGATGGTCATATGATTTTTATCCTTCATTTTGTTAATGTGGTAATTCAAGTTGATTAATTTATCTATTTTGAACCATATTTGCATCCCTGGAATAAATCCCACTTAGTCATGGTTATGATCTTTTTAATGTACCGCTGAATTTGTTTTGCTAATATTTTGTTGAGGATTTTTGTGCCTATGTTCATCCAGAATTCTGGCCCGTAATTTTCTTTTCTTGTGGTGTCCTTAACTAGTTTTGTTATCAGGGTAATACTGGCCTCTTAAAATGAGTTTGGATGTGTTCCCTCCTCTTCTATTTTTTGCAGTAGTTTTAGGATTGGTATTAAGGCTTCTTTGAATGTTTGGTAGAATTCACCAGTAAAGCTGTCTAGTCCTGGACTTTTGTTTGTTGGGAGGTTTTAAATTACTTATTTGCAGGCCTTTTCATATTTTACCTGAAAACTTTTCTCTTGATTGCTCATGCTTCCTTCTCACAGTACATCTAGCTACAGGTGCAGATTCTGGACTTTGGAATGTAAAACACATAGTTTATAACTCATTCATTCAACCAGTGCAGGTACTATTCTAGGTTAGTGAACAGGAAAAGGTATAGATTACAGTCTAGAGTATGTGTGTGACAGGGGTGAGGAGAGGGAAGTAGACAGACACTAAATAAGCAAACAAATAAATATAAAAATGTCAAGTGGTGTTTTTTTTTCCTTCACCAGCTATGATAAAAATATAACAAGATAGCGTGAGAGAAATGACATGTATATGGTGGTGGGGTGATTCTTTAGCTGGATGATGAGGAAATCCTCTCTGAGTATGCTACACTTCAGCTGAGACTTGAGAAGGATCAGTGCATACAGAGATCTAGAGGAAGAACATTCTAGGCAGAGTAGAGCTAGAGCTAAGGTCCTAAGACTGGAACAACCTTCCAAGTCCAGAGCACAAAGGTCACCAAGTAGTGCAGAGTGAGCAAAGGGGAGAGTGGGCAGGCAACAGGTCATGGAGGACTCTGTGAGCTGGAACAGGAAGTATTGCTTTTATTCTAAGTCAGATGGGAAGACATTGGAAGATTTAAGGAGCAAAGAGACATATTATGCTTTACTTTTCAAAAAGATAATTTGGCAGAAATGTGGAGAATAGGTTATAGGGGAGGGGCAAGAGAAGAGGCAGAGAGCGTAACTAGGAATGTTTTTGCAGTAGTCAAGTTCAAAGATACTGCAGACTTGGTTGGGGATGGTAATAGTAGAGAGAACAAGAAGTGAATGGATACTGGAAATATTTTGGAGAAGAAAGTGAAGAGCACTGGCTCATGAGAATGAAGGAGGGGAGGAAATCAAGATAACTCCTAGGTTTCTTGAGTAACTAAGTGGGTGGCAGTGTCATTTACCATGGTTGAGAAGCCTGGTGAAGTTCAGGGTGGCAGGTGATAAAGAGTCGTGCTCTGACCACATCAAATTCGAAAGGTCTATTTGTTATCCACATGGAGGTGTCAAGAAAGCAGTTGGATATGAGACTCAAAATCAGCTGAGAGGTTGGTTCTAGAGATAGAGATTCAGGAAACATAGTCTTAAATTGGTATCTGGGGCTATGGGGGTTGAATTAGGTCACCAAAGGGGAGAATGAATATAGAAAAGAGCTCCAGTATTTAAAATCAAAGAGGAGAAAGCCAGGAAAGGAAATGAAGGAGCTGCCAGTGAAGTGGGGGTAAAACCAGGAGAATCTGGTGTCACAGAAACCAAAAGAAAAAGCATTTCCAGGAAGGAGGGCCTGGTAAACTGTGAAATGTTGCTGCAGAGTTCTAGTAAGAATGGCAAAGTGACCATTGGGTTGGGCATCCAGAGGTCACCAGCCACTTTGCCCAGAACCATCTCAATGAAGGTGGAGAGATAGAACCTCAGAAGGAATGGATGGCATAGAACATTTGAAGTAGGAGAGAGGAGACAGCAGCTGTAGAGAACCACATCTAAGATGTTTTGCAGTAAAGAAGAATAGAGCTTTAGACCATAGTTGGAGGGAAATGGGGAGCTCAGAAGAGTTTGTTGTTGTGGTGGTTTTGCTTTTGTTTTTTGAGAACCTTGATTCTTGACCCTCTGTGGAGGGGAGGAAGGGCAAGTGGAGTGAGCCAGTAGAAAGGGAGAAAGTGATGCAGGAAAGAGAGGAGATACTTACAGAAGTGCTGTCCAGGAGAAGGCAAGAGGGGATTCCACATGGGCATGAGGGGAGGGCTGGCCTGACTGAGATGGCAGCAGGAATGTGCCCTCCATGGAAACAGGAGGAAACGTGCAGGATATGACCACAGTTTGGGTTAAGTTGGAAGTTTTATCAGTGAGAAGATGAGGCAGTTTCTATGTGATTGTTTCTCTTTTTCTCACTGAACTACAAGTCAAGGCCATCAACTGAGAGTGAGGGAAGGAGCAACGTAGGAAGCTGGAGGAGAGGAGAAAATGTGAACAATATTTTGGGAGAGAGTGGGAAGTGAAGATACTGGCGAAGCATTTGCCAGTCAGTGGTGAGAACCCACTTGAGATTGGTGTCCATAAATGTAAACAGAATCCCATCATAATCAGCGGATTTGTCAAGAATCTGCAACTGCTCAGGTGCTGGAAAGTTGAAACTTGGCAGGTGAGGCTGTGGGAGGGAGTTTGCAGGGAAGTGAAAGAACAATGAATCTAAGCTGAGCGAGGTGAGAGTGAGGTGACTGATGAGAAAGTTCTGAAGTGAATAATCATTGAAGGTCTTTATGACCTTCAGGACTTACAGGATTGGAGGATCAGAGAAAGTGAGCTAGAAGCATAGAGACTGGGATATTTGAGGTTGAAATTTCAGAGGTGGTACAGTGAGTGGGGTTTGCAACATGAAAGGATAGGACCAAGGAAGAAGATAGCTAGGTAGGATGGAGGAAAGGGTCATTAGCACGAGTTGGCTGAAGAACAAGCAGCCAAGGTATTAGATGGATAAGCCATTGGGATTCTGAAGTAACCAAGGATGGCTGCAATTGAAGGAAACGAGAAGACGCTAAAAGTCATTAGTAGAAAGGGTGAAACAGGATGGACCGGAGAGGGCGGCAATCCAGAAGAGGTGGGGCAAAGTCTAATGAAATAAACTTCCAGGGAAGAAGGGTTGAAGGAGAAGGGGATAAAATGATTTGGAAGTGGCCATGGGAAGCAAGGCACATACCCATCCCATCTCCTGGTTGTGTGGCATGGGCAGGGTATGAGAGAAAGAAAAAAGCCAACTACTTTCAAGTAGCAGCAATGGAAGCAAAGTTTTCAGGCAAATTCAGGCCCTAGACAGGGCAAGAGGTGAGGGAAACATTCTGAGAAGGGATTAAGGTTATAGGAGGGGAGGCTGCTGAAAGGATAGGCAGGGTGGCAACTGGTCAGATTAATAGATGTGCAGAGCACCATGGAGCTAAGGGTTAGGGTGTTGGTGGTTGACTTAGAAGGGTCTCTGACCTTCTGGAAGTGACTGAGGTGAACAAGGAGGTGGGAAATTGTGGGAGGAGTGTTGATGATCTTATAAGAATCTGGTTTTGTAGCAGGAAATTTAGTAAAATCTATTCATTTCACTTCTGTGATTAAAACCCTTTAAGGGCTCTCATTGCCCTTACGATCAAGTTCAGGCTCCTCAGCACTAAAAGCAAAGTCCTGCCTCCCCAGCCTTACCTCTGAGTCTGCTGCAGCACTGGACTGAACCTGATTGACTTGTTTTTTCTGCTCTTCTGAACTCTTAGGCAGCACAACACAGTGGTTCTGCACAAAGACTCTAGTTCTAGACAATCTGGGCTCAAATCCTGGCTCCACCTCTTCCTAGCTCTGTGACCTTGGACAAGTTATTTAACTGCTCTGTGCCTTCATCTTCTCATCTGCAAGAGGGAGCAAATAATAGTACCTACCTTAGAGGGCTGTATACATGCAAACGCACTTAGATCTCTGTCACATGGATTAGTGGTAATAACTATTTCCTCTGCATGTGATTCCCTTGGCCTGGAGAACTCACACCATCTTTGCTGCCCCCATCCCCACTCTTTCTTCTCCCTTCATCCACCTTCCAGGGTCACCTAAGACATCATATCCTTTCCTTGCCTCCCTTGAGGGGTCACAGGCTCTGTCGCTGTACTCCTATGGCTGCCTGTTCCACCGTGATACCACTGTGCCCTTGTCTGATGAACCTTGCTGACTTGCGCACCACTCTCTTCTTGGGGCCCACCATCCTGCTTGGCACGCACAGGGTGCTCGTGAATGTTGGTGGAGTGATGGAATGAACGATGACTCCTCCAGAGCGATAGGTAGCGGGCCCCGTGTTGAAGGGGTGCAGGGTTCGCAGACATTTGTGGTGCATGAGTGACAGGACATCTCAGCTCAGATCTGCAAGGGTGCATCTGGGGTAAGCCCATCCTCTATATACTTGCTTGTGTAGGGAGACTTCTGGGACTTTCATTGTTCTCTTTCTCTCTCTTTTTAAAATTGTATTTTAGTTTTTTTAAAAAGATGCTGCCTCCCTCCCACACCCACGCCCCCCCGACCCCAGTTTTGAAAATCACTGATTTTTTTGCTCTTTAAACTCTCCTCCAGCTCAAAAGTTTATCATTAGTTCAGTAGCACCCAGCCTTTGAGTACTGGGGACCCTGAGGGATAGCATCTGTTCCTTTAGGATCTATGGATTCAGATATTGACGAGAAGTTTTTATGAAGTCAGTAACACAATCAAAAGGAAACGTATTTATCTATATGCATACAAAATATGGTAAATGCTTGGGAGAAACATATTGGTTTTTTTTTAGCCCCTGGACAATGCTGTGTGTGTGTGTGTGTATGTGTGTATTCACAGCCCACCTGCAACACCCTGAGATGGGCTGGGAACCTGGAGCCAGGCCTACCCCTGAGTTAATACAAACTGAAGCTCTCTGTTCACCAAAGGGGGAATAAGGCCCACAGCTAATTCCAGAGGCCTGGCCGTGTGAATGTCGGCTGCCTTTAAACATTTGGCTCAGATTGAGCAACTCAACCTGACCTCTGATGCTGTGGACATGCTGCCTGCCACCCTGGCAGCAGCTTGTTGCAACAGGCATGGAAGAGACCAGAAGCACTGCAGCCAAAGTGCAGATAGGCATTGTCTGAGCTAGGGTCGGGACTCTGTTACTCAGAGGGAGAGCTCGAAGATGAAGCATCTGGGATGAGGTCTAACAGTCTCTTACTACCAGGCCCAAGCCAGTCTGTTGGTTTAACAACTGTCAGTTTCTTTTCATAAATATCAGCTGCCCGTAGTGATCAGAGGTAGACGGGGTGGGATTGTGGGCATACACTTGATCCCCCTTACCTTGCTACCAGGGGGTATGTTATTATGAAAGTAGGTCTTAGACCAAATTCTGCCAGACTTGTATTTATTAGCAAGTTAGGCACAATCAATTCTTCTAAGTCTAAGAGGTAGGAGGGGTGAATCCCACAAGCACGCTGCATGGTACAATGCTGCCAAACTTGCTGATTCTTCTACTTTGTTCTGCAAGCAAGTTGGACTGTATAGTCTTTCTAGATAAGCTACTTGGAGCACTGCTCTTTCTCCAACAATGAATAATTATCTTTGACATTCCTAATGCTAATTAAGAAACCCCTGATGTAGATTTCTGTATTTGAAAAGCTTAAGCAGTCTCCACTAGAGTGTGGATTTCTAAGTAGGACACTGAATATTATCTAACCACTTGGAGGGTATAGATTAAAGTTAGAATACACACATGGATTCCACTTTTTACAAAAACATATTTTTAAGCAATTGTCAGACATACAAATGATACAATCACAAAGATGAAAGGGCCGGAGAGACTCTCTAGTCTAGTTGGTTTTGTTCATTTCTCATCTATTCATATAACATCTGGAGTAACTGTTCTGCACCAGGCACTGTTCTGGGCACTGGGGTTAGAGTGGTGAACGGGAAATAAAGTCACTGACATCACGGAGCTTACATTCCAGTGGGAGAGACTAATAATAAACAAATGAAGTAGAAATATGTCATCTAACGTCTGGTGGTAATAACGCCTATGAAGGGAAATAAAGCAGCATCAGAGCTAGAACAGCTCCATCCAATAGAAATATAATGAAAGCCACATGTTTACAATTTGCAATTTCAAATTTCCTAGTAGTCACATTTAAAAGAGTAAAGAGAAACAGGTGATATTCATTTTTAATGATATATTTTATTTAACCTAGTACAGTATGTTCAAAATATTATAATTTCAGCATGTAGTAAATATGAAAGTTATTAATGAGATTCTTAAATTCTACTTTTAAACTGAGCTTTTGAATCCAGTGTGTATTTTATACTTCCAGCTCACCTCAGTTTGGACCAACCACATTTCAAGTGCTCACTAGGCACAGGTGGTTATGGTATTGGATAGCACAGAGCTAGGGAGTGATTGGACAGTGGCCTTATTTTAGATGGGGTGGCCAGAGACAGCCTCTTCTCTTAGGAGGTGACATTCAAATGCAGATGGGAAATAAAGCAAAGGAGCAAGCCATGTGGATATCTGGAGAGGAGAAATATGAAGAACAAGGGCCATGAGTTAGGGAATAAATTTGGCCTGACAGACAAATGATAAGGAGCCATGTGACTTAGCTGGCATGTGCCTTTTCCCTTTCCCTTTCCTTTCTCCTCCTTGGAATGCAGATACAGAGCCTGGAGGGGCGGCAGCCATCTTTCAGCCCTGAGGACAAGCATAGGCTATGAAGTTAGACTGCACAAGTGAAGTCCCACGTCTGCTATTGCTAAAATGTTTCATTGCTTCTCCAGCTACCTCTGGCAAAGGAGCAGTTGTTTTTCCTCAATCCATAGCAGATCAATGCTTTTGTAAAATAGAATTAAATGAAGTACAGTCGACTCTCTGTATTTGTGGGTTCTGCATCTGTAGATTCAACCAACTGTGAATCAAATATATTTGAAAACAATTCCAGAAATTTCCAAAAAGCAAAACTTGAATTTACAACACGCCAGCAACAATTTACATAGCATTTACATTGTATTTACAACTACTTACATAGCATTTACATGTATTAGGTGTCTAGAAATGATTTATGGGAGGATGTGTGTAGGCTATATACAAATACTACACCATTTTATATAAGGCACTTGAGCAACGGTGGATTTTGGTATCTTTGGGGGTCCTAGAGCCAATTCTCCTCAAATACTGGGGGGAATTCATTACAAATGAGATGAAATAAATAGAAATGAATATATGAAATACAAGACCAACTTTTAAAAAGTATTTTATTCAGCAGACATAAAATTGCTCTATTAGATTGATCAATACACTAACACTTTATTTCTATGCTAATTTTGTAGCTGGTCACTGATTAGCAATTAGGGCCAAGGACAATCCTTTGAGTAGCCTTGAGTTATAGGACCAGAAATAAGTTGATTAGCCCATCAAAGCCTCAGTCTCCTCATCTGAAAAATGGAGTTATAACCGTTCCTCCTTCAAAGGCTACTTTTTGGTATGGATTGAATAAAATAACCCCTGTGAAAGCGAGCCCAGCAATGTCAGTAAATGTTAGCTATTACTAGTTATCACACGTTTGTCTCTCTAGCTGGCTGCAAGCTCCCTGAGGACAAGGACAACCATGGCCTGACTTTATAAATCCAGTGCTCTGAGGTGCCTGCAGAGTAGATATTCAACAAATCACTGTTGAATTCTTGAGAAGTGCTTTGAAATCCTCATCAGAAAGATATTTGGAAATAACCCCTACAGTTTTCATTCATTCGTTTATTCATTCACTCATCCATCCATTCATTCACACTGTTCCAAAGTAGCGTAATGAAATGGATGGCAGCTTTGGACAGACCTAAGTTTATTTTTTTTTAATTAATTAATTAATTTATTTATTTATTTTTCTTTTTTGGATATATATTTTAAAAAATGAGTAATTACTAATTTCTGGTAACAAAACAAGGTGAAATAAAATATTGGTAACAATATCAAGATAGAAGGGGAGTGATTAAATATAAGCATTTTAAGTTTTTTTAATATTGAGAAGTTAGAAGTATTAATAAACTTTAGACACTGTTAAGTAAGCATGTTAAAATTTTAAAGATAACCATTAAAACAAAAAGTGCATAATTTCCTACCTAGTAAAGAGATAAAAATAATTTTTTAAAAAATAATAATTTTTAAAACTGTCTAGTCAATCTAAAAGAAGAATAGATTTGTAGGTGTTGCTATGTGGAGAGGACTTAGACTGAAAGCAGGGAAACTGGTTAGGATTCTTTTTTTTTTTTTTTTGGCCATTTCTTTAGCTTTTTAAAACTTTATTTATTTATTTATTTATGGCTGCATTGGGTCTTTATTGCTGCACGCGGTCTTTCTCTAGTTGCAGCAAGCGGGGGCTACTCTTCGTTGCAGTGCACGGGCTTCTCATTGCAGTGGCTTCTTTTGTTGTGGAGCATGGGCTCTAGGCGCACGGGCTTCAGTAGTTGTGGCATGTGGGCTCAGTAGTGGTGCTCACGGGCTCTACAGCGCAGGCTCAGTAGTTGTGGAGCACGGGCTTAGTTGCTCCGCTGCATGTGGGATCTTCCCGGACCAGACTTCGAACCTGTGTTCCCTGTGTTGGCAGGCAGATTCTTAACCACTGGACTACCAGGGAAGTCCCCAGACCTAAGTTGAAGTCTAGTTTCTTCCACCTACTAGTTTGGGCAAGTCACTTTGCCTCTCTGAACTTCAGTTTGCACACCTAAAAAGTGAATATAATAACACCCTATTGAGTTGTTGTAAAGATTAAATGAGATCATATATGCAAAACACCAGGGCTCTGTAAATGGAATCTATTGTTCCTGCTCTGCAGAGAGAGACAGTGCAGCGTCAGTGCAGACGGCTGTGCTGGGTGCTGACCGGGGCGCTAGGCCTGGCAGTTCTGGCTCGGTGAGTGTTGCTGAAACTTTTATTGGCAGCACTGAAAGATGCCAGCAGCTGGTAGCAACCTGGCACCAGTGTCCGGCAGAGACATAAAAATGGGAACTCACCCCGTTAGGCCCTGTTCTTGCCCTACCCTGTCTGGAGTCTAGTTCCAAACCCTCCCTAGGCCTGTGGGCTGCGGATGGTGAGAGGTGTCTGCTTTGTAATTGGCAATTGCCCCCAGAGTCCTCTCTGCTTTAAAAAAAAAAATAACCAAACAACCACCAACAGTAAACCTCTCTGTGTGGTCTGCCATACTGGATGAAAGTCTTGCAGTGCTCGTCACTTCTTTAGGGCTAAAAGTATAGAAACTCTCTCTTAAAATGCAGTCTGAGGGAGATCCTAAGGTATCTGGGCCCTTAACCTCTTCATTCCAGATAGTTGATGTGCTAGACTTTATCTCATCTACTCCTCCCAGGTAGATTCCCAGGCTTGTTTCTTTCTTCTTTCTTTCTTTTTAAAATTGTGGTAAGATACACATAAAATAAAATTTACCATCTTGACCATTTTTACGTGTACAGACCGGTAGTGTTAAGGACACTCACACTGTAGATGTCCACGACTCTTTTCATCTTGCAAAACTGAACCTCTGTACCCATTAAACAACGCCCCATCCTCTGCCCCCTGCCCCTGGCAACCACTCTTCTACTTTCTGTCTCTATGAATTTGACTACTTTATGTACCTTATATAAATGGGATTATATGGTATTAGTTTTTTGTGACCGGCTTATTTCACTTAGCATAATTACTGAGGATTCATCCATGTTGTAGTATGTGTCAGATTTTCTTTCCTTTTTAAGGCTGAATAATATTCCATTGTATGTATAGACCACATTTTGTTTATCCACTCATCTTTGATGGGCGCTTGGGTTGCTTTTACCTCTTGGCTCTCGTGAATAATGCTGCTATGAAAATAGGCATAAAGATATCTTTCTGAGAGCCTGCTTTCAATTCTTTTGGGTATATACTCAGAAGTGGAAATGCTGGATCATATGGTCATTCTATTTTTAATTTTTTGAGGAAATGCCAAACTGTTTTCCATAGTGGCTGCACCATTCCCACTGGCAGTGCACAAAATTTCCAAGTTCTCCACAACCTTGCCAATACCTGTTCTTTTTCTTTTTCCTTTTTTTTTTTTTTTTTTTTTTTAAATAGTAGCCATCCCAAAGAATGTGAGGTAGTATCTCATTTGCTTGTGACTTGCTGGGTTTTAAAAATTTATTTATTTATTTATTTTTGGCTGTGTTGGGTCTTCGTTTCTGTGCGAGGGCTTTCTCTAGTTGTGGCAAGCGGGGGCCACTCTTCATCGTGGTGCGCGGGCCCCTCTTGTTGCGGAGCACAGGCTCCAGACGCGCAGGCTCCGTAGTTGTGGCTCACGAGACTAGTTGCTCCGCGGCATGTGGGATCTTCCCAGACCAGGGCTCGAACCCGTGTCCCCTGCATTAGCAGGCAGATTCTCAACCACTGCGCCACCAGGGAAGCTCCTGGTTTGTTTTTTTTTAATTGCCATTATGTAAACAGGAAACTGAGGCTTCGAAATACGAGGTAACTTTCCTAAGGTTGTTCAGCTAATGGGTAGAGGGTAGCCTGCACCACATAATGTTCTTGGGCCTTGCTGCACCTGAGCACCAAGCTCTCCAGACAACCCTCGCACCCCACCTCCCATCCTACGCATGTCCACCTAATATCTGTCAGCATGGTGGAGTGGATGAGCGTGCCTGTATGCTCTGATTCGTGACCCTGCCCCTCCCTAGCTGTAGAATTGCCGGCAAGTCAGCAATCCTCCTATGCCACATACTCTATATGTGCAAAAAGTACCTGATAAGAGTACCAATTCATAAGGATCCTGCAGGGGAACTTCAGGGAATACTGCCTGCCCTGAGCCCAGGTGTAGAAGGTAGCACCAGTCCCAGGAGGTTCAACCAGGAACCCCAGTCAGGGTCACTGCCCTCCTGCAGTTCACTGGCTAGTGGGAGAGATAGCCATTAACTAAATATTTACACAGACCTGTGCTCTGCAGCAGTGGTGATAAGTGAGTGCCCAGAAGGAGAGGGGCCAGTGGGAACCAGTCCTTTTCACAGTCAAAGGGCAAACTCTTCCCCCATTTCCAAGCCTGCCAGGCTCCCATTTACATAACAGGTGAAACTCCGGGTAACACATCACGCAGCTGAAGGGGAAAGATTACAAGGTTTGCTCCAGCATTTACATTTTAAAATTCTTGGGTAATTTGGGGTATTCTAAACTAATCATCCCCTTTAATTCTTAGGGTAGAATCAATTGTCTTTTTCTTTCAGGCAGATACACATGTGAGCAGGTTTTAGGATTTTTTTAATTTAAAAAAAGCTCTCAAGTGATGCCTTTTAAGAGTAGAAGCAAGGCACTGGGGGAGGATTTGAGAGTTTATGGAGGTTATTGTCTGATACATCAGCTCTGTGAGGGCAGAGTCATATCTGTGGCTCACCATTGTACACCCAGGATATACAATGCCCATTTTCCCTGGCCTGTAATAGATAATTCAACAAGTTTTTGTTGAATGAAAGAGTTAACTCCAACCAATATTTCAAGCAGCTATCATGTTCCAGGCACCACTATTATTAACTTTAATTTTTAAAAATGCACTTATTTGGGTCCAGCATGAACAAATCTAAGCCTCGCAACTCTGAGGTAGGAAGTATTATCCCCATTTGGGCAAATGAAGAACCAGAGCCTTGAGGGTATTGAGTGTTTTGCTGAAATGCTCATATCTAGTAAATGGCAATTGGGATTGAACCCACACCCCTCTGATGCTCCTCACAGAACTCACTTGACCTCTGTGTATCATTAACGCCTGTTCAGGCAGATCAGCCCATGTTGAGGAAAAAAAAAAAAGGATGAGAGTTGTACCTTTTCCTTGTCTCAGTCAGTGTAGAGAGGTGTACACATTTTTGCCTCCACCCATGAAGAGTCACAGAATTCTAGGGCTGAAGGAAAATGTGAATGGTACAGATGAACCGGTTTGCAAGGCAGAAATAGAGACACAGAGGTAGAGAACAAACGTATGGACACCAAGGGAGGAAAGTGGTGGGGAGGTGGGGGTGGGGGTGTGATGAATTGGGCGATTGGGATTGACATTTATACACTAATATGTATAAAATAGGTAACTAATAAGAAACTGCTGTATTAAAAAAAAGTAAATAAAATTCAAAAAAAAAGAAAAGAAAAGAAAGTGAAGAAAGTTCTCTCAGTGCTGAAGGCTTGGGTGGAATTTGCAGAAGCCCCTCCCAGGAGCTATAACCAGCTCTCTGGTGAGTACAGGGGGTGGAGCCCACCCTGGCCAGCCTGCCTGCGGTCATTGCTGGCCTTGCTAATTAGATCTCCTTTCATCTACTGAGCTCCAAGAGCTTTTACCCACATTAACTTGTTAATCTTAGCCCCATCCTTCTGATGCGGATGACAAGCATAATTAGGTCTAGTCAGGAGACAAAACAGAGCCAGGAGACAGCGGCAGAGCCAGAAGAAAAACACTGGGTTGCTTACTCCTCCTCCCCTCTGGCTCACTGTCTCTCCTGCTGACAGAAGTGTTTTCAGTTTGCCTTGAATTTGCTTCTGCCCTGCTCTTCTATATCCCAATTCTGAAAATAAAGCATAGTCGGTTTGGATCTTAATGCACAAGTTTGGGTGTGCAAAAATATCACATTTAAGTTCATCTCGGTCTAACTTGGGCCCTCCATCCCTCTGGGCTGATGGGAGACCCGATCTCAGCTTGTGTTGGTGCTGACTTCACCCCACGTCCTTCAGAAGCAGTGTAAGTTCTAGGGCTCACAACTGGAAAAAAACTTCCTAGCGGTCCGTGCCTACAGTCTTGGATCTACCCTGGCAGTGGCTGAGACGTCCGTGATCTATGCCTTGAGGTGCCAGTGTTCTGTTGCATGAGAATTTAGGCCTGGTCTTCCATGTCAGCTGCCCAATGGCCTCTCCCTGTGGTACTGCAATGGGCTTGGGTCCCCCTCGGTGGCACCCTCAGATCTCTATCACCTCGTCACCTCAGAGAATCTGCCTCTGCCACTTAAGATTCTCCCAGCTCTCCTCCCCTGCTAGGACGCTCTGCACAATCTCCTCAATGAATGAATTTTGGCTCTTAACAAAAGCCAGGGAGAGAAAGTGTCTCCTAGCAGCTTTGGTTGAACAGATGTTCCTTTGGCAGGGGATGCATGGGTCAGGTTGCGAAGAGAAGTGGACACAGACCTAGATTTCTCATTCTCTTTTATCTTACAACAGAAAACACAGAAAGATTTAACATGCCTTAAGCTTTCCCACCCTCAGAGCAATGTCCCCAAAGAGGACATTGCACTAATACAAGGTGTATTTGTTTGCTCGGGCTGCCGGCACAGAAGACTAGGGGCCCAAAACAAAAGAATTCATTTTGTCACAGTTCTGGAGGCTGCAAGTCCAAGATCAAGGTGTCAGCAGATTTGGTTTCTTCTGAGGTCTCTCTCCTTGGCTTGTGCACGGCTGCCTTGCTGTGTCCTCACAGGGTCTTCCCTGTGCATGCATGTCCCTGATGTCCCTTTCTGTGTCCAGGTTTCTACTTCTTATAAGGACATCTGTCATATTGGATTAGGGCCCGCCCTAATGGTCACATTTTAGCTTAATCACCTCTTTAAAGACCTTATCTCCAAATACAGTCACATTCTCTAGGTACTAGAGGTCGTTGGGACCTCAACATATGAATTTGGAGCAGGGGGAGGGACACAGTTCACCCCTTAACACAAGAGTTAGTGGTGTTTTTAAAAAAATTTCCAGTCTACCTTCTTTGCCCTCTGTCAGGCAATCACCTCCTGTCAAGCTTTAAAATCTACAGACCTGGATTCAAATCCCTGCTTCAATGTTTCCCAGCTCTGTGGCTTTAGGCAAGTTATTTAGTGTAGCTGGACATCAGTGTCCCCATCTATAAAATGGAGATAATAATAGTATCAACCTTGGAAAGTGTTTCAGGGATGAAATGAGATAATAAAACACACAGCATAGTGACTGAAACATAGTAAGTTCTCCATAAGGAAAGCTATCCCCCATCCATCCCTCCCTGATGAATCCTAACTCTAAGTCTCAGCACAGAAGCCACTTTCTCCAGGAAGTCCTCCCTGATGCTCCAAGCTTGGGTTGGGAGCATCTCCTTGATAGTTCTCAGACCATAACACTTACATGCTGGGTTGTAAAGGTCAGCTGCAGTGCTTGTATTCCTCGGTGCAGGGACTCTGCATGAAGCAGGTCCCCAGTCTCATCTGTCTTCCTCACAGATGCCTGTCAGAGGCTGGCATCTTGGTTTTTATCAGCTGCTGGGTGCTAAGAACATGTGATAGGAAAGAAGCAAAGGAGGGCTGTATGGATATGGGGGAGTGAGGTTACCTTAGAGTAGTGTTCTCCACCCCCACACAATTGACCTTTTGGGCAGATAATTCTTGCTGTGGAGGACTGCCCTGTGCATTGTAGGAGGATGAGTAGCATCCCTGGCCTCTACCCACTGGATGCCAGAAGCACCCCGACTCTCAGAGTTTGATGACCAAACATGTTTCCAGACACTGCCTCATGTCCCCTTGGTGGGGAGGAGGGCAGATGAAAACATAGCCCCATTTGAAAACCACTGCTTTAGAGAACTCAGGCTTAGATCAGTGGTCCTCAAACCACTGCACTGGAATCTTGGAAACACAAATCGCTGGGCCTCTGCTAGAGTTGGAATGTGTCTCCCCAAAGTTCGTATGTTGAAACCTAACCTGCTTGGTATCAGGAGGTGGGGCCTTTGGGAGGCCATTGGGTCATGAGAGCAGAGCCCTCGTGAATGGGATTCGTGCTTTCATAAAAGAGACCCCAGAGAGCTCCCTTGCCACTTCCATCACATGAGGATGCAATGAAATGTCTGTGACCCTCACCCCACCATGCTGGCACCCTGATCTCAGACTTCCAGCCTCCAGAACTAAGAAATAAATTCCTATTGTTTATAAGCCACCCAAGCTGTGGTATTTTGCGCTAGCAGCCTGAATGAACTAAGACAGCCGCATCCCCAGAACTTCTGACTCAAAATGTCTGGGGTGGGGCCCAAGAATTTGCATTTCCAACGAGGTGCTACTGATGCTGCTGGCCTGGGGCCACTTGGGAACCACTGCCCTAGAGATGGCAAAGCGCTGGTCTCCAGAGCACTAAGGAACATGTGCTGAGCACCTTCTGGCCTGTCTAGAGAAATCCTCAGACTTGGGCCATTGGGGGACACATTTACGTAAGACACCCCACCCCTCAGGCTGCAGGCAGCACACAGGGACTGCAGGGACGGAGGGGAGGGAAAGAGAGCTTCCGAACTCAGGTCAGCCTGAGTTTCAGGAAAACAGCGGCTGTGCGCTGCTGGGCGAAGGCAGAGCGGTGGAAGGGGCTGCTGCCCCAGCCCCAGCCCCATGCCCACCCATCTTACCCCACAGTGAGTCCAGCATTCACCAGCATTATTTAATACAGATTTAGTGAGCACCAGCCAGGTGGCAGGCACTCTTTGGGTGTGGAAATACGTGAAGGACATAATAGAAGGAAAATCCTTGCCCTCGTGGAGCTTACTTCTGATGTGATGAGATAGAAAATAATGATACCGAGCAAATTGTGCAACATGTTAAAAAGTATTGCGGTCTATGGAAACAACAAATCAGAGCAAATGGGGCTGGGAGTGGGAAGCAGGAAGGTGGCCAGCAGTGGGGTGCTGGGAAATGTCTAATACCTGGCTTTCCGGGTGGAAAAAGTCCTGATTTGTAGCAATGGCCAATTTCAATGGTGTAAATATTCTCGTCATGGCAGACTGCATGCTATGAATGTGACATCATTAAACACAAACTTGGGAAGAAGTACACAGTAGTACAATATTATACACAATTTCTACCAAACCAATATAGTAGATATAAATAACTTTGAGTAGAGAGAATAGTAAAATAGTTAATAAGTGATGACTCCTCTATACAAAATAGATGAACAACAAGGGCCTCTGTACAGCACAGGCAACTATATTCAATATAACGGAAAAGAATCTGAAAAAGAATATATATATGTATATATATGTAAAGAATACTATTTGTTGGCATAAACGAGCCAAAAAATATTCAGAAGTGATGAGTTTGGATATTTTAAATCTTGATTTCTAATACAATTCATTTAATTATACATTTACATAATTTAATTCTCATTAATCACCCTGTATACTAACCAGCTTGCAAGTTTCCTGAACATTTAAGTCAGCTCTCCTGAGCTGGTACTTGCCGGCTCCAGCATGCCGCTGGTGATTTGGGAAGGCCTGGTAGAGAACATGACATTTGAGCAGAAACCTGAAAGAGGTGAGGGAGAAGGTGTGTGGATATCTGGGGATGAGCACTCCGCTTCCTTCCCGGGAAAAGTAGGGCCTGGCATGTCCACACAGCCACGTCCCTGCACATGCTGTTCCCAGAGTATCTCTGTCCTCACTGCTATCCAGTGACAGTCTTCCAGGCCAAGCTCACAGACGACTTCCTGGGTAAAGTTCCTTATTTCTCCCGGGCCTCCTTACATCCTTTTTGGAAACACAAGAGGCTCTGAAGGTGGTATGAATAAATCAATGACCACAAGCAAACAAATGATTTCCCTCCATTTAAACCCAGTTGTTTTAGCCCATTGCATTATTATCTTGCCCATGTGTATCTCCCTGTGGAGCCCTTTTTCAGGTGTATGCAAGTGCCAGGCTCATAGCTGATGTTTCGTAAGGGCTTAGCTATTGAGTGGATCGACGCTGATCTTAATCTGGGGTGGTTTAAGGCATGAGTGGGTTTTAGTGATGGCCCTTCTGTTGGGTGAAGTCCACAGGCAGGGCCCCTTGTGCTGTGGCAACACTGGTGGCCTGACTGCCCCTAGCTCTCCGCACAGGTGAGGTACAGGAGAGCCCGGTCAAGCCAGCCATAGCCACAAACACAGTGATTCACAGCAGCAGACATCGCCTAGAGGGCCATGGGCTTGGGGCTTTATTGTTACTTAATCCTCACAGCAATCCGGCAGGTGGGAGTTCTTATCCCCATTTTACCTATGAGGAAAATGAGGCTGGGACAGGGTCACCTGGGTAGTAAGTGGCAAAACTTTCAATTTGCTGCATAGGTTGAGTGAGAAGCGGTTCCAGGTAGCAAGGAGGTCAGCCTTGTCAAATATTAACTGTAATAATACCAGGCAGCAGGGCTAAGTGCTCATTAGAACTGCCAGCCACACTTGGGAGCAGGGGGGAAGAAACCTGTGATTCTACCTGGGGCACGTGGCCAGGCAGCGCCTCAACCGTAGAAGCTTCAGCCCTGAGCTGAAACTGCTGGGTGGGAGAGTTGTGAGGGGTTTGGGGCCCTGTCGTTGGAAGCAGAGGCCTCAGTGGAGCCTCAGGAGAGAGGCTTTTCATGAAGCTGGCCTAGGATCTCCCCCAACCTCTGTGGGCCCGTGCCATGTATTCATTTATTTTTTTATTTATTTTTCTTTTTTTTTTGCGGTACGTGGGCCTCTCACTGCTGTGGCCTCTCCCGTTGCGGAGCACAGGCTCCGGACGCGCAGGCTCAGCGGCCATGGCTCACGGGCCCAGCCGCTCCGTGGCATGTGGGATCTTCCCAGACCAGGACACGAACCCGCATCCCCTGCATTGGCAGGCGGCCTCTCAACCACTGCGCCACCAGGGAAGCCCTGTATTCATTTATTGATTCACTGAAACAAGCTGGGATAATATTTTTTTCAATCTTATTTTTTTTTCCCCTTTCCTGGTATTTCCCCCTTGAGTCAATAGACTGGTCTGGGTCCATGCCTGAGAGGGTGAGTGGGGAGGAAGCCTGCAGGTCTCTTCCTGGCTTTGCTTTCCAAACCCAAGTTCTTCGGTGGACGGAGAAGATGGGGGTATCCCCGAAATGCCTGTGGACAATAAAGTAAAGAGAGAGAAAAGGTTCCTCCAGTCCAGCTGGCTTTGGGACTGTAGAGGGAGGGTTAATGAGGGCTGGGGTGGTGGTGGTCCCAGGACGCAGGGTCAGGGGGCTGCAGGTCCTCAGGAAACTTTGGGGAGCCCAGGGGCAGGAGTGCTCTGCCTGGGGGAAACGGAGGCCCCATGAGTGGGTGGCTGCAGAGATGAAGCCTCAGACAGACTCAGAAAGACTTCTGTGTTCTGGGCTGGTATGGAGGAAACATGGCGGCCGGGCATGGGAGAGGCCGGGGTGTTCAGATGGGAACAAGGGCTGTGCAGACTGCTGCTATAGGACCAACCAGAACAAACAGGGTCTCTTCAGAGGCCTGCTGGACTAGCGAGACAACAGCGAGCTCCCACGCCTCTGTCCTGTGTCCCAGCACAATGGGATTCACTGAAATTGAGCCACAATCCCAAGAAAAAGGGGAGGGAAACCCCAGATTGATCAGTTCAGTTACTGTCACCCTGGGGGTACAGTGGCTCAAAATTTAAACTGAGTTAGAGGGCTTCCCTGGTGGCGCAGTGGTTGAGAGTCCGCCTGCCAATGCAGGGGACACGGGTTCGTGCCCCGGTCCGGGAAGATCCCACATGCTGCGGAGCGGCTGGGCCCGTGAGCCATGGCCGCTGAGCCTGCGCGTCCGGAGCCTGTGCTCCACAACGGGAGAGGCCACAACAGTGAGAGGCCCGCGTAACGCAAATAAATAAATAAATAAATAAATGAACTGAGTTAGAGAGTCATAAACTGCAGAAAGTATTTACTGAACCCCTAAGATTCCAGGCACTAGGCTAGGCAGTGGAGGTGGGGGGGAAGTACTGAGTAAAATAGGGGCCTGTTTGTGGCCCCTCAGTCTCCATTCCTGAAGTAGAAGGATGCCAGGGCTTCACTTGCGTATGTGGTCCTTCAGGGCGTGCAGTAGTAACCACTGATGCTGATCAGGCGCTTACTTCATGCTCATCCTTGCACCGAGGATGCTCTCCGTCCCATAAAATGGGGCTAGTAAGAGTTTTTGTAAGACCACCCAGCCAGTGAGGTGTCAGAATTGGGATTCAAACCTAGATGGCTGTGATAGGCTAAATTGAGTGCCCCCTCCCTGCAAAGATGTTGAAGTCCTAATTCCCAGTACCTGTGAATGTTACCTGATTTGGAGAGAGTGTCTCTACAGAGGTAATCAAGTTAAAATGAAATCATTGAGGTGAGCCTGATCCAAATGCCTGTGTCCTTATAAAGGGGGAAATTTGGACACACACACAGGCATGGACACCCGGAGAATGCTGTGTGACAGTGAAGACAGAGAACGGGGTGCTGCATCTACAAGCCAAGGGACACCAAAGATTGACAGCCAACCACCACAAGCTAGGAGAGGGACATGGAACAGATTCTTCCTCACAGGCCTGAAAAGGAGCCAACCTTGCCAACACTTTGCTCTTGGACTTCTAGCCTCTGGAACGGCGAGACGATAAGTTTCTGATGGTTAAGCCACCAGTGTGTGGTACGTAGTTACAGCAGCCCTAGGCCACTAATGCAGTGGCTGACTCAAGAGCCTGTGACTTTTAAACCACCAAGTTTTACAACCATTTGGCTGAACCCTACTGTTGTTATAGCTGGATCCTAGGGAACGGATTCCATCTCTCTTTTCTCTCTGCTCTATTAACCCTTCCTCATCCCCTCCCATCTCCTTTGCACATATTTTTTAACATTTAAAAAATATTTTTATTGGAATATAGTTGATTTACAATGTTGTGTTAGTTTCTGCTGTACAGCAAAGTGAATCAGTTATACCTATACATACACATATATCCACTCTTTTTTAGATCCTTTTAGATTCTTTTCCCACGTAGGTCATTACAGAGTATTGAGTAGAATTCCCTGTGCTGTACAGTAGGTCCTTATTCATTATCTATTTTATATCTAGTCTCCATATTTTTAATTGAAGTCATCTCTATTCTTCTTATCAAAGACTTAATTCAGGTGCCCTATGATTCTACCTTCTTAGGTTATGGGGAATTCCAGAAACATACCTTGCCCTTTGAGATCTCTGGAGTGTGGTTCAAGCCTCTCCCCACCTGACATGCTCTCCACTGCATGCCAGTGACCACCTGGAAAACCTTAATCATCCTTCAAGGGTGAGTCCCTTCAGTCCCCTTGCATAAAACCACCCTTCGGTCAGATTGACTGTCTCCGTCCTCTGAGAACAACAGCATGAAAACATTTGCCCACTCAGAATCACCATCGGTAATGGACCTGGTTATCATCTTTAGCACCCTGAATACTTCTTTAAGGCTTCCCCACGTTCCAAGACGATTGAATCTGTAGACTTCAACCTGGAGTTCCTCAGCCCTTCTTCCTCTTCTGGTTTCTCCAATTTGCCTTCCCATAAAAGAGAAATAGCTTCAAATTACTTTGCGCTTGGCACATAGCTATCTTATTAACAGATTTTCAATCCAGGCAAGTATCCCACTTCCTTCCTCTCCCCTTCCTGTATTTTAACAAGGGTTTGTCATCTCCTTGAGCCAGCCTCAGCAGAGATGATTTGGCTAGGTGAGCATTTTATTTTGGCATCTGTGGATGGTGTTGGTTGGAGCCTTCTGTCCATATACTGTAAAAGAACACAAACCGAACAAAAACATTCAGTTCGAGGCCATGGATCCTTTCCAGCTCCAGATGAAGGCAGAGGCCCTGCTCCTCCAGGAGGGGAGAGCTGGCTGGCTCTCCGAGAGTAGAGTGAGGAGCAAGGCTGACAGTAACGCTGCTGCCCAGTGGGACACCTGCCCTTGATGGCTGCGGGGTTTGGAGGAGCTGCCGGCCTGGCCCTCCGCAGGAGCTGGGCTGAGAACTCTTCTCCTTTTTGGGAAAGCAAATCAACATCCTGTGAGGAAACCTCAATCTGGACAGGTTTTCCTTGAGAATAATCCATTTTGCTGTAAGCCTCTCCCTGCTGGCTTTCTGCCTCCGACCTTTGAAAGTTCAGGCCACTCCATGCTGCTGTAGCTGCTTCACTGAGAAGCCTCATAGCCCTGAATTTTACAAGAGTTGACCCAAGAAGCTTGTGCTTGCCCGACTATAGGGAAAGGTGGTGACGACTTTAATACTCCTCTCTTATTCACCAGCACAGCCCACTGGGCCTTCAGGCACAATTTGATCTAAGAAATATTTGTGGAGTTCCTAGAGCATGCTTAAAGCATGGGGCAAGCTCTGGGGTAGGGGACGAGGTCGTGGGAAACTTCTTTTTGTATTTTTTAAAAACTCTGTACCAGACATGTAATAGCCTATACTGATATAACAGCAAGACCCTAAAGCACATTGTTTTTGTTTTATTTAATTTTTATTTTATATTGGAGTATAGTTGATTTACAATGTTGTGTTACTTTCAGGTGTACAGCAAAGTGATTTAGTTATACACATACATATATCTATTCTTTTTCAGATTCTTTTCCCATATAGGTTATTACAGAGTATTGAGTTCCCAGTATTATACAGTAGGTCCTTGTTGATTATTTTTTATATAGTAATATGTGTGTGTTAATCCCAACCTCCTAATTTATCTTTCCCTCTGCCACCACCTTTCCCCTTTGGTACCCATAAGTTTGTTTTCTAAGTCTGTGAGTCTGTTTCTGTTTTGCAAATAAGTTCATTTTTATCATTTTTTTTAGATTCCATGTATAAGTAATATCATATGATATTTGTCTTTGACTTACTTCACTTAGTATGATAATCTCTAGGTCCATCCATGTTGCTGCAAATGGCATTATTTCATTCTTTTTTATGGCTGAGTTTTATTTATATATATATATATATATATATATATATATATATATATATATAAAGCTCATAGCTTTTATGAGGTAAAAGTTTAATTCTGCTTCAGGTACTAGTCCATAGGGAAATTGTCTGATAGGGTGGTCCTGCCACCCTCACTGTTTATCTTCTTTCTTAGGAACCCACCCAAACCTCTGTCTCCCAGTCAGCGGGGGAAGAAAGGAAGAAAAGTGCTCACCCAGTCTTCCGCTCATATCCCACTAGCCAAAAACTGGTAACATGGCCAGTCTCTAGTTGTGAGGGACACTGGGAAATATAGTCTCCGGTGAAACACCTATGTGCCCAGCTAAAAGTAAGACAATTCCTTTACTGAAGAACAAATATTGGTGGACACATACTAGTCTCTGTCAACCTTTCTTGCCCTTACGCAGTCAATAATTATTTATTTCATTTCAGCCATTTATTTGGCACTGTTTTTATGCAGTTGCTTATAATCCACTGATGTGTATGAGCATATGCTCAGCTAAAAAGTCACACACACTGTGCTGTGTTCCTTAATAAATAGATTAAATGCTGTACATCTTCATGGAGGGGAAAACTCATTCTGACTAGAGAGATGCATCTATTTGTTCAACATATTTACTAAGCACTGTGGTCGGCCCAGATACCTCCTGGTATTCAGTCCTTGTTCAATCCCCTCCCCTTGAGCGTGGGCTAGACCTAGTGACTGGGCTCTAACAAATAGAACACGGCAAAAGTGATGGAATGTCTCTTCTGAGATTAGGTTACAAAGAGACAGAGACCCCCATCTTGCTCACGTGCTCTAACGCATGTGAGCTCTCTGTCTGTCTGTCTGTCTCTGTCTCTCTCTGAGCCATTACTCTGGGGGCATCCAACTGCCATGTTTTGAGTAACTCTGCGGGAGCCTCATGTGGTAAGGAAATAATATCTTCAGTCGACAGCCCAGAGGGACCTAAAGCCCGCCGGACAGCCATGTGATTGGCTTGGAAGTCAGTCTTCTGAGGACTGCCCACAGCCTCAGGAACGAGTCAGGCAGCAGAGCCCTCCTGCAGTAACCCCTGTGATGATGGCAGCCTGGCTGACACCTTGACTGCAGCCTCGTGAGTGACCCTGGGCCACCATCACCCAACTAAGCTGCAACTGCACCTGAATTCCTAACCCACAGAAAATGAGATTATCAATATTGTTGCTTTAAGCTGCTAAGTTGGGAGGCAATTTGTTAGGCAGCAATAAAGAACTGATACCAGTACCTACTATTTTCAGATAGTATGCTAGGCCATAAGAACGTGAAAAATCAGTGATGCATAGTCACCGTGTCTGGGGAGAGGGGGAGAGGGGTGTGTGCACAGATGTGGTCCTTACAATGCCAGGTGGTAAAGTGGGATGGTGAAGATGCACTAAGCGTGAGAGAGGAGCGCAAAGGAAGGGCGAGGAGGAAGGTCATCCTGGAGAAGCCCATGCTTGCAGGGAGAACTGCGGGAGAGGCCACTCCGTGGAGAGGGGATGTGGGTAGTGCCTGGAGGTGAAATGGTGTGGGGTCTGCATGGGAATCGAGAGCTCTAGTTTGTGGGCCCAGCAAGAAGTGGAGAAAGATGAGGCTGGAAAAGTGACGAGAGACTAGTCTAGTCTTGTGCCAGTAATTTATTTTTAAATAATCCAATTATGAAATCTTGCTTTGGGTGAAAGGAGGTAAAAACAAAAGCGTTAACAAAGGAACTAGCATGTTCTGCTCAACAGTCCAACACCTGAATTTTAAGAAGCCAAATTCAATTACCTATAGAACACAGACAAGTGTAATTTGCTTCATTGCTTTTGCTCATAAAATTGAGCAGAGAACTGTTGACATGTTTCTGTAGAATAATTGTGGTTCTTACTGAAAAACCAGCTCAGGTGATGTTTGATGCTTTTACAAGTGGGAAATTGGCCCTTTCAGCTTTAGGATTTTATGAATTTATATCTTGAAAATCTGAGGAGAGGTTTGGGTAGATGGTTTTCCTTCTTTTCTCTCCCTTTCTCTTTTCTTCCCTCCCTCCCCCTTTCGTTCCTTTTTTCTTTCCTTCCTTTCTCCTTCTCACTCTCTCTCCATCTCTTTGTTTTTCAGAATGTTGAAGGTTCCACATTTCTAGGCTCTAAACAGCAATCAGCTTTGCAAGGGATGAAAAGGAAACAAAAACATTCCTTTCTCCTCTGCCTGGAGGATTAGCTCTAAAGAGTCTTAAACTGGTCCTTGGAAGCTTCTCTGGATCACTATGGCTCACGAGTGAGTCTAAGGATTCAGCAGGTAACAAGATTATTTGAACCAAGATGGCTACAAAACCAGGCTTGTGGATAATGTTTGGTGTAGAATCAGAAGAAATGACCATTTAACTTTGAAAATCAAAGTTTTATAATACCATTTCAAAATGATTTTCTATATCTGGAATCCATCATTTCCAACATGAAATAATGGTCAGGTGCCCTTCTATTTGGATTGCACAACCCATGCTTGGGGGCGTAGGGGTTTTTTTGGTTTGAGTAGACTCCTTGAAACAAAACATCACCTGCTGTGTTGGGTTTTGCTGGAGATTGCATAATCCCCTTCCAGATCTAATCAGGCTCTCTCGTCTCATGTCATGTTGTCAAGTTGTTCCCTCCTCTGAGCCCCAAGTAAGAGAGGCTTGTGCCTCTATTACTACCTGTCGGAATGATAGTAAAATACCAACTGAAAAGGCAAAAGCGTCAGAGTGGACATTGTGCTGGGCAGCATCCCGGCCAGCCTTTTTTTTTTTTTTTTTTTTTTTTTTTTTGTGGTACGTGGGCCTCTCACTGTTGTGGCCTCTCCCGTTGTGGAGCACAGGCTCCGGACGCGCAGGCTCAGCGGCCACGGCGGGCCCAGCCGCTCTGTGGCATGTGGGATCCCCCCGGACCGGGGCATGAACCCGTGTCCCCTGCATCGGCAGGCAGATTCTCAACCACTGCGCCACCAGGGAAGCCCCCGGCCAGCCTTTTTGTAGGGAGGCCTGGGGGTTCCAGAGGAGGGACAAGGTGGCAAAAGGTTCTTTAGGGGCCTTGGGGTTCCTTAGAGGCTCAGATTCAAATAGGCTGAATAATTGTTTTAATGTCTGTCTCCCCCACCAGTCTGTGAGCAGTTTGGGGGTAAAGGCCCAATGTTTCTCATCTTTGTCACTATACTACGTAACATGATATTGGCCCATAGTAGGTTCTTAGTAAATATTTTTTGGGCAAAATTGAAATATACCTGTTTATTTAAGACCTTCCTATCTAACTGAGGCTCCACCTTGAGTTAACTGCACTAGGCAGTTTGGGAGATATAAGAGAAGTAAGAGCTGGCTTGTACCTTTTTTTTTTTTTTTTTTTGCGTTACGCGGGCCTCTCACTGTTGTGGCCTCTCCCGTTGTGGAGCACAGGCTCCGGACGCGCAGGCTCAGCGGCCATGGCTCACGGGCCCAGCCGCTCTGCAGCACGTGGGATCTTCCCGGACCGGGGTGCGAACCCGTGTCTCCTGCATCGGCAGGCAGACCCTCAACCACTGCGCCACCAGAGAAGCCCTGGCTTGTACCTTTAATGAGTTTTCAGTCTAGTTACTGGACTCTGGTAGAAACTGTTGCATTATCTTGGGATTCCAGTGCTTGGCACAAAGCAGGCACTCAGTGAACATTTGTCAATTAACTGTAACTCCATGTATCTGGGCTAGTAGACTGGTCCCTCAAGGTGGGAGTCCCCCACCTCCAAATCTTCCAGCCCAGCGATTCAGTCCCGAAGAATGACTCCCAATGACCCAGTGAACTACGATGGTTAGCCAGGAACAAAATCCACTAGGAAAATAAAGCATCAAGTTCCATCTGGGCATTTCAAAAGGAACTGGGGTATTAAAATAAGGTCACAGTTGTCCCAATCAGATCAGCTTTTCAAAGGAATTGCAGGCTTGTGAGCCAACAGCGACCACATACACCTTTGTAGTCATCAGAACCAGTGTTCTCAACACTGAAAGCAAAATCAAGTAAACAAGGTTGTGTCGTGGACTTCCTTGACCCAGACTTTCAGGAAGGAGCTGACACGCTGCCCAGACTCACGCTCACCCACATAGCTCTGAAGCCAAACAAACTCGAGAAGCTCGTGTTTTCCCAGCTGTATGATGCACTCGCTTCACCAAGCGACTGGCCAGAAAACAAGGAAAAGAAAAAAAAGTGCCTAGTTCAGACCAGGCAAGGAATTGCTTCAGCTGGCCTTTGTTTTTTTACTTTCATGAAGTAGCAAGAAATATAAAGATGGAGGAAGTTAGATCTATGGCTTTTAGTTACCAAAAAGGAAACAAAGTATTTTTTTCTCTTTTAGAGATCTGATCATGTTATTACTCTGCTTAAAAACTTCAGTGACTTGCTACTTTATAATTTTCAATCCCCTTGGTATCTCTTCCATATCTTTTACAACTTGTTTAAAACAACTTTTCTAGCCACATCTGCCCCATTTCCTCCCACTCAAAGCTGTTATTGAGCTTTGCCAGGCTCCCATTTTCTTAAATATTTCATGTGCTTTCTTGCCCACATGCTTTTGTTCATGCTAGTCTTTCTGCTTATAACACCTTTCCTTGCCTTATTCGCTAGGGAAACTCCAACTCATATTTTGACTCACCCTAATAGCAGAATTAGCTGCTCTTTCATATGTCTCCCCATAGGACTGCTTTGTGGCTACCTCTTATTGCACTTATTCCTTGTATCATTTATTCATTCATTCATTCAACAACATTCATTGTCTTTGTATTTTGCACCAGATACTCTTCTAGGCACTGGGGATCCAGGTATAAAAGTCTCTAACTAGTGGGGGACTCAGGCAAGTAAATTAATGGTTGCAAGACAGAATTATAAGTTCTTTGGCAAATGTAAGCACAGGGTGCTTTGGGAGATCAGAGGAGGGTCACATACCCGTATCTGATTGATGGAAGGGGATTTGGAAGGCTTCCTGGAGGAGGTGGCACCTGAAGAGCTAAAGGGCAAGGGGTTTTTGTATCCATCTCCTCATTTTTCACAGAGCACTCCTTGAAGAAATAGATCAATCATAGATCATATTAAATCAGGTCATTTATTCCATACGTGTTTGAGTTCTTTGCTAGGAGACAGACAGATGGAGAGAAGTGGATGAGGGAAATATTAGAGGAAACCAAGGATGATTCCCAGGTTTCTAGTGTGGGAGAACGGTAGATGGTGAATCAAGGCTGCCATGTGCAGGTGTACAGGTTGTGGACTCACAATGAGCAAGGCTATGCAGAAGAAGGAGCAAATTCACTGGGGAAAAGTCTTATTCTTCATACCAAAATAACTAACACTTAATATGTGATGTTGGAGTGGACTGGAAATGAGAGAATTGTTTTGTTGTTGTTTTGATTTCTTAAAAGCAGGTCTTCTGTTCTCTCCTGGGTGGGCTGGAGAGAACAACCCTGTTCTCTTGGCTCCTTATTTTCAAATGTCAAGAGTCCCTACTGTGAATCAGTCAGGCCTTTCCTACATCTCTCCTGTCTTTAGATCATTTTGACACCTCTACCAGAGGAGATGTTAGGACTTTAGGCTTAAATGAAGCTTGACAATTAGTTATGAAACTGAATAATTTATTCAGTTATAAGTACTAGTTAATAACCAATAAATTGAGTTAATATTATTAATAGCATCTCTTATGATTATTAGCCAAAAGTTGGCTTTAGTTATTATAATTGATTCAAGCTACAATTCTATCATCTTACAATAGTTGTGATAATCTGAAGTTTTATTTTCCTCACTTTTATCCCATTTTTCCTTTTATACAGTGGAAGAAGTCTAAGCAGGAATTTTGATCACCAAAGATTCTTTACCAAAACAAATATCCCTTCAAAAAAATATTAATGTGTCCTTAATACACCCTAAGTAATTCCCTTCTTCTGAGAGGTTTGACTCTAAAACATCCCCTGGGTTACCATTTGACTTCCTGTTATATTTAGACAGAAACATAAATCTTTTAATAAGTGAACTACTTTAAAGTGAATCTAGGTCTTTCAATAAAATCAGATCTTCATTGTTCTTGATTGCTATTCTTTGCCTTTTCCATCTCTTTCTAGATCTACTGGGTCCCAACATGTGCATCCCATAAAAGTAGACAATACATTCTTCAAAAGACAGCTGGGACAGAGCAGTTAACTCTCATCCCTTGGCACTGCCTATTTTTCCTACTCAGCTCTCACTGACAACATATTTAATTTGCTTTTTGTTATGAATCCTATCCTTTTTTTTTTTTTTTTTGGTGTTTTGTCCTCCAAATGTATTTCTCTCTCTCTCTCTCTCTTTTTTTTTTTTTTTTTTTTTTTTTTTTTTTTTTTTGCGGTACGTGGGCCTCTCACTGCTGTGGCCTCTCCTGTTGCAGAGCACAGGCTCCGGACATGCAGGCTCAGCGGCCGTGGCTCACGGGCCCAGCCGCTCCGCAGCATGTGGGATCTTCCCGGACGGGGGCATGAACCCACGTCCCCTGCATCAGCAGGCGGACTCTCAACCACTGCGCCACCAGGGAAGCCCATATTTCTCTTTTAAGCTACTTGATTGTAGACTATATTCTTGTCCTCACAATTTAGATAAAATCTTATTAATAGATTAATAACTTTGGATTCCAAACAGCTGTCTTTTGTGATTAAGTGGGAGAGAGAGAGGAGTAAAGTTTAGCTTTGCATTATCTATCTGTAAAGGATGCTGGGTACAGTATAATATTCAAGGCAGTGATTATAATTAGCCTTTTTCAGAAGAATAAATGATTGTAGAAGCACTAGTTCCACAATATCATTCTTAATACTTGGCATTTTTATCTATCCATGAAAGCAGATCCTCTAAGGCAGTGATCTTCAAATTTTTGCCTGTATACTCCTCCAAAATTTTGAAAACTGTACACCCCCATCCATTTTTAAAATAAACATCTAAAAAGTTTCACGATAAGTTTAAATAGTTGCAAAGGATATGATTTCTGACATTATAAATATTGCCATTTAAAAATAAAGCTCTTACATTGCTCTCTTAAATATTTTCCAAGGAATTCTAAATAACACAGCAATTTGACACCGGCTATGAGAATTTGATATCCACCACCATCTAGTTTAAAAGTACATGAACAAGCTTTTCTTTAATACACATGGTCACCATTTTTCTCCTTTCCACTTTAACCACAGAATTTTTTTAAAAATTTTTATTCATTCATTTATTTATTTTTTGGCTGCATTGGGTCTTGGTTGCTGCACACGGGCTTTCTCTAGTTGCTGTGCATGGGCTTTCTCTAGTTGCAGCGAGCGGGGGCTACTCTTCATTGAGGTTCGTGGGCTTCTCACTGCAGTGGCTACTCTTGTTGCAGAGCATGGGCTCTAGGTGTATGGGCTTCAGTAGTTGTGGCACGCAGGCTCAGTAGTTGTGGTGCACGGGCTTAGTTGCTCCGCGGCATGTTGGATCTTCCTGGGCCAGGGCTCAAACCCATGTCCCCTGCATTGGCAGGCAGATTCTTAACCACTGCACCACCAGGGAAGTCCCTCCCACAGAATTTTATTCTAAAATAATGTTTAAAGGCCTTTACTGGTCACTCTACCATACTTCTGTACCTACATACACACACACACACTCACACACACACACACACACACACACAAATAATTGTAAGTCGAGGGCTGCAAAGTGTTGTAAAAGTTTTTCTTCTGGACTTAGTTATCATTAGCACAGAATTAGTCAAAACAACAAACAAATATTATAATTCATTATGATACAAAATTATTAAACGTAAAAATAAATTTTTATTGGAATTGCATTCATTAATAAGCTGAGTATCCCTTTTTCTCAATTGTTTTTTGTATCCATGGGTGAGTTATTTATTGCTAGAATGAGACAGGGTGCAGCATCCATTCTATTCCTATTTATTATTTTTACAGATATAGGCATTGAGAAACTGTGTTCACATAAATAAGTAGGTGAGAATAGATTTAATAGCATTGCCACTCATGTCTGCACTATTTCAAAGATATAAGATGAAGATCACATGGTCATTCATCATTAAGAAACGATTTTAATGATTTATCAGCTGACAATTCAATTAGGATGTCCTTCACTTCTGTTGAAAGCAAAGAATTGGGAACCACAAGACTTGCAAAAGGATGACCTGGCCATTAGAATCCAGTTAAACAGCAATATTTGGAATTGTCTCTTTGTGGCACAGAGCTTTCTACAACTTTAGTGCAATGCATCAGGGTAATTTCTGGTCAGGAGGGAGATGCACCTTTCTTTTGTAAGGTGAGAAGATGGACGTGATGAAAAGACAGGAGGGAGAGAGGAACCCTAATGAGGAGTCTTTAGACATTAATTTTTGCAAAGAGTACTTATGGCAGTTGAGGATCTGAACCTGATTCTCTAAAATAATTTTTTTACACATATCCTTTGGAAAGCCCTCAGATAGTACACCGACTTGAAATCACTGTTAAAATATCTCTGCCAGGTACCACCATTTGTTCACTTGACAGTAGAGAGTTTTCTTTTCTCAGAACACCTATTAATATCTGGAAGAACCAATGTTTCTTGGAACACTCCCTGGGAAATGATACCTTAGAGGTTCATTTAATAAATCCTAATTGGCTCCCCAATTAGATAATAAAATCTAAATCTGTGACTGGACGTTGTGATAGATGCAGGAGAACAGAGATGATGATGATGACAGCTATTGATATTGTGTTTGCTTCACATAGCAGAAACCCCACCAAACACTGGTGAATGCCAGTGAGGAGGTATTTGTCTCACACAACAATAAATTTCTGGGCAGGTAGCCATGGACTAAAATAGAAGCTCCACGATGTCATCAAGTACCCAGTGCTTTCTGTCTTGCCACCCCATCATCCTTTGCTTATGATTCTTGTCCTGTAACCTCATGACTGCAAGATGGCTGCTCTACCTCCACTCTCACAGTTGAGTTCCAGGCAAGAAGGTGGGGGAGGCGGGTAGAGAGAAGAGTAAGGACTTGCTGCTTGGAAGCCCTGCCTTTTTTTTGGGAAAAATCAAGGACTTCTACCTACATCCCATTGGCCATAACTGGATTTTATGGCCACCCCTAGCTACAGAAGAGCTGGGAGTTTGAGTATTGTCCCTCTTCTACCCTCTCTAGTAGAGGAAGGCAGAAGATGTTTGAGAAAAGATTTTGAGTGGACCAACGTACCGGATCTGTCATATCCTATTCTGAGCCAGACACTTTATATACAATAGTGTCTGTTATAACAATTCTATGACATAGCTTTTATCCCCATTTCTCAGATAGGGAAACTGAACCTTACAGAAGCTAAAGTAACTGTCCCAGGTACCATAACTAACTGGGGACAAAACTAGGATTGGAACCAGTTCTAATACCAGAGTCTTTGCTTTTCACCTCCAACCACTACATAGACTGCGGCTGTCTTGCTGTGCTTCCTGATACATTCCACCTACCTCACAGGGCTAGACTTGAACATTCTGCTGGTGCGGGGACTCCCAAAGCCTGTGCCAAGTGCAGAAGTGAGGTGGTATGACAGGATAGGTCGGAAAGACTCGCTCTGATCGTCTCTCCCCGCTGCCCCAATTCTTCTGACCTTGGTAAAAATGGGTCAAAGAGGGAAGAGCAGGAGAAGGAAGCAGCTGCACTAAGGCCGGAGGCAGGACACGATTGTTCCTTTTCTGACTCTGACCCTGGCTTTTAAGGTCATCTTGACTTTGCAGACCTCAGGCTCTTCACCTTGCTCTTTAACGTGTATCTGTGATAACTGACAAGCGGCCAGACTGCAGGGCCGGGATGTCGTGGGAAAGGGGGCTCGACCATCCCGTCAGCAGGCTCCGCGAGCTCTGAAGGCAGATCCCTCCGCAGGCTCCGCTGCTCAGCGAAGGGCGTGGCTTAGAGTCCAGTTAGTTCTCAGCCTTGTCACTGGGCTCCCTCCCTGACCCCTCCCTCCACCTCACTTTCACCTCGGGGACTCTGGACTGTTGTGACGTAGGCAGTCAGAGCTGATGAAGCACAAAAGATCCAGAAACTCCGCCCCATGCCTCGGACTGCCAAAAATGTCCAGAATTGAACTGCAGCCACCATCGTCTCCCGCTTGGGTGACTAGCATGGCCTTCTATCTGGTTTCCCGGAAGCCTCCCTGCCCTACAGCCTATTCCCCAAAGAGCAGCCAGAGGAGTCAAGTTAAAACTTCACGCTCTTTTGCGCCAATCCTGTAAGTGGCTTCCTTTCCCCTCAGAGTTTTGACAAATGGCCTCTAAGGCCCTACCCAATCTGTACACTGTTCCTCTCCTCCTTCCGCCCCCTCCTTACCCATCTGACCTCACTTCCTACTACGGCTCTCTCCTTCCCAAGACATCTTCCCACCTTAGGGCCATTTTACAGAGTGTTCCCTCTGCTGAGGCCAATCTTCTCCCAGATATTCAAATGGCTCCCTCACCTCCTTTAAGGCTTTGCTCAAATGCCACCTTCTTAATGAAACCTACCATGAAAACCCTCTTTAAAAATGCTCCCCCCCAACGAAGATATTGACCATCCACCTTACCCTGCTCTCCTTCTCCCATGGTACTTAACCACCTTCTTATATGGTATACAACTTATTTGTTATGTCTATAGGCCATCTCCTCACAAGGAGCAGAAATAGTGCTCACCAATTATTCCATTTGCTCCTCCAGATTTCTTGCCTGTGTGTCATTAGGTGAGGCCATGTGACGAGTCCTGATGGAAAGTGTGGTGGGTATTTCCAGCTGTACTGACCAGGCCATGGCAGGTTCCCGTCTCTCCTCTGTTCCCCTGCCATAGCAACCAAGGAACCTCAGACTGAGTTGGTGAAGCCTTCTGGGCCCCTGAGTCACTGCCTGGAGGACAGTTGCCCTAGAAAATCACAGTGGACTTTGTGGGAAGGAGAAATAAATGAAGCATTGCTTGGTTAAGCCACTGATGCTTTGCAGACTCTTCTGACTAATACATCTTGTTAAGATATAAGGTCCACGAGAGCAAGATTTTGGTCTGTTTTGTTGTCTGATGTATTCTCAGCACCTGGATCGGGCCTGGCCAATCGTAGACCCTCAGCAAATCTGTTGAAAGAATGAATAGACTCCTGGACCCCAGATCAGCATCCCTGACCCAGCCCAGTTTCTAACTTCCTCTGGAGAGTAGCTAATTCCTAGGCTCTAAGCTTGAGTGCTCCTGACAAGTAGGGACAGCATCACAGTCGTTCTTGTATTGTCCTCAGTTACTTGCACGAGGCTTCGTAAATACTAACTGACTAATAGCAATAACTAAGTGCTAGAGCAGACTCTTCCTGGGATCCTTAGGTGTGAAGATCACGGTCGGAAAAGAAAAACGGCCAGTTCTAGCTCATGGGCTCCCCCACTCTAAAAGTGCATCGTTTTTTGTCTGATCTCCCTCAGCTTCTCACTCTCTGACCTAAAATCTCTTCTCACCTCCTTGTTGTCCTCGTCCTGTTTGAGGGCAATCCCCGTGACTCTGCACGTTGTGCTGTTCCTTCCAGTTTCATACCTCCTGTTCATACCTCAGCCCACTGTTTACTGGCCTTCGATGCCACACTTCTACTAAGCTTCCTCTTGCTGATGGCACCCACCACCTCCTGAATCCCAGACCTGGTGGGGTTTCTAAGGGCCTGTGATGAATTAGAGACCTTCAAACCAGTCCCCTTGCTGCCTCTTGGGCTCCCGCAGAACCACACTTTGCACACTTCCTTCTACCTCCCTAACCTTTCTTGCTCTGCCTTGGGCTCCTCTTCCTCTGCCTTCCCCTGACATGTTCCCCAGGCTGCCGTCCTCAGCTCATTGCTCGTGGCACTCAGCACACTTTCCCATGGTTTCAACCACCGCCTGTACACTGATGATTCCCAAATCTTTATCTCCAGCCCCCGCCTCTCTTCTTCTTCTTCTCTTCTTTTAAAAATTTATTTATTTGGCTTCATTGGGTCTCCGTTGCTGCGTGCGGGCTTTCTCTGATTGCAGCGAGCGGAGGCTACTCTTCATTGCAGTGTGTGGGCTTCTCATTGCACTGGCTTCTCCTGTTGTAGAGCATGGGCTCTAGGCTCGTGGGCTTCAGTAGTTGTGGCTCGTGGGCATAGTAGTTGTGGCTCGCGGGCTCTAGAGCACAGGCTCAGTAGCTGTGGCGCACGGGCTTAGCTGCTCCACAGCAAGTGGGATCTTCCCAGACCAGGGCTCAGACCCGTGTCCCCTGCCTTGGCAGGTGGATTCTTAACCACTGTGCCACCAGAGAAGTGGTTAGATGATTAATGCATCTGCCCACTGGACAGATGTCTCATGAATTGGATGCCTTTTGTGCACCATCTCACAGACCCCTGGTCTCACCTCCAAGTCTAGAAGCAGCTCTGGCAGGCAGTTCTGCCCTGACTTTGATTTAGTTCATATAGTAACTTACCTCAGCAAGTAGCTTACACCTTGCTTCCTGCTTTGGAGCTTCTCTGATGCCCCTGAACACCTATTCATTCATCTTGGCCACCTGTGGAAGTGCCTGGACCTTTACACATGTGCAACTCAGATATGAGGGCAGAGGGCGGGCATACCATTCCATGGAGAAGCCCTGGACCAATGAGGTACAAGAAGCAGTGGATAATGCTTCTCCCTTTTGTCTCTTTGGTGGCCAATCCTGAGATGTAGTGTAAGTTCCCCAGGAGGCCCTGGGAAGATCCAGTGCTAGTGTCCCATGGAGGGGCCAACACGATACACATCCTTGATTGACTTTCCATCCTATCTTATAATTAGCCTCCCTGGTCTCTCACTCCTGTTCCCTGGGATCACTTATGAAATAAACAGCGAGCACATAAATCTGTGTGCCAGGCCTTGCTTTGGAGGAATCCAGGCTCAAATGTCCTTTGGGCATCTTTATCTCAAACTGTCTAAATCAGAACTCTTAGTCTTTCCCCCTGGTGCCATGTGTCTTCCTCCCTCACCCCACTGAGCCATCAAAGCTGCAAACTGGAGACTCACCCTGACTCCACCCTTTTTGGCCTCCGTCTGCCCCTCCACTGCTCCCCTACAACCATCATCTCCCCTAAGCTGCCACGCCCATCAGTCCTCCCCACCTCTCCTCCAACCCTCTCAAAATCATCCTTCGCCCAACCGCCAGCACGAAATACCTCAAGCACAGATCTTGCCAGGGCATTTGATTGCTCAAACTGCACCAGCGTTTCCATAGGTAAACTAAAATCCAAGCACCCTAACCTGGACAGGGCCTTTCTGGGATCTGCTGCTTGTCTGCCTCTCCAGCATCCCGTCCGAACTGCTGCTTCTCTCTAGCACGGTCCCCGGTTGTACACTCACCAGAAAGCAAAGAGTCATCCTGAAGAGGTTGTTCGTTTGTCCCCACGGGGAGCATCCCAATAGCCCAGGCGCTGTGCAGACAAAGTTAGCAGAGCTATTTTCTAGAACCAACAATCACAGGGTCTTTCTAGGCTCAGAGCTTCACAGTATACAGATCACGGGACACAGTGTGCACAGAGACAGTTGTGAGGACCAGAGGGAGCGTAGCAGTGGAATCAGAACACCAGGGTTCCAGGGCTGCTCCTTGTTAGCTGTGGGCCTCTCAGTTTCTGTTTTCACAAGGCAGGAAGATACAATCTAATTGCCACAGGGTGTGCAAAGTGCATATAATAGTAACAGAGGTGATGATGGCTAACATTTACGGACCTCTACCACATGAGGAAATTGAAGTAGAAGAAGGCACCTTGTGAGCAGGTCGTGGCTCTGCTACCAATTTAACAGTGCTCTCTGAGTAAGTCATTTCCTGTGTCTTGACCTCAGTCTCACGCTGGAAACAATGGGGTTGAACTACTTCAGGACTTTTGGACTGGGCAGTTTCTAACATCCTTTACAGCTATGAAATTCTGAATTTATGAAGCAAGCATGCTGAGTTTATTGCTTGTCCCAAAGTGGGCTGAGCATCTGTCTCTCTTTCGCACTGACGTGCCTGCCGGCACACACACAGTGCGTTGAAGGTGACCTCACCAGCCCTTATATCAGCCTACTTCCCCGGGGGTGCCAGGGAGAAAGGGACCAATTGTGTCCCAGGTCAGACAGTTAGAGATGCTGCATCTCTTGCACATTTTTTTTTTTTTTTTGTCCTGCTCAGTAACAATGAGGATAATTCTGTCCAAAATGCAATCAAGTTTTTTGCTGTGAATTGTGCTTTCAAATCCATGGAATTTACTGTCACATCACTGCCAAGTTGGACAGATTCTTATCAGAGCCAGGTCAAGTTCAGGTCAAGCCCAAGGCTGGTTATTTCTTGCCCAATGGCCCATCTTCTCCCTTCTCACACATCATGACCTCCACACATCTCCCTGAGGGCCTGAGGCTGACAGTGGTACTCTGCCCTCCTCTCGGTGGTGCCTGTGCTGTAATTGGAGGATTTGTTTACTTTGTCAGTTTGTTTCCTCCCATCTTTTAACACTTTTAACATCTTTTAACAATCTTCCAGTTTGAAGTGAAACTGTGATGGAGTAGACGTGTTCTGGATATTTTCTCCTTTCACTTATTACTAGAAGTTGTACCCTGCCCCTCATTTTGGATTAATATCTTTTCATAGCTGTTCATATTCGCATGATTTTCAGTAACCCACTGCTTCCTACATAATTGAGGCAGTCGGAATAGCAAGTCCCAAAGTGGATGTGAATTGAAAGACACTTTTTTGGCCATGGCGAGGGTAGTCAAATGACTCCACACCAAAGAAGTTGTGAAGCCAGGCGGAGGGGTTGCCCTTTTTTTGTCCCCAAAGCTGGGGGTTCCTGGAAGGGAGGTTCTGGGTACATTTTCCTCAGTGCGAGAGCTGAGGGCAGAGAATCTAGGAGAATACTTGGCCTTCCTCTATTCCTTGACACCTCATTCCTTTAGCATCTAATTGGCTATTAATTACCTGGCTGTTGATAAGGTGAGGGGAGGAGATGGAATTGAGAAAGGGGACTTTCCCTCATGATTCCCATGTCTAACTGAGCACTAACAGGTTATACTTAAGAGCAATTTATTCATTGATTCCACAAGTAATTGTTGAGTGTCTACTATGTTCGTGCCAGGCTCTGTACTAGACCCTGGAGATATAATGTGAAGCAGACATAATCTTTGCTCTAAAGGGCAGTCCCTGTCTAGCATATTAGATATGCCAGCTGGTTGTGGACAATGTCAAGTCAGGTCTGTAGGATCTGACCCACTTGGATCCCTTATTTTCAGCATTATTATGGGTGTAATTAAATAATTATTCAAGAAATTGTTAGTCTTTCCTTTTACAGAAAGCATCCCATAAAGACAAGGATCCTGTTACCACAGTAATCTCTAACACAATACCTAGCCCATTAGTAAATGCTCTCAAAACATTTGGGAAAGAAAAAATGGGAGGGGAGGAGAAGGTAGGGTGAAAAAGAAAGAATAAGAGAATGAGAGGAGAGAGAGGAGAGGGGAGGAGGAAGGTAGATTAGTATCCTGGAAGGTGGGTGAAGTGACATGATGAAGAAACTCAGGGCATGTGGAGGGAAGCTCGTGTTGAGAAAGAAAGGAAGTGGTTGAAAGTGAGAGGAGTTCAAGGTGGCCAGAGCCAAGCTGTACAGGAAGCGGGGAAGTTTCATTTGGGAAAATTCTGTGGCAGAATGTCTGGAAGCTGCTGTGCTGGGGGCTGGGAACTGGCCGCAGCTCTGCCCCTTTGCTCTGAGCTGAGAGGCACCTTGAGTGCAGGGAGCCATGCCTCTGGCCGGGAGCGGGCACGACTGTGACCCCAGACCTGTGGTTGAAGCTGTGCCAAGTGGGACTCTGGACTCAGGCTGACCTGATTCGCTCCCAGTGTTGCCAAGAAGCCAGGGTTACCTTCTGCTACAGGGCTGTTTGGGTGAGGGGGTGGAGCCAGGGGGCGGGGCCAGCCCCTTCTGTTAGAGGCAGTCCTGACCGCCTTCATAAAGATGCGTTTAATCTTGGCCAATTGCTCCTCATGAACCATTGTTCTAGTTTACTATTTCTCATCCTGAGCAATAATGGCACTATAATTATATTTTTCTTGCTGTTTTATAACTTAGATGCCTTCTATTTCAAGTTGAACTTTGGTCTTACTGATTAAAAACCATGCTTCCAGGCTTACCTGGTGGCGCAGTGGTTGAGAGTCCTCCTGCCGATGCAGGGGACACGGGTTCGTGCCCCGGTCCGGGAGGATCCCATGTGCCGCAGAGCGGCTAGGCCCGTGAGCCATGGTCGCTGGGCCTGCGCGTCCAGAGCCTGTGCTCCACAACAGGAGAGGCCACCACAGTGAGGCCCGCGTACTGCAAAAAACAAAAACAAAAACAAAAACCATGCTTCCCAAACAAACATTGGGATGAACGGTCTGAAAATCACAAGTGCACTTACAGGGAGAGCTCTGGAAAAGATAGACAGCAGTTGTGGAGTGTATGTGTGCCAGGCCTTGTGCTAAGAGCTTTCGTTGCATTATTTCATTTAATCTTTGCAATAACCTTACAAATCAGGTACTATTGTGGTCCCCCATCGATGGGGAAGGAAACAGGTCCAGCTAGCTGAAGTCACTTCAGTCTGTCAACCACAGGTGGTGGAAACAGGCCCCACGTGCAAGGCTGACTCTGGGTCAGGCCGGGACACTCCAGCCCAAGGCAGGCCAAGGTGAGGCAGGCACTCTGCCATGGCCATGACCTACAATTTTAGGTAAAACATGGACAGACGATTTGTACCTTGATAGTTAAATCTATTTTTAAGGCTTCCTTTTTTATTTTTGACAAGTGACCTTCATTCTTCATTTACCCTACTGATATACAGTTTTACTTATTTAAGTTTAAAAATGACTTTTAGGGGCTTCCCTCGTTGCGCAGTGGTTAAGAACCTGCCTGCCAATGCAGGGGACATGGGTTCAAGCTCTGGTCCGGGAAGATCCCACATGCCACGGAGCAACTAAGCCTGTGTGTCACACCTACTGAGCCCGAGTACCACAACTACTGAAGCCTGTGCGCCTAGACCCGGTGCTCCGCAACAAGAGAAGCCACCATAATGAGAAGCCCGTGCACCGCAACAAAGAGTAACCCCCGCTCTCCACAACTAGAGAAAGTCTGCATGCAGCAACGAAGACCCAACACCACCAAAAATAAATAAATGTATTTAAAAAATAAATAAAAGTGATTGCCTATTTAAAAAAATAAAAGATGAAAATGAATTTTAAAAAGAAAAACATTTGGTGAGTAATAGTTGGTAGATGGAGAAGAAAAGAAGAGTGAAGGTGGACCCGAGGGACAATCTGTGGAATCCGGTGGCTGCCCTCAAGGCTTGGTTTTGATCTTTGCCACTGGACTCTGTGACTCACTTTGCTGGCCGACACTCATGGGACATGTAGCTGGGGCTTGTGGCATCCCACTGGGACTTTCCTAATCTCTCTTGCCTCTGTGGGTCTGTCTGGTCTCTGGGTTCTGGCCACACCCCCTCTCGACAGGGTAAACACCAGGAATTAGGTAAAAGGTGGTTTTGCAAAGGTCAGAAAAGGAAATGTCTTCAGCTGCAATTAGCTCAGGACACATAAGGCCTTGTTGAGAAGGGACACCAAAGAGGAAGATCTCCATGGCCCTCAGCATGGGACCTGGGACCATCTGGAGAGGCAATTGGGTCAGTGCACACATGCGAGAAGGGTCTTGGGAGAGAAAGTGTTGGTGGTTTACCAGAAGGCTGCAATCTCAGAGAGTTCCTGCTGTGTCACAGCAAAGGTGACCTACTTAAGGCTTTGCGGACCGATGACTCTGACCTTTACACTTTCCTTGAACACAAGGCCTCATCTTTACTAGGCACTTGGTAAATTCATTGTGGACTCACTCCCCTTGTCACTTCACCTGGAAACCCTTTTACAAGGAAGAGGACATTCCACTTAGAGGACCACAAATAGGTTTGATTGGGTGCCCAGCTCTGTTCCTCCACAATCAAAAACTGGATTAGCAGCTGCCTGCTTCTCAGTGATTGCTAGAAGTTTCTTTCACATGATCCAGTTCATCCATGGCCACTCCCGAATTAAATGGATAATCAGGTCTCAGACCTGCAAGACTCTAATCAGTTCTTGGAAGAGAAATTATAAACCCAGCTTTTGATGTGTCCCTGCCCGCCCTCCAAGCCCCGCTCTCCAAATAGCTGACTAGGTCAAAACACTGCTTTTGTGTAGTCCACTCAAAAGCAATGATTATCTCATGTTAAATATTATTCATCTGTGGTACTTAACAATAGGCCAATAATGCCAGGTCACTTAGTTTACTAATTTGAGAGTAGTGTACCCCAGGTATTTATTGTCAAGGTAAAAAGATAAAGATCTGAGCAAATATTTTTTTTTTTTTTTTTTTTTTTTTTTTTTTTTTTTTTTTTTTTTTGCATTACTTGGGCCTCTCACTGTTGTGGCCTCTCCCGTTGCGGAGCACAGGCTCCGGATGCGCAGGCTCAGCGGCCATGGCTCGAGGGCCCAGTCGCTCCGCGGCATGTGGGATCTTCCCGGACCGGGGCACGAACCCGTGTCTCCTGCATCGGCAGGCGGACTCTCAACCACTGCGCCACCAGGGAAGCCCCCTGAGCAAATATTTTTAAGCAGATAATTCCTGATGCTATAATATTAACAGTACTATGCTTAAGGATGAGGGCTTTACAGTCACACTCATTTGAGTTTGAATTTCTGCTCTGCCAATGTGCTGTGACAATTTGGGATAGTTATTTAACCTCTCTGAGCCTCTATTTCTTCATCTGCACCCGAGAATGCTGAGTTTCTTGTGTTTCATGGAGTGGAGATTCCTCCAGGTGCACTCTGGTAATGAGCTTCTGGGGAGACCTGACAGGGGAGGCAGGTATCTCATGAAAAGCTAGAAGCAGGACCCACACTGCGGCTGGGCTTCAGAGACTGGAATTGGATGCCAAGGCAGGAATGTGTGGATCTTTTCTCTGGTGCCCATCATTCACATGGCTCAGCTGTTGTCCAAGAGTTGGCTTCTTCTTGAACCTGCTTCTCTTCCCTCTATGAACCAGTTTTTCCAGCTTCTGCTTCTTTGTACCTTTGAATTACTTATGCCCTCAACTTACTCAGGCTCATCATGGCCTCGCTGGCCTTTCATCTTTCAACTTCAGTTTCTGCAATTAACTGATTTGCTTTATACATCCCAACTTGAAATGTCTAAAAGCAAGAATCTATTTAGATAAGGCTTTTTGTGTTATGATCCCCTAAAAACTGCTGGCTGGCCATTGGATTTGTTGCTGTTGGGTCCCGGGCTCACCCTTGATCCAATCAGAAATGAGTGTGTGTGTGTGTGTGTGTGTGTGTGTGTGTGTTTGAGTATAATCACATCAGATAAATCAAAGCCACTGAGGGCCTCCCCCATTCAAGGAAGGTTGTAGGCAGGGAGTTTCCCTTTCAAAGAGTGACAGGCATGGTGATTAACATATGTGCTAAAAAAAAAAAAAAAAGCTCATAAGGTTGTTGTGAAGATCCAATGAGATAAAACTTGTAGAGGACCTAGCACAGAACTAGGGCACAGACCAAATGCTCAAAAACTGGTAGCTATTATTATATGATTCTTGTTATTATTATAATCTATTATACTAGCAGTACAGACTTGGTTCCAAAGGTACAGGTTAATTTGCAGGCCTCTAATAGAAAATGCACCCGGGGATTAGTTTCCTTAACTATATTTAGATCAATGTTGCTAAAGGTCAAGAAGGGAAGCGGGACCCCTACATGCACAACATCAAGGAATAAAAAACTCCTGGAGCAAACATTACAAAATATCTCTTAAAACCACAAATAGGGTCCCATAAGCCTATCTAAATTCTTTTACGGACTTCCCATTTTTCTTAAGGATAAACATTCTTTTTTATTTTTAAAATTTTTGGCTGCGTTGGGTCTTCGTTGCTACACACAGGCTTTCTCTAGTTGCGGCGAGCAGGTGCCACTCTTTGTAGCGGTGCGTGGGCTTCTCATTGCTGTGGCTTCTCTTGTTGCGGAGCACGGGCTCTAGGCATGCGGGCTCAGTAGTTGTGGCACACGGGCTCTAGAGCGCAGGCTCAGTAGTTGTGACGCATGGGCTTAGTTGCTCCGTGGCATGTGGGATCTTCCCGGACCAGAGCTCAAACCCGTGTCCCCTGCACTGGCAGGCGGATTCTTAACCACTGAGCCACTAGGGAAGTCCCTTAGGATAAATACTCTTTATTAGGCCTTATATGGTCTGCACCCCCTCCTGCCAGAGCGTGCGCGTGCGCGTGCACATGTGCACACACACGCACACGCATACACACACACACACACACACACACACACACTTCCCAGCTTCGGCCAGTGCAGTGAACATTCCACCATGGGTGCTGCAGCCACCCTGGCCTACTCCCAGGGCCCCACCACATATACCTGATCACATTCCACAAACAGCGTTGTGACACGCTCTTCTTCCTCTCCCTTCCCCAGTCCTTATCCTAATTAGTTTCCACTCCCCTTTTGTCTCTCTGTTCAAATATCAGGAGAGCTTTCCCTAGGATAGGATCTTTTGTGATGTGCATTCACAGAACCAAATGTCTTTTTCTTCGGCTCATTGTTTCACTAAAGGGACTCTGTGGTTCATACCTGCTTCTCCCACTAGACCATGAACTCACAAGGGTGGACTGCGTCTGTTTTTGCTCATCTTTCTGTCTCCCAAAGCCTATGGTGCGTAGAATATGCAGGCACTCAGTGAAGATCTGTTGAACAATTGAGTCCGATGCTATCAATGCAACTAAATTGTTGCCTTTCTCAGAAGTTATGACAATACTGGAAGGTAAAAATAATGCAATATTAAGCTCTTTTTTTTAGTTAAAAGCACACATGCAGAGCTCACCAAAATTGACTCTGTTCTTTGCCCAAATGAAATAGCAACACACTTTTAAAAACTGTTATTATCCAGGCCATATTCATTGACCAGAATTCAATAAATTTAGAGGTTAACAAACGGAACAACAACAACAAAAAATCTATACTCCTGAAATATAAAAACACACTTCTAAAGATCTCTTGGTTTAAAGAGGAAGTAAACTGCTTGGAACTGGACCACAATGAAAACACACATCAAAACCAATGGGATATGGCCAAAGCAATTTTCAGAAGAAAACACTAGCCCTACATTTATTTATTAGAACATAAGAAAAAGATTGAAAAGAAAAACAAAATGAAGCCAAAGTAAGTGGTAAGAAATGAATTAATGAATATAGAAGAAGAAATAATGAAATGGAGAAAACTCAGCAAACTTGATCAATAAAGCCACAGGTTTGCTTTTTTAAGGTTAAAAATTATTTGGCTAGAATGATTGATAAAAAAAAGAGAAAATACTTGATAGGTAATATCAGCCATGAAAAGGTATGAAATGTACACATATAGAGGGTACTTTTTAAAGGGAACATTTATGAACAACTTATACCAATGAATATGAGACCCACATGAAATGGATGATTTTCTAGGAAAATATAAGTAACCAAAATTTGTCCAAGAAGAAGTCGAAACATTAAACCAATAACTATGGAAGAAATTGAACTATTAAAAATGTACCTCTGGGACTTCCCTGGTGGTCCAGTGGTTAAGAATCCATCTTCCAATGCAGGGGACCTGGGTTTGATCGCTGGTCGGGGAACTAAGATCCCACATGCCATGGGGCAACTAAGCCAGCGTGTTGCAACTACTGAGCTCACACTCTGGAGCCCATGCACTACAACTAGAGAGAAGCCCACACACTGCAACTAGAGAAGGCTGCGCCACGATGAAGGATCCCTCATGCCGCATCTAAGACCTGAAGCACCCAAATAAGGAAATAAATAAATATATATTTTTAAATGTACCTTCTTCCAGCCCCTGCAAAGGGCATCAGGCTCAAAAAGCTTATGGGCAAGTTCTTTTCCTTGGCTCTTCCATTTGTCCAGGAAGCCTCAATATCCATATGGTATCAGTTTAGGGAGGAAACCAGGAGGAGGGAAAGAGTGCCTAAGAGACATGGTACCCCATCTAAAAGGAACTGTTTAAATGATCATATTAGACTACTCTTCAAATCAGATCCACTCTCAAGTGAATCTTTTCTCCCACTCATCATTGGATACGATTTGGTGAGGAACACCAAATCAGCATGGAAATGACATGTTTCTTTGAATATCTGAGTTATGAAGGGAGTGTATTATGTGCTACCCTCTGCTTTTTATTTTTCTTTCGTGAAAGTACATAATGAAATCTCAGAGTTCAAAGAGAGAAAGGCATTAAGATTTTTCAAGAAGCAAAATGCTGATTTCATAAAAACAGATTGCAGAAGCTGTTGCATTTTGAAAGTGGGCCCCAAAAATGTTGTTGACCTTTCACTCCAAGAGCCACACTGCAAGAGGGAAGTGGGGAGCAGGCATGGAGACTGGAAAACCCTGAAGATTCCCAGGGAGGTCTGACTTGTGCCAGGGAGGATAGAGGTTTTTATGTTGGTTCCTGTCCTCTTTGTGGTGATGATTAGTATGGTGTTAATCTTATTAAAGAAAGAGAAGTGAATTTCAGAATGAGCCTGAACAACTTCCACCCTGATTGGAATAAAATAGCAATAATAATAATAATGATTGGAGTCATTAGTGTACATCTTGCATGCATTATCACATTGAATCTTCACTATGATCTTATAATGATAGCATCTATTAGTATCTTCAGTTTTATAGATGGGGAAACAGAGACTTAGAGATGGGATTTTTGCCAATATGGCCACCAATTCCTCCCCTCCCAGGACACACTTGGCCCTCCTCCCACCAAGTGTTATAGCCTATTTCCCCTCCCCTTGAGTCTCGGCTGGCTCATGGCTATCGTCATGGCTAGAATACATTGGAGGTGACACTGGGCTGATTCTGGCTCATGTTCTAAGAGAGCTGGCAATGTGTGTCGTCATTCTCTTGGAAGCCAGTTGCCATGGAAAGAAGTCTAACTGCCCTGTTGAGAGAGAAAGGCCTCATAAGAAAAGGGGCCAGTTTTTATGAGAAGCTATGAAGAAAGAAAGGCCCAGCCAAGCCCCCAGCGATTCTGGCCACCCCAGCTGAGGTACCAGACATCTGAGTGAGGCGCTCTTGGTCACTTGAACCCAAGCCAAGCTTGCTGATGAATGCAGCCATGTGAGTGATCCCAGCGGACACCACGTGTTGTACAAGAATTGACCAATTTGACCCACAGAATTGAAATGAATAATAAAATGGTTACGGTTTCAAGCCACTAAGTCTTAAGAGTGTTTTGTTACACAGCAATAAATACCTGAAACAAGAGGTTAATCATCTTGTCCAAGGTCATGTAACTTATAAGTACATGGGAAGGCCAGGACTTGAGGCCAGGTCTTTCTCACTCCTTTGTCTGAGGTTTTAAAGGCTGAATGATACTAAAAGAAGGGGCAACATGACCAAAGTTTATAAATCATTAAGGATATGGAAATTATTAGCAGAGGTCTACTCAATCACAGCACATGAGAGCTGACAGAAGAATGAGGAAGAGAAGAAGCAACACATTAAGAATGGAAATGATATGTATATGTGTAACTGATTCACTTTGTTTTAAAGCAGAAACTAACACACCATTGTAAAACAGTTATACTCCAATAAAGATGTTTAAAAAAAAAAAGAATGGAAATGAGCTTCTAGAAGTTAGAAAAAAAGCTTTTTTTTTTTTTTTTATGGTATGCGGGCCTCTCACTTCAGTGGCCTTTCCCGTTGTGGAGCACAGGCTCTGGACGCACAGGCTCAGCGGCCATGGCTCAGCGGCCATGGCTCACAGGCCCAGCCGCTCCGCGGCATGTGGGATCTTCCCGGACCTGGGCACCAGCCCGTGTCCCCTGCATCGGTAGGCGGACTCTCAACCACTGCGCCACCAGGGAAGCCCAGAAAAAAAGCTTTTTTAATGGTAAGTCGTTTTTGAAGTACAGTTGATTCATAATATTATATTAGTTTCAGGTGCACAACAGAGTGATTCAATATTTTTATAGATTATACTCCATTTAAAGTTATTATAAAATATCGGCTATATTCCCTGTGCTGTATAATTTATCCTTGTAGCTTATTTATTTTATACATAGAACTTTGTACCTCTTAATCCCCTACCCCTATCTTGCCCCTCCCCCTTCCCTCTCCCCACTGGTAACCACTAGTTTGTTCTTTGTATCTGTGAGTCCATCAAGGAGTTATTGAGTATCTACAAAGCTTGTGGCATTTTTTTAGTTGCTCCGGGTGGTTTGGATGTGAATGCACTTGATCACAGGATGAAATCAACCTAATCTGAGAGAAGAAACATGAATAAAAATGACACTAGAAAATGTAAAATGGTGCAGCCACTAACAAAAGTAAACCGTTTGCCATTCCATGAAAAATTTTAAACGGAATTTTAAAATTTAAATTTTAAAATTTACAATACCATACAAGCAATCTCTACTTCAAGCAAAAGAATTGCTCAAACAGATAATTTGCACACCCATGTTCATAGCAGCATTATTCACAAGAGCCAAAAAGTGGAGGCAACCCAGGTGTCCATCAATCAAAGGATGAATGGATAAAGAGAATGTGTTATATACATTCAGTAGAATATTGCTCAGCCTTAAAAAGGAGGGAGATTCTGACACATGCTCCGTAACATGGGTGGACCTGGAGGACATTATGCTAAGTGAAATAAGTCAGTCACAGAAGGACAAATACTCTGTGATTCTGCTTATATATGGTACCTACAGTAGTCAAATTCATAGGGACAAGAAGTAGAACTGTAGAACTGTAGTTGTCAGGGGCTGGGGAGAGAAGGGGGTAGGAAGTTATTTATTTATTTTTTTTATGGGTCCAGAGTTGTAGTTTGGGAAGATGAAAAAAGTTCTGGAGATGGATTATGGTGATTGTTGTAAAACAATGTGAGTGTACTTAATGCCTCAGACTGTATACTTAAAAAAAGATTACAGTGGTAAATTTTATTTTATGTATATTTTCCCACAATGATAAAAGAAGTGAATTATTCATTATTTAAAAATTAACACTGTACAAGGCAGAGAGTAGTGAGGGGAATAAATCCAGGCAGAGGGGGATGGAACCAATGGTGAGGGCTCATTATGCATTGGCACTGGATGAGGTTCCTCACATTCTTTGTATAATCCAGTCTTCCCAATAGCCCAGGGAGGTAATTGGTATTACACCATGTGATAGCAAGAAGTAAATTTATGGAGTTAATTGCCATAGGATGTGTCACAAACACAATTTGTCACAATGTTACAAATTGATTCAAAAGTTTTAATAGAGATAAGCATGCCAGATCCAGAATGACTATTCAAGAAAATGTAGAAATGTTAGAGGGATAGCATTTTTTTTATATTTAAAAATTAATTCCATAGAGGAAAATAATGTTACTACCCCAAATTTCTTTTAAAAGTTTATTTTTTTCTCATTACAAAAATAATAAACAATTATGTAGACTAGATTAAAAATATAGAGTGTAAAGAAGAAAATAAAATCCATGCATAATCTCACCCCCAGGGATACCTTGTTAATTTCAGTATATATCCTTCCAGTCTTTTATTTTTCCCTGCATTTATAGATCTTCCCCCAAACTGAAAACATTTACCATGTATATTTTAATATCCTGAATTTTAAATCTTAGTATATAAGGGAAACATTTTCTCACATCACTAAATATTGTTTAAAACTTGATCTGTAATGACTTATGATATAGATAGGCCCAAATTTTATCAAACCTCTCATTCAACATTTAGAGGGTTTGCATTCTTTTCTCCTTTAAATAACAGTGTAATATCCACCCATGTCTATAAATCTTGACCACGTAGCTAATTATTTCATTAGAATAGATTCCTAGGAGTACACCAAATGTTTTAACATCACTGTCAAAGACAAAAAATTCATTCAGAGAGATTCTGGTTTTGAATCAAGATGGAGAGTATACTATTTTATGTAAAGATGCATCTTTGGATTATGCTCTTAAAAATTATCTGTGCCTCTGATAGTTCACATGAATTTATACACAATTTATTTATAGTTCAGCTAAATAAGTAATTTATGTATAGTTCCGACCAGTAAATCCGTATGTGTTATTTTATCTCAGCAACTCACATTGCCTGGCACATAACAGGTATTCAATAAATATTTGTTGAATGAATGTCTACTGAATGAAATCTTTCATAAATAAAGATACTTCCAGCATGAACGTGAGGACATAAAACTGAAAATGTGGAATTACAGTGCTCTCACTTCTGTGTATGATTCACAGGCCCAGGTGGCTTTGTGCATGTTTTGCGGGAGAAGCGCCGTTCTGTAACAACTGCAGTCTGGGAGAATGGACTGGACTCAGAGGGGCTGGAGCCAACCATCTGGTGCAGAGTCTGAGAAAGCCCTGCTCTCCTGCCCACGGCAGTGCTGAGCTTCTCTGGCAAGCAGGGTGGATGGTCGAAGTTCTTGGTCTTCTCCAGTTGTGTGCACACAGCCTATGTTACTCCTGTTTTGTGTCACCAGAGCCCTGCGGATGGCAAGCAATCTGCCCAGAAGTATAAAACCATCCTTTTACTGAAAAAAATTTCAGAATGAGAAGACACCTTGAGATGACTGGCGACCTCAGAAAAGACAGCCAGAAACGGCACAGTATGAAACAAAAGGGTTCTCCGAGATTTGGCATCCTAGATCACTGACTTCTCTCCATCAGAGAGGGCTCCATTTCCCACAAGCTGTTGCCTTTACAGGACCTCAACACAGATGCTCCTCCCCGTCCTCAGAGTTTGCAAAGCTCAGTCCCACGAGGAAAGTTTCTGTCCTACAGGTGGGCATGAGAATATGAGCAGCAAGCACAGAGTGGGATAAAGGAGGCTACAGTGAGTGGTAGAAAGAAAGAGAGAGTAGGGATCCAGGGAACCCGAGACTCCATTCTGAGTCTTTCTGAGTGACCTTGGTCAAGTCACTGAAATCATGTATTCACTTGGGGAACACTCGAATGCTCCCTGTGTCCTAGAGCTGCACTGTCGAAGAGAAATCTACAGGAAGTCACACATGTAATTTAAAATTTTCTAGCTGTGACTATAGGAAAGTAAAAAGAAGAGATGACATTAATTTCAACATATTTTACTTAACCCAGTATGTTCAAAATGTTACCATTGTATTGCACAGTCAATATAAAAATTATTTGTGATATTTTTTTCATCCTTTTTTCCATATTAAGTCTTCAAAATCTGGTATATGTCTTATATTAGGGCACCTCTCAATTCAGATGCTACATTCTCGTTGGAAGTAGTCAATCTATATCTAGATTTCATAAAATTTACAGTTGGAAAAGTAGATTCACATTCCTGAATTGTTCCCAGCATACTTAAAAGTTCTCCAGTAACTGAATTCAGTTTTAAATTTAACTTAATTAGAGTCTAATATAATTAAACATTCAGTTCCTCTGTCTCATTTCAAACTAGCCATATTTCAAATGTGTGCCTAGTGGCTACTGTATTGGACTACAGAGTTCTAGGGTTTGGGGTGCAGACTTGTTTGACATTGAATCTTGTCCTCTAGATTTCAATCCAGTAGGGAATTCAGGCAAAAAAAACCCCTAACAATTACAATATGAGAAGCCCTGTTATCTAAAGCAGTTGGGTCTAGAGACTGGCTGGTTCCATTGTAGCCAGTCTAGTAAAGGAGGGAGTTGTGAGAGTGTTACCTAACTTTAACATTTCTTAAATTTAAAACATATGAAAGTACATTGATTCAGCAATTCTATGGGGTATGGTCAAGAGGTTTTCTCTGAATAAGGGTTTGCTGCTTGGAGTTTTGAGTTACCACCCATGTTGTATAAGTCAGATCTATTGTGCAAGAACAATAATTTTCAACAGGTGGGAAAAAATTAAGAGTTGTGAATGAAGGCCAAGGTCAAAGGCTGGCCGTAGCAAAGCAAGAAGCTGGCCGTAGCCACTGGAGCAGACACTTGGGCAGAGACCCTTAATGCTGCTGAATGACTGTCTGTTTAAACAACATCTTCACTCCCTTCTCTGCCAAAGAGAACTCTGGCTCTATTCAGAAAGTGAGTAGAGATCTTTTAATCTCATGGAAGACGGGCATCTACCCCAGACCAAGGAGATGAATCATGAGTGGCTTAAATCTTTGCCAGTAAGTGGCTACGGAGGTAGGCATATGGTTCACTTCTGGCCAAGGAGATTTCAGGGAAAATCTGCTGAAGTGCTTCTATCAAAGACTTTGTTCTTGGAAAGATGAAGCCTCAGGAGGAGAACATCCTTGGCCCTTGCCCCTTTCTTCACACTTGGAATGAAGTTCTGTGGGAGTCACAGCTGTCATCGTGTGACCATAGGGAAATTAGCCTAAGGACATGCAAAACAATTTCACTGAGGATGGCAGAGTAAGAAGAAAAAAACCTTGGGCCCCTCGGGGTATATGTGGGCAGCTATAGCAACTGTGGACCTCTTGTTTTGTGTGATAATTAAACATCTTTATTCTTTTTTTTTTTTTTTTTTTTTTTTGCGGTATGCGGGCCTCTCACTGTTGTGGCCTCTCCCCTTGCGGAGCACAGGCTCCGGACGTGCAGGCCCAGCGGCCATGGCTCACGGGCTCAGTTGCTCCGCGGCATGTGGGATCTTCCCGGACCAGGGCACGAACCCGTGTCTCCTGCATCAGCAGGCGGATTCTCAACCACTGCGCCACCAGGGAAGCCCCATCTTTATTCTTGAAGCCACTGTTAATCAAGCATCCTGTTATTGGAAGCTGGACGCATTCTAAACATGTATTCTTGTTCTCTAGGTCACAGAACGTGCTTTCCAGGTGTGTACCATGGTGAAGATACCATAGAGCCTCTGAAACACACACGCCCGACCAATCACCCCAACAACCAGATAGCAGGTGTTTGCCATTGAGTCTTCTTCGCCTTCTCTTATTCTAGGTCTTGGAAGATAGTAAAGATGTCCTTTGTTGATTTTAACCTGAGACAGCTCTTCTATAGTTTGTCATATATCATGAGAACTCAGTAAATCATCACTAAGCATAAGGATTCTGCTTTTCCTTTATCATTTTACCTATTCATCAAGGTCCCTTGAGGCTCACCTTCTCCAGGAAACCTCTGTGATTCCATCCAACCCCCAGGGATGCTCCCTTATGAGGACTTATAGTACTTATTCAATAGATAATTATATTCTCTTGTAGCACATTTTGGTTTTTTATCTTAAATTTATATGTGTCTAGCTATCTTAAGGGCATGCACTAGGTGTTATACTTCTTTGTATCTCTCATGGCATCTAGTACCAGGCAGGCACATGGCCGGTGTTCACAAAAAAATCTGTAAAATAGGTCAGTGAAAGAACAAAAGAGCAAATCCAGGTATCCGCACTTTGTTGATCGTGGAGTGGTACAGTAATTACCTTAAATAGTGTAAGCCAGTTGTGAATTGATGGTCTAGATGATTATTATTACATTTTACACAGATCTGATTCTTATACAGATTCTTACATTTAACTCAAATATTTGATTTAATATTTATCCCTATTTCTTAAGGCCTTTGCCAACTTTGTATTCATGATATTCTTAACCACTTGACTGATGCTCTAATTTTTTCCACTATATTTCTTTTACTCATTGCAAAGAACTTATTCTAAATCTCTTTCCACTCCTTTCTTGAAACTCTCTCCTCTCACATTTCTGCCACCCAGGGCATCCTTCAAATATTCCTTTTGGGGACTTCCCTGGTGGCGCCTGCCTATGCAGGAGACATAGGTTCAATCCCTGGTCCGGGAAGATCCCGCATGCCACGGAGCAACTAAGCCCATGCGCCACAACTACTGAGCCTGCACTCTAGAGCCCACGAGCCACAACTACTGAGCCCACATGCCACAACTACTGAAGCCCGCACACTGTAGGGCCTGCATGCCACAAAAACTGAGCCTGCGTGCCACAACTACTGAAGCCCATGCACCTAGAGCCCGTGCTCCACAACAAGAGAAGCCACCTCGATAAGAAGCCTATGCACCGCAATGAAGAGTAGCCTCCACTCGCCACAACTAGAGAAGAACATGTGTGCAGCAATGAAGACCCAACACAGCCAAAAAAATAATAAATAAAATTAATTAATTAATTTTTAAAAATTATTAAAAAAAAATTTCCATATGAACTGTGTTCCACCACCCTGTCCGCCTCCCAAACTTGACAGCCTCTGAAGTCCTGGACAGAGAGGGAAAGCCCGACTCTAACACCTGGTGTTAGGTCAGAATGGGACCAAAATTAGTGTGGGATGTTCTGCCTGAAGAACCAAGAATTGAAACAGCCTAAATCCCCCGGGGCCTCCTGATGGTACAAACACAGGAAGCCAAGGGCCAGCGCTAGTTTCTAGAGGCAAACAGAAAGGTCAAATTTCAGCAGCTCTGCAGAAACTGGAAAGAAGTAGAAGGAAGCTAGAAATGGAGCAAAGAGGGTCCTGGGCATTTCAAAGAGAGCATGGAGGGGCCTCATTTCCCTTTATCAATCAGAAGCCTCATGCTACTCACAGAAGAATGAGGCGACACTTCCTTTTCATCTTTTTCCTTTCCCAGCCTCACATCTTTTAGAGGTAACTTTGTCTGGCTATTCTATTTATTAAACAATGTTTATTCCCTCCATACCCTCTTATAATTGGGTTGTACCAGAGTCGGCAGGCCACTTGCCAGGCTGCCTGCACATTTGCAATTGAAGGACACTGTCACTTAGGACACGTCCAAGGACTTCAGTAGGACAGTGTTTTCCCGAGGCTGCCTGCCTTCTGGAGAGCCTCTTACATGCCTGCTCTCAACAGGAAATAGGCAAGAGGGGGGGGGAGAAAGGCTATAAAATGTGGACAGCAAAATGCTCATATAAGAGACTGCTTAGAAAAACAAACAGATCCATATCTGATCCTAGAACAGCAGCAATGTCCAGAGGGCAGCCAGAAGCCCAGTGGAGCAAGTAAAAGATAACAGACAGCAAGCAGCAGGCAGCAACTGACAGGTTTCTCAGAGCAGGCAGGGGGGGATGTCTGAGCAATTATACAGGGATAAAGCTGAGACCCACAGAGCAGGGAAAGAGATGGAACAATGGGGGCATCGGAGGGAAATATGAACAAAGCTTCCTATTTGCCATAAGATACCAGAAAAAGAAAGTTCCAGATCAAAAAGATAGATTGGGTCCTCTAGGAGGAAGGGAGGGGGAGGAAGGGAGGAGGATGGGAATGGATTTTCTAGTACAATTGCTTAGAAAACTTCTGATTTTTTTTTTCCTTTTTACAATGATGAGCTCAAAATGAGATCACTGGGGACATTGTCAAGGCAGCCCACAGCTGCCATAGTAAAAGGGCAAGGGCTTCTAGAAGTGCAAAGTCACTGCGTGCAGCAATGACTCACTGAGGGGACTCCCTGAGGTCTTAGATATCTATTGCTGGTGGCCCCAGATTGGGCCACTGGCTGCAGTGATGGAGCAATGAGGCAGGCACAAGGGGAGAACTCTGGTTCCCGAATGCAGCCAGGAGGACCTTGATCTATGCCATAAGTTTTCACTGCTTAGGAGGACGGTTGGTCCAGGGGTAGAGAGGGCTCTTCTCAAAGGCAGGCTCTGCGGGGCATTGAGACTGATCTGATGGAATAAGATAAAATAATATTGTCTGTGTGTGAGACAGTGACTCTCCTGATTTGTACCAGAAAGCCTCTGTAAGAGCATGGGTCTGTTTAGGTATGCAATGCTCAGCACTTCTTTGGCGTGTAGCCTCCCTTGACCTTCTGCCACATCCTCTGGCCGGGTTCCAAACCTGGATGGTTTCCATGATCCATTTTCTCCACCTTGCCCTGGATCCCTGAGCCTACCATGTGACCTGGCCTGCCATATGTCCATCTGCCTCGCAGACATCCTTCTAAAGATTTCTCCTCTGTTTCTGAGCACACTTGCCACCAACTTTCTTCATTCCCTGCCTTTAAGGAAAAGGAATTCCTGATACTTGCAGCCCCTCTCCTCCAACACACACGCCACTGGGTCCTTTCCTTGTCTCTGGCCTTTGTTCACCTTCCTGTATCATCTCCCAGTTGCATTCCTCTCCACGACGGCTGCGAATCTTTTCTTTCCTCCAGCCCCAGCCTCACTTTCACCCCCGTTCCTGCTCTAGTCAGCAAATGACATCACCTCTACTTAAGGAATTAGGTCATCTGACATCCTCTCCTTTCCAGAGTCCTGTGACTCTCCTCCCTGTCTTCCCGTGGTTCCTGGCCACATAAACTCCTCCACTGTAGCCAGGATCCTACCCGTGCCCATCTCCTCCTGACCCTTGCATGGTCACTCATTCTCCCAAACGCCTACATTCCTCATCATTCCCTTTAACCCTCTTCTCCTCTTTTGCATAAAAGAAAGGTTTTCCACCCTAGCTGTACTTCAGATCACCGGAACCACCTTAAAAAAGTGTAGATATATCCAAAAGAATTGAAAACAGGATCTTAAAGAGATATTTGTATACCTATGTTCATAACAGCATTATTCACAATAGTAAAGGTCAAAGCAACCTAAGAGTCCATCTACAGCTGAGTGGACAAACAGAATGTGCTCTATGCATACAATGGAATATTACTCAGCGAAGGAAATTCTGACATAAGCTGTATAACATGGATGGACCTTGAGGATATTACACTAAGTGAAATAAGCCAGTCACAGAAGGACAAATACTGTATGAATCTGCTTATATGAGGTACTTAGAATAGTCAGTCATAGAAACGGAAAGTAGAATGGTGGTTGTCAGGGGAAGAGGGGAGGGGGAAATGGAGAGTTATTGTTCAATGGGTATTGAGTTTTAGTTTCGCAAGATGAAAGGAGTTCTGGAGATGGCTGGGGGTGATGGATGCACAACAGTGGGAATGTACTTAATGCCACAGAGCTGTACACTTAAAAATGGTTAAAATGGTAAATTTTATGTTATGTATATTTCACCACAATTAAAAAATAATAATAATAAAAGGAAGGATGCCCTTTCTCCAGCCCAGATGCCCGATGTCAGAATCTCCAGGTGGAGAACACTTCTCATTCAACAGACAGTGACTCTGTGCCAGGCACCGTGCTAGGGGCTGCGAGTCCAGACACGCAGCGCACACCACCCCTCCTTACAGAGCTCTCGGCCCACTGAAGTGAATTCCTGCAGGATGGGCAGATGCAAAATGTGCGTGGGAGATGAGAGGGCAGCTCTCAACCCTGGGGTGGGAGGGTGGAGGTGAGCAGACGTATTCTGGGAGGCAGCACTGAGTTACTTCCACTGCCTTACACCCATCCCCCCCTTTCACTCACTCTCTGCAATTGGACTTGTCTGCTCACTCTGCTAAAACCTTTCACAGCTTTAAACGCCCCGGGGCATTTCTCGCCCCGCCCCTCGGGTATGCACTCACGTTTTTGGAGGTTTATGATGAGCTCCTAACTGACAAACACTGGCATATTCCACGTGGAATGATCTCTGGATCACGCTATGGGTTTGCCCGGGCACTCGGGAAGAGATCTTTCCCTCGCGCCGCCCCCCACTTCCTGTTAGGTTGGGGCCGTGCACCTGGGCTCCGGCAAACGGGGTATAAGAAGAAGTGACGCCAGCCACTCCGAAGTCAGACCCTCAAAACTCCCCCCACCCCCACCTTTCGTGGCATCACCAGCAACTCTTGCCTTACGTGGACAAACCACAGCACCCGTCTTGCTGTGAGTGAAAAACAAACCCTTATGGGGTTAAACCAACTGAGAATTGGGGATTTTTCTGTTGCAGCTGCTGGCTTTAAATACCTTGATAGTTCTCCGTTTCTGTTCACTAAGTTCAGTCAACACTTTTCTAGACTGCTGTACCAGGCAGGCAGCTATGAGTCTTCTCACTAGTCTTATTTTCTCTTCAGGATACAACTGGGGACCATCCTCCTGACATTTGCTCTCTGAGTCTTGGTCACAGGGCTTTCTGCTGGGTTTCCTCTTATTCCCATGGTCTCCTTCATTGTCCTCCTCTCTTTACTCAAGATGAAGGCCTTTCCCAAGCGTTTTGCCCTTGGTGTCTCTTCCTGTCTAACTCAGTGTGTCGGTTCACGGAAAGGAAGCAATAGCAGGTTGGAGAGCCTCGTAGCACGTAGCACGATGCAGATCTGACACCTGCGAAAGCAGAGAGGAAGGAAGGAGGACCGGGCTGCCTGCAGTGCAGCTCTGAGCTCTGGAGGACTTGTTGGAGGATTGCTGTGTTGGGCAGGAATGTCCTGGCTGTAGTACCTTTGCCATACTCTGACAGTAGCAGAGAGCAGCCCGGGGAATGTCACCTCCGTGTGAATGCTGCGTGCACCCCCGGGGGGACAGGGATGCAGCAGCTGGGAGCTGTCAGCTGTGTTGTCCTCACACCCTGTTCTCTTGCAGGGAGATCCGAGGGTGCACTCCCTTAGCTGCTACATCCTCTACTCTCTCTGTCCCTCCCCTTGGAGGCTCCCTGGTTCTGGTGGGTCCACTAGCACTTGACATTCTGTGAGGGTTAAGTGCAAGACTCAAACCATCTGTGAGAGCATAATTTGGATACGTGGCTCGGTGCAAACTTGGTCTTCTCTGTGAGGCCATTCTCCCCCATGCAACCCCTTCCATAAGTGCACCCACTGCCATCTCAGCACTTGTCAAATTGCTTTTTAAAAAAATTTAAGTCTACTTTCCCCAGTGGTTTGCGAGCATGACACATATTTGTCTTTGCATCTCTATAGCTTGATACTTTATGAGACATACAATAGGTGCTCAACTGTTGGTTGGATGAATTATACAGAACTGATAACTGGGCTGACAACATAAAGTGTGGAAAAATGAATAAGCTGGGAGAAAGGAGTGTGTTCCAGTCCTAGCTCCAACAGTACTAGCTCTGTGAATTTGGGCAAGTTGCTTAACATCTTTGACCTTCATCGTCTTGTCTATCAAAAGGAAGTGACCTTTATTCCCGTCTTACCCCTAGGGTAAGCTGTGACAAAGTGAGAGAGTGGCATGGACATATATACACTACCAAACGTAAAATAGATAGCTAGTGGGAAGCAGCCGCAAAGCACAGGGAGATCAGCTCTGTGCTTTGTGACCACCTAGACGGGTGGGAGGGAGACACAAGAGGGATGGGATATGGGGATATATGTATATGTATAGCTGATTCACTTTGTTATAAAGCAGAAACTAACACACCATTGTAAAGCAATTATACTCCAATAAAGATGTTAAAAAAGAAAAAAGGAAGTGACCTTAATTAAGCACCCACTTTAAAGTTGGCATTTCACACGTGGTAACGCACTTAATGGGAGTTATCTGCCCACCCCAAGGATAAGGTTATTGTGAGTATTAGCAAATACCTGGGGTGTGAAAGCACTAGGCAAACTATAAAGCTCTGTGAAAATGTAAGCTACAGTTTTACCACTTTTGGGCACACAAATCCCAAATCTTTATTTCTCCCCTAGCCTGTGTCGGGAGTTCCAGGCTGGCACACCAGATTAAAGACACCCCTTGCTCACAGAAACTGACCAGCAAATGTCTATTTCAGTATTGAGTTCTCTCCATATCGGACCCTAATATCTTTTCTGGCCTCACTTTACACTACTTCCCTGTAAGGCAGACCCTTTGCAGGGGTCAAAAGGGCCTAGTTTCACGAGCAAGTCTTCTGCCCAGACTCTAAGCTTTTGCTGGCAATTGCCCTCTGCTTTGGGAAGACTTTATCCCTCTCTGCCTGTAGAAATCTTGTAATATTTAAAAGCCAATCTCAGATCCTACTGCCAAGAGGTCTTTTGTGCCTACTCCCCTCAAAGTGATCTCTCTTTACTCTTACTTCTGCTACTCCTACTGATAGTACTGCTTGTTCTAATATTACCATTACTGTTTTTCTTTTTATTTAAATAAATTTATTTATTTATTTATTTAGGGCTATGTTGGGTCTTTGTTGCTGCACACAGGTGCGCGGGCTTCTTATAACGGTGGCTCCTCTTGTTGCAGAGCATGGGCTCTAGGCGTGCGGGCTTCAGTAGTTGTGGCTCGCGGGCTCTAGAGTGCAGCCTCCGTAGTTGTGGCGTATGGGCTTAGTTGGTCCATGGCATGTGGGATCTTCCCGGACCAGGGCTCGAACCCGTGTCCCTTGCATTGGCAGATGGATTCTTAACCACTGCGCCACCAGGGAAGTCCTTTATCATTACTGTTATTAGCCTGTAGTTAAAAGACTGCCTGGGTTTGTATCCCTTGATTCTACCATGTATTAGTTGTATGATCTTTGGAAAATTAATTAATCTCTCTATATTTTAGTTTCCTTATCTGTAAAGTAGTCATAAGAATCCTCCCACCTCACAGAGTTACTACGAAGAACCAAATGCAATGCTACAGGTAATCTACTCCGTATTGTTATAGCACAATTCCCATAATGACTCTGAGAAGTATGTGCTGCTATAGTCCCCATTTTACAGATGAGAAAACAACTGTCCGCCCTTTAAATGTGGCATTTAATTAACAAGATAATTTCATGCAGCAGGGTTAGTTTTCTTTGTTGTTGTTGTTTTTTTAAGAAGATGTTGGGGGTAGGAGTTTATTAATTAATTTATTTATTTTTCCTGTGTTGGGTCTTCGTTTCTGTGCGGGGGCTTTCTCTAGTTGTGGCAAGCGGGGGCCACTCTTCATCGGGGTGCACGGGCCTCTCACTATCGCGGCCTCTCTTGTTGCGGAGCACAGGCTCCAGACGCGCAGGCTCTGTAGTTGTGGCTCACAGGCCTAGTTGCTCCGCGGCATGTGGGATCTTCCCAGACCAGGGCTCGAACCCGTGTCCCCTGCATTAGCAGGCAGATTCTCAACCACTGCGCCACCAGGGAAGCCCTGTTGTTGTTTTTTTAGCAATAAAAAATTTGGACTTTAATAGACTTCTTGGCACTTAGATCCATTTCTCAAATCTGGATAAACAGGAACACAATTTACATATATATTTTTAAATTAACTAGTGTTAAAATTGAAAAAGGTCCTAAAAAAACAAGGAAGTGTAGGATGAATGGTTGTAATACTTTGTAGTAGATTGTTTGCAGAAGTGGCCACAAATGTCCCATTCTCTGAGTCCACATTTTTAAAAATGTGACTCAGCAGCTCCTCTATTCAGGACATGGTGCCTGCATCCCCACTTCTTAAATCTGGGCTGGCCTTACCATCTAAAATGGGGAAGTGATAGTGGACTAGTAATGGGCCTGGTCCTCAACAGACTTTATGTTCCTTTACTCTTACTTGAAATACCTACTTCTGTCATGCCAATAAGCATAAGCTAGCCTCTTGGAAGATGAGAGACCGTGTGAAGCTGAGCCGAATCAGCCCAGTTGTCCCTTCTAAGGCTTTAGATATATGAGCCCCACCATGGCAGGGTTAGTTTTATTGAGTTCTGACTACACTCAGGTACCACGCTGGTCAGTTTACCTACATTATCTTATTTATTATTTATTTCTCACAAAAATCCAAGTCCCCATTTTTTATAAACAAGAAAACTGACACCCAGAAAGTAGAGCAACTTTCCCCAAATCATAAATTTAGTTGGTTTCTGTAGACTTCAACTCCAAATTCTGTACCTTGATATTATATTATGCCATCGCCTTAACAAGTATATATCTTACCAGCCAGATTGTAGATGACATAAGGGCAGTGTCTGTCTGCATTTTTTACTAAAGCCCGTCTTGCAAGGCACTGCAATAAATATTCAATAAATACATTTTGATCGATTGATTAGTCCATTCTCCATTTTTTTTTTTTTTTTTTTTTTTTGCGGTATGCGGGTGTGGCCTCTCCCATTGCGGAGCACGGGCTCCAGACGCGCAGGGTTAGTGGCCATGGCTCATGGGCCCAGCCGCTCCACGGCATGTGGGATCTTCCCAGACCGGGGCACGAACCCGTGTCCCCTGCATCGGCAGGTGGACTCTCAACCACTGCGCCACCAGGGAAGCCCCCCATTCCCCCATTTATTGAATGTGTACAGTGTCAGACAGGCAGAAAGGCAAAATGCAAGTTATATCCTAAGTAGGAAATACTATTATAGTATATCATATAACATATACACACACATATGTATAATCTATATTATAGTATAATATGGAGAGTGGGAACATAACAGAAGGAGAAATCACCTGATTGATTCAGTACACATCAAAAATACCATGTACAAATGCCAAAAAAAACTACCCTAGAAAACATTCTGTTTAGCAGGGGGGCTAGCTGGAAACATTAGATTAGCAAGCAAAACATTCAGAAGAGGCCTCCCTCACCCTCCATGGATTGCAAAAGGCTGTAAACAGATCTCTAGCAATGTTTTTGACTACAGATCCAGGACAAGGAGAGTGCCAGGAGGGCAGCTGCATCCTCTGCTGACTCTTACTCATTACTGAGCACTTCTCTCCTCCAGACTACAGTCACAGTAGTAAATAACCCTCACCCAATGGAGGCACAGAGTTTAGCCAAAGTGGGTACACGATGTAGAAGGAAGAGGTGTATATAGCAGGCACTAAACGTATACTTCATGGTGGGATCCTCAGTGCACTCTCCAGAAGGCCATTTCAAATGGTCTCCTCAAATTTCCTACTCCTCCCCACTTCTGCTGATGGTCTTAACCATACTTCATTGAGAAAATAGAAATTTTCAGAAGAAAATTGTTTCATCTTCCCACCACTAAGTTCCTAAGCCTAGCTGAATCTGTACCCCTCTTCTTCCCTCTTGTTACCATGGAGGAAGAGACCTTTCCATGACCAAAGGCCAATCCTTCCACTTGGCTCCAGAAGCCATCCCATCTTGCCCTCCCCTTAGGACTTTGCTCCTTCTTTGTTCCCTTCTTCTTCCATCATTATTCTCCCCCTTTCTAGTGAGTCATTCTCACTGGTATAAAAACATGCTCTAGTGTGTCATATATTTAAAAATAAACAACAACAAAAAAGCTGTGACATCACATTCTTCTGTAGCCACTGCTTTAATTCTCTAAAGTTGTCTGCGTATATGTCCACGTTTCTTCTCCCCTATTCACTCATCACCCCCCATTGTTTTTAATTTTAACTTAACATACAGAAAAACTATTAAAAATCACCACCATTCATTGTTCTTATGTGCACCTCTCATATTCCATCTCCCTGCATCCCTTTCAAAGATAACCACAATCTGAATTTTGTTTTTATCCTTCCCTTGCTTTTCTCTTTATTGGATATGCTATCAAATAATTTGTGCAATGAAATTCACATAATTTAAGAGTACAATTCAATGCATTTTGCTTAATATATACTGTCATGTAACCACCACCATAATCACGATCTAGCACACTTTTTAACCCCCAAAGTTCTCTCTTTCCCCTTTGCAGTCAACCTCCACCACAACCCTCAGCCTCTACCAGCCACTTATTTCTGTAATACAGTCTTGCCTTTTCTAGAATTTTATATAAACAGAATCCTACAATATGTAGCCTTTTGTGTTTGGCAGTTACAATAATACTTTTGAGATTCATCCATGTTGTTATATATATATATATATATATATATATATATATATATATATATATATATATATATATATATATATAAATTGTTTATTTCCTGTGCTGAATAGGAATAGTATTTCACTGTATGGATATACTTCGATGTATTTATCCATTCACCAATGGAGGAACATTTGTGTGGTTTCCAGGTTTTGGCTGTTGTGATTAATGCTGCTTTCCACATTCAGGTACAGGTTTTTCTGTGTGAACATACATTTTCAATTCTCTTGGGTAAATAGCCAGGGATGGAATTTCTGGATTCTACAGAAAGTATATGTTTAACTTTATAAGAAACTGCCCAGCTTCTTCCAAAGCAGTTGCACCACTTTTTCATCACCACCAGTACTATGTGAGAGTCCAGTTGCTCCATATCATCATTAACACTTGGTATGATCTCTCTTTTTAACTTTAGCCATTCCAGTGGGTATTTAGTGGTATCTTGTGGTTTTAATTTGCGTTTCTCCACTGACTAATGATGTTGAACATCTTTTTATGTGTTTGTCACCCATATCTTTTCTTAGGTGAAGTATCTATTCATATTGCTTGCCCATTTTTAAAATTGTTTTTGTCCTCTATTTATTAAGTTGTAAGAATTCTTTATATATCCTGGATACAAGTCTTTGATCAAATATATGCTTTGGAAAATTTTTTCCAAGTTGATGACTTGCCTTTGCATTTTCTTAACAATGTCTTTCAGAGAGCAAATGTTTTAAATTTTGATGAAATCCAATTTACCAATTTTCTTCTTTTATGGTTTATACTTTTTGTGTCCCATCTAAAAGTCTTTTCCTGCTCTGGAGTCGCAAGGGTTTTCTCCTAAGTTTAATAGTTTTTGCTCTTACATTTAGGTCTATGACATATTTCATGTTAATTTGTGTGTGTATTGTGAGGTAACAGCCAAATGTTGTAGCACATTTGTTGGGTCCCTTCCTTCAGCACACTTGTCAAAAACCAATTGACCATATATGAGCAGGTCTATTTTCTACTGATCTATATTCCTCTTCTTATGCTAATACCACATGAGTTGTATAATAAGTCTTAGAGTCATATAGAATAGGTTTCTTTTACTTTTTCAAAATTATTTAACTATTTTAGGTCCTTTGCATTTCCATATGAATCTTAGAATCAACTTATCAATTTCTAGTTTTTAAAAAAGCTGGTTTGGAGACTCTACTTTCTATAACTGTGGCATGAAGAAGAGGTAAAGAAGTTCCTCTTCAGAGAAAACAAGTATAAAACTGGACAAAATGATTAACAAACACTTCATAGCCCTGGAAGATGACCAAACTCAGGCAGCAATGTTAAGTTTTGCTAACGAAAACTTCACCATATTAAAAACAAGTTTGTGGCCTTCATGCTGGTCAGGAGGCAGGAGGCATTCTCATGCACCACTCCCATGTTGAGTAGCAAAAGCCTAGAGTTTTATCTGGTGGATAAAAGGGTTGTCTTGGTTTAGGGAGGATGGCAGAAGGGCTAATATGGGGAAATTTTAGAAGCTAGAGAGCCACAGAAGGGCTGACATAATAAAATCACATAGGTCTGGATGGGTGCCAAACTACATGTGCACCCCAAAGAACCCAGTGAAAATGGAAAGTCTGGAGAAATTTGTGAATTTGCTGTACCTTTAAATGTGCTCCTTGGCCTACCCACAACTCAGACAGCAGAGAGTGAAGGCCTTGCTGGCTTGAGGTATCTAAACATAACCTCTGCCCAAATCACTGGTGTACCAATAAGTTATGTAGGTGTGGGAGAGACCTTCGGGAGCCAGTAGTCCTCCTCCGGGAAGCAAAACAAAACAGCAAAACTGAACAGAGCCATCAACGGCTGCGTACTTTAGGGAAGTGGACTTTGCAATTTTGAGGGCAGACAAGTTAGTTACCTACTGAAACCAAAAATAACAATCATAAGAAGAATAAAACAAAATCTGAAATCACTATACATATTATCTACGATCTTTGCTTTCTAACAACAACAAAAAATATTATGAGGTACTCAAAGAGACATAAAAGTATGGCCCAGGCACAGGAAATGAAAGCCAGTCAATAAAAAATCATTCCAAATGGCCCTGGGTGCTGGATTTAGCACACACACACACAAATTTCAAAGCAGCTATGTAAATATGTCTAAGGATTTTTAAAATATTTTATTCAAATAATTAAGAGAAAATATGCTAAAAAAAAAAAAAAAGGTGAACAAATAGGGAAACACACCAGAGAAACAGACCCTATAAAAAAGATCCAAGTGGGAATTCTAAAGAATGCTGAAATTCTAGAGAAATGCTGAGAAGTATCATACTGAAAGGAAATATTTATTAGATGAGCTCAACAGAAGATTTGACCTGACAGAAGAAAGTCAGCGAGCTTTAAAATAGAAACTATAAGTCTGAAGAATAGAGATAGAAAAAGATTGAAAAAAAAATTGAGGGCTTCCCTGGTGGCACAGTGGTTAAGAATCCACCTGCCAAAGCAGGGGACACGGGTTCAAGCCCTGGTCCAGGAAGGTCCCACATGCCATGGAGCGACTAAGCCCCTGTGCCACAACTACTGAGCCTGCACTCTAGAGTCCGTGAGCCACAACTACTGAGCCCACACGCCTAGAGCCCATGCTCCACAACAAGGGAGCCACCACAATGAGAAGCCCATGCACTGCAACGAAGAGTAGCCCCCGCTCACCGTAACTAGAGAAAGCCTGTGTGCAGCAACCAAGACCCAACGCAACCAAAAATAAAAAATAGATAAACAAAAATAAATAAACAAATAAAAGTTGAACAGAATCTCAGACTTGTGTGGATCACATGAAGCAGTCTGTCCTACATGTAGCTGAAATTCCAGAAGAAAGAGAAAGGGGCAGGAAACATATATAAATAAATAAAGGGTGAAAACAATGCAATTATCGGTTGACTTCTCATCAGAAACAATAGAAGTCAGAAAACATTGGAATGATGATTCAGAAGCTAAGAGAAAAATCTCTCAACCAAGAATTCTATATCTAGACTATTTTTCAGAAATGAAGACAAAATAAAGACAATTCCAAATAAACAATCTGACGGAATTTGTTGCTAGCATATCTGCACTATAAGAAATGCTAAAGGAAGTCCATTGGGCTAAAGGGAAATGACACCAGATGGTAACTCAGATCCACAGGAAAGAATGAAAAACATGGGAATTGGTAAATATTTGCACATATATGAACGATTATATGTATTTATATATTTTCTGTTTTATTCTCTTGATTTCTTTAAAAGTCATATGACTCTTTAAAGCAAATATTTTAACACTTTATTGTAGGGTTCACAACATATATAGATGTGATATATATAACAACAATAGCACAAAAGGGAGGGGCATGCTACTAGACTTGTGATAAGTTCCTATATTTTATCAGTAGTACATAAGTACATAAGTGTTTATTTGAGGTAAATTAGGATACGTTAAAGATGCATATTATATCTTTAGAGGAACTACTGAAAAATAAGGCAAAGAAATGTAGCTATCAAGTTCACAGGGATTAAAATGGAATACAAAAAATATTTTTTAAGCATAAAAAGTAGTAAAGGAGGAACAGAGGAGCAACAAAAACAAAAAAAAAGATGAGATGAATAGAAAAAAATAGCAAAATGGCCTACCTCATCCAACCATATTGATAATTACATTTAATATAAATGGACTAATCACCCCAACCAAAAGTCAGAGATTTCCAGATAATACTTTAAAAAGCAAGATTCAGTATCTGTTTTCTACCAGAGATGCCCTTTAAATTCAATGACACAAATGCTATCCAGGGTATTTTTCACTTTGGATATTATAATTTTCATCTCTAGAAGTTCCATTTGGGGTTTTTTCATATCTTCAAATTCTCTTCTCATTATGACTACGTGGCTTTTCTTCTACCTTCTGAACATATGGAGCCTATTTATAGTAGCTGTTTTAATGTTCTTATCTATTAGTTCAATCATTGATATCATTTTTGTGTATGTTTCTATTGATTGGTTTTTTTGTCTTATTTTCCTGCTTCTTTGCATGCCTTATAGTGTTTTTGGTTTGTTTTTGTTTTTATCAGATACTAGATATTGTGAATTTATGTTGTTGGTTGCTAGATTTTCATGTACTGCTTTAAGTACTATTATATTTTTTCTGACACACAGTTAAGTTATTGGATCACAGTTGGATCTTTCCAAGCTTGCTTTTAAGCTTTTTATTATGGGTCCACAGCAGCCTTTAGTATAGTTTTAGACCCATTACTAAGATGTTTGATCTTTAAGGTTCCTACCTGATGCCCCACATATTATGAGATCTTTCCACTCTTACTTGTGGGAGCAAGAACTTTTCTCAGTCTCGTTAGGTCCAGGAATTGCTCTGCCTATTCTTTTCTGAGTGGTCTTTCCCTGGCCTTGGATAAGTCCGTTTCACTCAAGTGTAGGTAAGTACTCAGCCATAGACATTTAGCTGACCCTTCTGCAGATCTCTGGAGCTCTCTTTCTGCACAGCTCCCTCCTCTGCAGTACTCTGTCCAGCAAGTTGTGGCTGCCTTGCTCTCCCCTAACTCCAGTCTCTGCTTCCCACTCAACAAGACCACTGGACTCTGCTTGGATTTCCCCTTTCTGTGCTACCACATGGCAATTCCTTCTAGGGGATAGCTGGTACAATTATAGAGCTCACCTTGTTTGTTTTCCTTCACTCAAGCATTACAGCCCTGCTTTGCTGTTGTCCAATTTCTGTAAACCATTGTTTCATATGATTTTCTAGTTTCCTAGTTGTCAGAAGGGTAAATTTACTCTCCATTCCAACATCTTGGCTAGAAACAAATGTTTCAATTTCCTTGCTTTTAAAAAATACTTTTACAATATAATATGTATATAAAATTTTAAAAATATTTTGGATATTCTAAGATTATTTAAATATATAATAAATAATACGGTAAGCTATTTTTTAATGATTTGTTTTCTCTGTTCAAAGTAGGGTTTATAAGATTTATCTTTATTGGTTTGAGTAGCTACAATTCACTCATTTTCACCACTGTATAACATTCCATCTTGGGACTGTACCAAGATTTACTTCTCTTTCCTTCTGTCAATGTTTTGATGGTTTTAGTTCTATACTATCACAAACAAAGGTTAGTGCTAATAGGAGTATTCTTATATGTGTCTCCTAGTAGACAAATGCAAGAATTTCTCTAGGATATATACCCAGGAGTAGAATTACTGGGATTGGGGGTAGACGACATCCACTTTTTAGGATAATGCCCTCCTTTGTATTTTTTGAACTACTAGGCTACTTTCAGTTTCTCAACTCCTCTTTATCAAATCAGAGCCTTTGCACAAATTACTTCCCTCACCCAAAACAGTTTTGCCACTTGCCATTTACAAAGCATGCCCTTTGTATGCTTTAGATGTCAGCCTAAGTGTCACCTCTGCAGAGAGGCCTTCTCTGACCACCCACTCCAAAGCATGTTTCCTCTCTTTATTCTCTATCATAGCACCCAGTTCACGAGGGCAGGAACAGCATCTATCGTGTTGGACATTGTTTATCTAGTGCCTAGCTCAAGTGGATATTTTTAAAATGTTTTCTGGATGAATGAATATATAAGCAAACCAAAAAAAAAAAGACATTATTATCTGTTTTACAAATAAGGATGATAGGCTCAGGAAGGCTTATGTAACACAGCAACATGAGACAGATAGTGGCTGAAGAAGCCAGTATTCAACTATAGGGCATGTTTTTCAAGGCTTTGGATAACAGAGTTAAAATAACAGAATCTTCCAATAGTTATGAAGGTGATCTCTCTTAGTTTCTAGAACCCCTTCACTATCTAGTGTTCCAGGACTTTGGGGGAACTTCTGGAGCAGGAACTAACTAGAATGTATCCATAGGCTACTGGGCATCTCTTACTCTGCACACTGAAGAGAGATACCTTCTAAACTGTTGCCGTATCATGAAAGAGTTTCTGTGGAGAGTGGGGAGAGGGACAGCCAGGATATATTTCACTAATTAAACTTGGACTATTCCACTGACTTAAGATCAACCTTATCTGTGCTTTAAACATAAACTAGAATACATTTTTATGGATTCCTTGAGTACAGGAGCATGCCCTTGATCTCTGCGTCCTGGATATATAGCAGAGTAACAAACTTACGGTAGGTCCTCGATACATATCAGATGAGTGAGAAGTGGAAGAAGCTGGGTTGTGAGAGGGGACATCATTTCACCTTAAAGGCAAAATAATGCCACTGAGATTTATGCACAGGTTTTTCATATTATATACAAGCATACCTCAGAGATACTGCAGGTTCGATTCCAGATCACTATAACAAAGAGAGTATCATAATAAAGTGAGTCACATACAATTAGTTTCCCAGTGCATATAAAAGTTATGTTTACACTATACTGTAATCTATAAGTGTGTAAGAACATTATGTCTAAAAAATGTACATACCTTAATTTAAAAATACTTTATTGCTAAAAAATGCTAACAAACATCTGAGCCTTCAGTGAGTCGTAGTAATAACGTCAAAGATAACAGCACAGATCACCATAACAAATATAATGATAACGAGGAAGTTTCAAATATTTTGAGAATTACCAAAGTGTGACACAGAGACACAAAGTAAGCAAAAACTGTTGGGAAAATGGTGCCTATAGACTTGCTCAGTGCAGGGTTGTTGCAAGCCTTCAATTTGTAAAAAACACTATCTGTGAAGTGCAATAAAGTGAAGCACAATAAAATGAGGTGTGTCTGCATATGAGTGTATATATATACATATGTATGAAAGTAAAGTAATATAATAGCATGTTCTGAAGACTTACTATTATAGGAAATAAGAATTACAAATTATAGTAAAATTAAGTTACTTGACAAAACCAGCATATCCTGGCCAAGAAGACTCTTGAAGCTGTGGAAGTGTTAGTAAATTATCCATTATGGCAGAATTAACTACTACCGCATACTACACGCACACACACACACATACACAAAGTATACTTGAAAAAAAATTCCTGCAAATGCAATTTTGGTAGAGACATGAAAGCAAAACTAAAATCTAAGGATAGCAACATAGTGCCAGTTGTTATTGTAGAAGGCTGTTTGGCTTCATGACTAAAAATAGGGGCATGAACATCAAATCTGGGTTCAAACCCAGCTCTGCCATTTAGTACTGTAAGAACTCAGCAAGTCACAACTCTGAGCTTCATTTTTCTCCTCTGTAAAATGAGGACAATAACACCTACTTTGTAGGGTTATTGTTTTTTGTCTTTTTTTTTTTTGCGGTACGTGGGCCTCTCACTGCTGTGGCCTCTCCCGTTGCGGAGCACAGGCTCCGGACGCGCAGGCTCAGAGGCCATGGCTCACGGGCCCAGCCGCTCTGCAGCATGTGGGATCTTCCCGGACCGGGGCACGAACCCGTGTCGCCTGCATTGGCAGGCGGACTCTCAACCACTGCGCCACCAGGGAAGCCCTGTAGGGTTATTGTTAAAGTTAAATGACACAGTAGTAGTGTTTAAAACAATCCCTGACACATGTTAAACGCTCAGTAAATAAGAGTGTTACTATCATCACTATCATTCTCATCACCATCATTATATCATATTGGTAATTTGAGTAACACACTCTAATGGTCAACTCATGGAACGGGAGATCTACTGTGTTAGTGACAGTACAGAAAGTATTTTTTCTATATACTTGCCATGGCCTCCTTTTCCTCTACCCAAACAGTAGATGATTGTAAAGCACCTGGCTAACTGGATTAATCTGTTATGTTAACAGTTAATGCCAAATGTATTAGAAATACAAACAATATTAAGGCCCATTCCAGGGGAAGAATACTACGTCCTCATGATCATGGAGCATAGAGGATCTTGATCAGCAATAAAAACAAGAAAGACCCTGAGCTTCCCTGGTGGCACAGTGGTTGAGAGTCCGCCTTCCGATGCAGGGGACATGGGTTTCTGCCCCGGTCCGGGAAGATCCCACATGCCGTGTAGTGGCTGGGCCCGTGAGCCATGGCCGCTGAGCCTGTGCGTCCGGAGCCTGTGCTCCGCAATGGAAGAGGCCACAGCAGTGAGAGGCCTGCGTACCGCAGAAAAAAAAAAAAAAAAAAAAAAGGAAAGACCCTGAGAAAGTTTTGAGAGTGGGAGAAGTGCTTCTGCACAGTAAAGGGGAAAGATGTTGGGTAGACATGTGGTTGAATCCTAGCTCCATCCCATTATTTATGATGCTTGAAGTTAGCTTTGTGAGCAGTAGTTTCTTCATTGATAAAGTGAGAATATACCTGCCTATAAAAATTTCTGTGAGCATTAAACAGGATAATCACTGCTAAATTGCTTAGTTGAGCACCTGGCACAAAGTAGTTACCAAAAAAAAAAAGTGATCTCTTCTTTCCTTTCCAAATCTCTCAAGTGTTCTAAAGTCTCAGTGAAAGGAAGCTAAAAAAAATCCTTTCTAAGAATAAGGGGCAGCTGGGTGGGAGTGGGAGAGTGTTGTCTGAGGCCCTGAAGGTCTTCCTGTTTTTACAAAAGCATGAAAAAATGAAGCAACAAATAATGGAGTAGCAAGGAAGAGGAATTGCTGTGTGCCCTCTCTTTGATTTTTTTTTTTTAACTTCCATCTCTGTCTTCCTAATGTATCTTCTTCTTAAGCCTTCATTGTAGCCTAGACTTTTAGAGCAAAATGTCCAGGTAACATGACCATACAAACTAAAAACTGAGATTTGGAAGCTATGATAAAGGTACCATGTAGGCATACATCTTCAGTGGTTATACATTTTTGTAAGGTTTGATAAATTCTGTGAAGCTTCATTTCTTCTTTCAACTCACAGTTACAGAGTATCAATTATATATTAGTAACTATCCTAGATCCCACTAATATAGACATAACACTACATGTTCAGGTTGTTTGCAGCCCAACTCCTTTCCTCTTACCCTCAACCCCTGAAATGTGACTGCAAAGAAGAATATTTATACAAAGACAAAACTCTCCCATACTGATCTCTGACCATTGTCAGCCTTTATAATGATAGGAAGTCAAAGGGAGGAAACACCAGAAAGCTACAAAGACAAAACAAATAGACACACAAGAAGGAGTGACGTGGTGAGTCAACGTGTCACAAATTTTCCTCTTAATCTCGATATCTTCATCGATTCTTTGCATCGTTTCTAGGCAGTATCTGAAAAATCTACTTTTTGTCTTTTCGCTCCTAACCATTAAATCAGAAATGTCACTTACTTCTGTTTTCTTTTTGGTCCATGACAAGAACCCCAGTGTTGCTCAGTTTGAGGTGTTGAGATACATACACTTTCTTGTGTTGTGCTCTAATCCCACAGGTGGACTCCATTAGATCTTGTTGCATTCAAATCATTCAAATTCCCTTTGCCCTATATTTTGTAGTTATTTTAAATTCATTTTCCTTGCTATATTGTTTGCATTATTCTATGCTACCTTAAACCCCTTTAGAATCAAGGAAAAATAAATAGAAATACATGCCTTTGGCTACTATACTATATTTGTGGAGGATAACCCACCTCTTTGTGTATTCTTTCAGAAGCACGGCTCTTCAAAAGATTTTCTTCACCTGTCACAGTTAAAAGACAATGCTTGCAATAACAAATGCTAACTTTATAGAATTTTAATTTATTTTCTTAATAAGACTAATAGGTCAGGGAATTTATTTTTTACAGTAACCCAAATTTCAGAGCCCTTTTCACCTGGCTACAAATAAATACCTATTAGAAAAAAGTATAAAAACATATATCAGTAGATTTATATTTTAAAACATTCCAATCTGTTCCAATCATTTCTGTAGTGTTTGATTTGTAACCAGCAGGATGGGTAAAGGTGCAAAAAGCCCACTGGAGGTCTTTCTCTGGGGATACATCCAGCTTATAGCATGAAACATTATAGTTGCATAAATTATTAATACCACTTTAATCCTCTGTTGAAACTACAGTGTGAACCAGACTGTTTTACTGTGTAAACCACACCATAGGAGCACGTTAAGCACCTTTAGATGCTACTCTAATTCTTTCAGCACTTAGCACAGTGCCTCCGAGCACAATCAGCTCAGTTATACATGTTTTATTTGCTGGGTTCCAATCATTTCAGTGCATTTGATCCACTAAATCATTAATAAGTGAAGTGGGGCTCGTAGTCAGTTCAATTCAACAAGCACTTATGGAACACCTATTATGTAATCCGATCATGTCACTCCCATACTTAAAATCTTTCAATTATTCCCTATGGTTTTCAGGATAAAATTCAACCTCCTAATACAGCATATGAGGCCCTACCTAATCTATCAACAATGGCAGATATGTGACATGCAGGCTCTCACTCCCCTCGTCCGCTCCCATAACACATGGAGCCACTGTATCCCATCACTTTTTCCCCACAGAGATTGGGCATGGCTTCAGAATCCTTCTTAATACAGTGTTCCAGGCAGCCACTACCAATAGACCAGAGTTGAAATCTATTTGCTAGTCCTACCAATCTCTCCCTCTAGTCTGCCAACATGTCACCAAACACCATTTGCTTCAGGCACATTGCATGACATGTAGTTCCTTAAACATTTGAGACTTCCACACTTGGGTGCCTTCGCATGTGCTATTCCCTCTCCCTAGAATAATCTTCTCTTTTTCAGTGTTTGCTAACTCCTACCCCTTCTGCACAATTCAGATCAAGCTTCACGTCAAGATCTGGATGCCTTTCTTCTGTGCTCTTAAAGTAACTTTCACCCAGGATTTTATCATGTTGGACCGTGATTGTTAATTGCTTGTGTGTCTCTCTCCCTGACTAAAATTAAATTCTTTGAGAGCAGAGGTCACGTTTTATTTCACTTTGTATCTCAGGCAGCCAGCACAGAGCCTGGTGCCTGGTGCACGCTAGGTATTCAATAAATGTTCAAAGAACAAATATTCTAGCCACTATACCAGGTTCCAGGAACACAAAAGAGAATAAGGTATAAGAATAGAAACATTTATTGAGTATTATTATACACCAGGTCCTGTTCCAAGCACTTTATGTGGATTATCTTATTCAAACTTCACAGCAACAACCCTTCAAGGTAGGTATTATGAGTATCCTCCTTTTGTGAAATGAGGAAACTAAGACACAGAGAAGCCAGCTGACCTCTCCAAGGTGATCCCTAGCCAGAGAGTCTAGTTCCAGAGTTCCTAACCATTGTGTTCCACTGCCTGGGCCCTGCATGGACCCTGTCCTCAAGGAGTTCAAAGACTGGTAGAGAGCCAGGCAGATAGGTGACTCATCACCATATAGCTTGGAAGGATTATAATAGACATTTGTGTAACATAAGGGGGTAACACAGAGGAGGGAGGGGTTAATGTGGTCAGGGTAGAGGGACAGGTGTTCAGGGAAGGTTTCACTAAAGAAGTGGTTTTCAAATTAGCTTTGAAAAACTAAGAAGAGCACAGGAGATGAAGGGGAGGATATGCTAGGCAGAGAGAAGAGTACATGCAACACCCAGAGGAGGGAAGCAATGTGATGTTTGGGTGCCGGGACCAGCTATGTAATTTGCTGAGCCCAGAGCAAAATGGAAATGCAGGGCCCCTCGTTCACAAATTATCAAGAATTTCAAAATGGTTATAGCAGAGCATTAAATCAAACAGCCCTTGTAAGTGCAGGGCACAGGTTGCCTGTCCATGAAGCCAGACTGCTGGGCACCATAAATGCTCCAACCTTGCTGGAACAGGAAGTACCTGGGGCAGAAGGGCTTTATGAGGCAGGAAATGACACTGCTGAGGTCAGCAGAGGTCAGATGGTATATGCCCTGCTAAGCACCCTGGACTTTGCCCCATCATTAGCAAGAGGCCAGAGAAGGCTTCTCAGCACTGAGGCAACCTGATTGGATTCATTTGCAGAAGGATACTTCTGGCCCTCCTATTGGGAGCAGATGGAGTATGAGAGGAGAAGCATGGCAACAGTAGCAGTTATACCGGGCCAGAGAGGCTCAGGTCTTGAACTTGGCCTTTCCAGTGGGGATGTCTGAGAAATGTAGATCTGAGAGATGAGTAGGAGGCACAGCTGGCTGGAGTTAACACTCGGGGTGCACAAGGAGCCTGTAAGGAAAGGGGAGTGGACCAAAGGCTCAACCAAGTGTGTGGGGTTCGAGAGGACACATCACTGTTGTGCTTGGGCCTACCAGACCCGCTGAAAGCCATGCTTGGTGTAATTATTTTGCATCATTTATATCAGGGACACCCCCAATCCTTGTACAAACTGTAAGAAATGAAATCCCTGTGCAGATTTCCATTTCTGCAACTCCCACAAGCAAAGAGGCACATGAAGAGTCTATTTATTTGTTTCTTGATTTCCTTCCAAAGACCCATGGCTTTTTGGGGTCACTCAAGTTTTTCCCATGAAATACCAAAAGAAATGATCCTTAAACCCTTCTGATGTGATTTCTCAACTGCCAAACTGTTCCCAGAATCTTCCTGAGTTCTCTTTGGTTTTCTGGCACTATTTGAATGTGATCTCCAATACAATAAGGATAAAATTAAATAACACATTAGTATTTGGAAATAGAAGGTCAATGTAAACACAGCAATATCAGTTTCATTTATGTGAAGACAGTAAACACCCAGATCCTGGGACGATGACGATACTTCACAGAATTAATGTGTTCACACTACTTCTCCATAATCCTCTGAGCCTCTTTTCTTTCTTTTTTTTTTCGGTACGCGGGCCTCTCACTGTTGTGGTCTCTCTCGTTGCGGAGCACAGGCTCTGGACGTGCAGGCTCAGTGGCCATGGCTCACGGGCCCAGCTGCTCCACAGCATGTGGGATCCTCCCAGACCAGGGCACGAACCCGTGTCCCCTGAATCAGCAGGCGGATTCTCAACCACTGCGCCACCAGGGAAGCCCCCCTCTTTTCTTTTATTCAGTTTTTCAGTCCATTTGTGGAAATTCTCCTAATCCTGTTAACTTCCCTTTCACCTCTTTGCTGATAAAACTTAGTGAACCATAATATCAGCAGACACAAACTGAAATAGTCAAAGCATGGATCTGCTCACGAGCCATAATCATCTTTGTTAAATAACAATTTTTTAAAATGGGAACATTGCAGATTGTACTTGGGTTTACTCTCTAGTTCCAGGACTGTCACTTAAAATTTTTCTTTAATGATCTAAGTGCCCCTAGAGAGGACAGCAATCATCTGACAATATGCCAACAATTGGGGAGCTTGGTGTAGCTGAAAGGTCATGGGCTTTCATGAGACAAGGGTTGGTACAGGTGTGATCTTAGACAGGTTATTTAATCTCCCTGACCCTGGGTGTTACCCGGGGTGTAAAGTGGAGTTTATATTTGCATTGCAAGGTTAATAGAGGACTGAGTGATCTCATGGAGGCATAAATCAGTTGTCCCAAAGCAGACCTTCAATAAAGTGAGGTTCCTGAGTGGCCTGTATGTGTGTTTGGTAAGGGAAATTAAGTGATATTTAATATCTCTTTATTCTCTACCAAATTTTATTTATTTTTTTAAACATTTACTTATTTTTTTTTGGCTGTGCCCCATGGCTTGCGGGATCTCAGTTCCCCGACCAGGGATTAACCCTGGGTCACAGCAGTAAAAGCTGGGAATCCTAACCACTAGGCCACCAGGGAACTCCCTCTCTACCCAATTTTAATTGATTGGTTCTGAGGATACCTGAGTAGGTTTCTTCCCTTTGGGTGTAACCAAGCGGGAAGATCCTTACAGATCCCAGCTTCAGAACACCAACTAGTCACCAAGGCTGGAATACACTGCCAGGGTGGAACCTGAGACAACCCACCAGCAGCACTGGGAAACTCAGAATCTTTATCCTCCAAACATCTGGGAGCTCTTCTTTTTCCTTACTAGGAACTGCTTTTTAGCCTTCACATTCCGTGCTCATTAATTTCCCCAGAAGTCTCTCCCCACCTCCCTGACCTCTCTACTGCATCAGATCCCCTGCTATAAGCTCACCTAGCAACCTGTAAATGGTTCTTTGTAGAACTTAGCACAATTATAATTGAGCAATTAATCCTGTAATTAGTTGTTTCATGTGCATTTCCTTCAACAGCACGTGGATTCCACTGGAACTCTGTCTTGTTCATCACTTGTGGGCCTGCTCCCAGTGCACCCTCTTGCACATAATAGGTGCTTAACAACCATGTATGACTAAACGAATGAGTGGTGTTGGGTCCTTGTTAACTGATAAACACAAATAGTATTCATAGTTATACATGATATGGGTTAGTTTGCTTGATTCGTATGTGTACACTTTGAACAGAGGACTAGGCTTCATACTTAAGGACGTTTGTGAGCGGCAGACAGTACAGTGCACTTATTGAATTGCTTTTCTCATGGTGGGGATGTATTTGTGCAGTTACAGCCATACTCTCCCCCTTAATAACTATAGTGTCCAGTGGCTTACACTTACAAGTTGGTGAGACAAATGACTATCTCACAAATCTGGCATGTCCTCATGTAATGGGCAAGTGAGGAGGGGAATAGAAATGAGAGAAAGACCTTCCAAATCCACTGTGGTGGCACCTTTAAGCTTGCCTATTAAAATTGAGTACACCGGAAGGTGACTTCCTGATGGCTCCCAGCAATGGAGCCAATGAGTGGGTGGTGGAGGAAAGCAATTAACAGTGAGAAATTGCCATGTAAAAGACACTGAATCCACTGACATTGATATTATCCCCCAATTAGAGTTGAAGAGACTGAGGTTCAGAGATCTTAAGTAAACTTTCCAAAGACACAGAGCTAGGATCTAAAATAAAGACAACTAAATAATAGACAGGGAGTGCAAAGAAAATACTGGAAAAGGACAAGGAAGAAAATAATATGGGGAAATAGAGTGAAATAGGATGGGCCCAGCCTACACAGGCTAAGGGCAGGCTCATTTTTCTAAGAAATTACAATTGCAACAACTGACACTGTGACCCGTCCGATCTCCCTATTATCCACCCCACTACTCTTATAAGGCAAAAACTCAGGGTATGTGGGGTTTAAGAGGTGGTACAAAGGCAGCCCACCTTAAAGCTGCAATGATCAGAAATCACCTTAGCAGGGATGAATTATCAGATACCTGAAAAGGATATGAGGACTGGTAAAAGAAAAGGAGGAATGTGGACAAGATCAAGAAAAGGTACCCAAGAAAACAGATTGTGGGCATCAAAATCCTTCCACCATCACCATTTTGCCCTGCACCAGCCATTCCAAATCCCTACTTGTGCACCTCAGGTGTGCAATGGACATATTTTAGATGCATGGTCTGAGCTCTGCTCAACAGAGGTCTGACCCTCACCATGATGAATCCATGAGCCTGGCATTTTTGCATAATGATCTGAGAGAAAAAAAGTAAATGGTTCCACCATCAACCAAGATGGTGCTCATACCAGGACCTGGAGTCACTCTTGACACCTCTACTCACTTATTCATCACAGCCAATCACTTGTTAAGGCTCAGTTTTGTCTCTGAATAGGCCTTCACTTCATTTCTTTTCACTTCCTCTGCTGCCTCCCTCCCCAAGGCCCTCAACTCCCTCTTACAACATTGTAACAGCCTCTTGATTGTCTACGGTTGCCTCTGTCCAAGCTATGCTCTCTCTCTTCAAGATCCAGAGTAATATATTTTTTAAAGATTTAATTTAATTTTTTATGTGTGGCTGCATTGGTTTTTCGTTGCTGCACACGGGCTTTCTCTAGTTGCGGTGAGCGGGGGCTACTCTCTTTGTTGCGGTGCTCAGGCTTCTTCTTGCTGTGGCTTCTCTTGTTGCGGAGCACAGGCTCTAGATGTGCAGGCTTCAGTTGTTGTGGCACGTGGGCTTAGTAGTTGTGGCTCATGGGCTCTAGAGCGCAGGCTCAGTAGTTGTGGTGCATGGGCTTAGTTGCTTTGCGGCATGTGGGATCTTCCCAGATCAGGGATCAAACCCGTGTCCCCTGCATTGGCAGGTGGATTCTCATCCACTGCACCACCAAGGAAGTCCCCAGAATAATATTTTAAAACACAAAATCGATCATGTCCATCCCCTGATTAAAATCCTTCAATGGCTCCCTGTTCCTGGGATAAAATCCCCAATCCATCTGACAACCATCCAGGTTGTCATCTGGTCCTTGCCTAACTCTGCAGTCTCACCTCCTGCCTCCTCACCCCTCACTGTACTGGCCTTCTCTCAGTCTCCAGGCTTACCAAGCTCCTTCTTTTCTAATCCCTTACTTGTGCAATTTTCTCTGCCTCTAAAACTCTGTTAATATCAGTCTTCCTGACAAGACACATTGTAAGCTCTGTGAAGTTAGGGACCATCTCTACCATTTTTAAGGGCCATTGTCTACCGTTCTATCACCAGAGCTTAGCACAATCCATGACACATAGCAAGAGGTCAATAAATATTTGTTGGAAGAGTAAGTAAATATTTGTTGACTAACTGAATAATAGTATCCACTTATTCAGCTCACAGATATTTCTTGAGTCAGCAGCTCTGCCAGGTAATGTGTAAGGCAATGAGGATACAAAAAACAAAATAAATATAGTCCCTGACCTCTTAGAGCTTATAGTCCAGTAGACTTTCTCCCTTTGTCTACTTGAATGAAATAATGGATCTAAGATCTTATAAAATCTTACACAATCTTGCTCTTCTCTGAGTTTTCTTGAGCTACATGATTTCACTCTTAAATTTTCTCTCCTAAGCTCTTGCTCTATTATTTTTCTTATCTCCTCACTGACAAGGTAGGGGACAGTGTCAACTTTTCTTGGGGTCCTATCTCAGTTCATACAGAAGTTTCTTTAAAAAAACAGAAACAAAAATAATTGTGCTTTTTTTTAAATTTAAAAGTGACATGTACATCTATGATGATAGAAATCAGAACAGTCGTTGCTTATGGGATGCGGAGATTGACTGGAAGGGGGTTAGAAGGGAGCTTTCTGGGGCAGTGGAAATGTTACATATCTTGACTGGGGTAATACCTTTTTTTTTTTTTTTTTTTTTTTTTTTTTTTTGCGGTACGCGGGCCTCTCACTGTTGTGGCCTCTCCCGTTGCGGAGCACAGGCTCTGGACATGCAGGCTCAGCGGCCATGGCTCACGGGCCCAGCCGCTCCGCGGCATGTGGGATCTTCCCGGACCGGGGCACGAACCCGCGTCCCCTGCATCGGCAGGCGGACTCTCAACCACTGCGCCACCGGGGAAGCCCTGGGGTTATATCTTGATTGTTGCTTGGGCTGTATGAGTGTGTACGTTTGCCAAAACTCATAAAGTTGTATGATCTGTGTCTTTCACTGAAGGTAAATTTTACTTCGATTAAAAATACTTTACAGAAGTAACACATGCTTATTATATGAAACATTATCACATAAAAGTAAGCAAAAATAAGAAAATCAAAATGACCTGTAATCATATCACTCAAAGAGGAACAGTGTTTACATTGTGATATATGTCTTTCCAAATTATTTCAGTTTTTACACATCAACACACAAGATGGATTCATACAGAATGTAGTGCCTCCTAATTTGTTTTTTTTAATGAACAGTATACTGAGAACAAACATAAAAGATTCTTTATATTTACTTCTTACAGGATTAATTTGCTAAACTAAGTAAAAATCAGGATCCTAAATTTGTTTTCAAAACTTTTAAAGCCTATGATACTCCATCATCATCACCACCACCAACACTTACTGAATGTGAAAGGCCATCCCTAAAGAGGTTTCTTGACCAAGAATGTTCTTCAGGCTGTGAGGCTAAGATTGCTAAATCTTAGCTGCTAGACGATCATTAACAGTAAATCTTTAAGCTGGTTCCAAATTTATGATCAGCTTTAACTAAGAACAGTCTAGTAACTAAGTACATTAAACATCACCTCAGGATCCATTCTTCTATCCTCCTCAGATTATTAAGCTGTTACAAGATACAATTTATGGCATGTTACTCTTATATCTATTGTTTAATTTGTGTAGATTCTAATCCAATACAGGGGCCCATATAATTGTATGGCTAGACTGTTGTGATCTATAGCTCCATAAAACTTACCACAGCATGAGATCATACACACAAACCTCACATTTATATCAGAAATTCAAACCACATCAAACTTAAGACATAATATCTGAAGTCAACAAAGCCACAGCCCACCTCTAACACTTCCTAAAAAATCTATTGCTAAATCTCGTTCACCAAGAAGACATCTGGGTAAATATTCTGGTGTGTCCTTTGTTAGTTTCCTGAAGGTGGTGCATAGTAGACAGAAGGAGAATTATTTGGAACTACCCAGAAAATTAGAAAAGTAAGGACTAGAAGCAAAGATCTGTGAGAAAGAGAAATGTCGTTAGCGTTACACTTTTTGGCAAGCAATAAAAGGCAGCTTTAGTGACAGCAGCCAGATGGAGATCAAATGACAACTGTGAGTTCGTAATGGCCTCCAGCGTCCTGGCAAGCACAGGGGCAGTAGGGGAAGTGGGAGGGATCAGCTTTACTGGTACTACAAGTCAATCTGGTGCACATCAGCGTTATCTGACGTCAACTAAAACCAGTTCTGAGGCACTACATCAGGACCAACTGCTAGATACTGAAAGCACCCTGGCCTGCCTCTGTGTGCTCCCTGAGCTCCCGCTTGTAACATTTACAGGTCGCTACCAGTTAATTTATGTTCCCTGCAGCAGGAAGGACCCAGATGTTGAGGCTGCACTTGCTGATTTGAAAGGAGTTCACAAATACAGGAAGCTCTCAGAGGATAAAAGAAACATTAAGAGTATTCTATAGTTTGAGGAACTCATTGTTCTGTATTAAAACACACACATGCACACACATACACACACACGAGGAGGGTTTTGAACAACATCAAGCCCTGTTCCTTAGCACGCAGAAATACATCATTCAGGCTATCAAAACTGCAGAAAGATCTAAAGCGCACAAACGGGGAAAGTTTGCTTCCTCTGTAGTTAGAGAGGAACATGTATGTTGGATTCATCTGCAACTGTATTACAATAAAATTCAGTGAAATTTTTCACAGCATTAGTTGAAGGCCAGGAAGCCCAGTACTTTTACCGTCAGCAAGGATGTCCCAAAGTTTAGAGAAAATGAAAATACAATATTTTACTTTGATGAAGGAATTGGAAAATGGGTGGCAAATAATTAACACTATGGTATTCTCTGTGCTGCACACTATAAGTGCTGTGCCTGTATTATCTCACTTAATCATCATAATAAACTCATGAGATAGGTACTATTATTACTCAGGAAAGAGACAAAACAGGTTAGGTGATTTGCCCAAGCCTGATTCGAGAGTCTGCATTCTGAATACCATGCTCTGATGCTGACAGCTGTTCTAGAAGAAGATGATCCGCTGCTAAGGAGGTGAGATCTGGAGTCTCGCAGATGTGCATTTGCATCCTGACTCTGCCCCTTAGCTGTGGGTCCTCTGAGCTAGTAACTAGCTTAACTCTCCTCCAATAGGCCACAGCTTCTTCAGCAATAACATAAAGATGACAGTATCCACCGCTAAGATGGTCGTGAGAGTCAAGTGATATCATATAAATAAAAAGTGCCAAGCATATGACAAGCATTTAACGAAGCAGCTCTTTTTATTAATAAATCACAAGTCTAGTTAGAAATCTTCTGAAACATCCCTGGAAGCCAACTTGCTGTCACATACAGAGTTTAGGAGAAATTCTAAAGCATTGCACACAGGTTGAAATGTTGACATCTCAGATTGTTGGAAATTCTTGCTAATAAGTGTTTTAGGTTAAGAGGAAGTTCTTTTTCTCAATAAACACTTAGAAAAGAGTAAAGAGATATTTATCCATGTCATGGATGACAGGAAGGCATTTGAGAAAAAGTTAATTGCAGAGTACTGCCAAAGACCTGCGTTTGAGAGCTCCTCACAGCTAGACCTGAAGACTTCAGGATTTACATTGTGGCTGGATTTAGGGCGAGTACAGCTTCAGCATCACAGATGGACCTGTTTTGATAGTTTATGTAAAAGATATAAACCCAAACTTATAAAATAGAGTAGAGGGTCCAGTTGCTAGGGATAATGAGAGACACGCCAAATTAACCAAACTTAATTCAGATGGTCATTAAACAATGACCCCACCTGGTTTTCAGTCGTTTTACCATCTGCTGTAGCTGTTTCTTCTCAGATGGGAGAGTTCCCACTAGCTCCCAGGTGCGACCTGTTTATTAAGACAGTGCCAAATCATACTCCATTTGGTTAGTTAGCATTTGGTAACTGGGCAATATATTAAGGTTAATAAGGCAAGCTGTAACATAATCTCGACTAACCTATTGAAATGAATTGAGATTTTAAAAAATTGACATCACAGCAGAGGGATATGAATGTGTTTTTAATTCTTTAGACAGATTATCCGGTGACTAAGCTTTTAAGGCCCAGAAAAATAACGTGGTTTTGTGTGGTAAAATAAGATATTAAACGTTGTTTGGTGGCTGTTGAAAATTATAGAATGATTATTAGAATAACAAAATTGTTAAGCAAAAAATGTCAGAGTTGGAAGGGTCTTATAGAACAAAGTTTTTAGTTTCCAACCGTGACCAATGTGTGTCTCCAAGACTGAGTTGAGCTGGGGTGTTTGGGCCTTGATAAGAGGAGGCCTAAACCTGCAGACCTCTGTCCCTCAGCCCCACCCCCATCTGGCCATGTCAGCCAAAACACTTCTGCTTTTATTTATCTATGTGTGGGATTATACCTACTATGGGGAAAAGGGAGTTCTCTTCCAAAAAAAATATTTGATAAATGAGGAAACTGAGGTACAAAAAGGGTAAACAGGGCTTACCTGGTGGCGCAGTGGTTGAGAATCCGCCTGCCGATGCAGGGGATATGGGTTCATGCCCCGGTCCGGGAAGATCCCACATGCCGCGGAGCGGCTGGGCCCGTGAGCCATGGCCGCTGAGCCTGCGCGTCCGGAGCCTGTGCCCCGCAACGGGAGAGGCCACAACAGTGAGAGGCCCACGTACCACAAAAAAAAAAAAAAAAAAAAAAAAAAAGGGTAAACAACCTGCCTAAGATCATGCATCATTCAATCCACATTCTTAGAAGGACATCAAGTTAGATTTATCATGCTGGCTATGCATGCAAAGTAGCCACATAGATCTTAATTTTATAGCATCACTTCAAAACATCCCTAAGATACAGACATAAAATATAAACAATCAAATGAATCTAGAGACAGAACTTATACTTGATGGTGACACTTCCCTAAAATAGGGAGGACGGCTTGCCAAGGGTGATATTCCAGCTGAGAAAGCAAAATCCCTGACACATTTCTGCTTAGTGGCCAGTGTTACTAATAGGGCCTCCCCCTCCTCTATCTTAAAGGGGATGAGCTACAACATATGGCGAAAATCCTTATAGGTCAACAACAGAATGTTAAACACAATCCATCACTTTGCCACAAAACTGATATGGTCCATGAAGCAAAAGAGTAAAGTGTTCATAATGGACAGTCAGATAACAGTGTGCTTACTGCATTCTTTGGTTACTAAAAATGAGGCTACTTTGGACGTTTAGAATATAAAGTCAAACAGTAGCCAGACAGAGTACTGTCAGACATCCTCCAGACCGGCCAACAGAAATAGGTGTTGCAAAAGACTGCGTCCCATACCCTCTTCAAAAGATCACAGCCTTATAGGGTTTAATCGTAAATTATCCTTTTTTAATATTTAATATCTTCCAGACCTGGAGACTGACATTTCATTGCCAAAGTAAAGGAGAACCAAAGCAAAATATAAGAATGCATATTATTCACAGAATAGATCTTACAAACTATTTCAGAGTATAAGCTCTCCTGGCAGAAATTTCCTGTGAACAGAGACTAAATGCTTATAAGCACTAAAGCCAGAGAAAGAGGTAAAAGTTCAAATACTAGTAAAGAAGGCTTTTATTTTCCTTTGTGCCTTATTTCTTTTGTTTGCAGTATCCTAAATATTACTCACTGTTTTCAATTTCATCTCCATTTGTGTTTCTTATATGTTGCTTCTATAACAAAACACCCCATCTCTGCTCTTTTAAATTTCCCACTTCAAAACCCACCTTCATAAAAACCTTTCAAGGTTGTTTTCCTCATCATTATAATATTTTTATTCTACATTCAAAGAACAAGACTTGAAGTTTGGCAATTAAGCATCTTTTCATCTGTTGGGTTTTATAGGTGTATACAATACAGACTGGTAGAGGTCACAAATCCATAGTTACACAATGGGTCATTTCATAGCTCCTGAAAATAATATATAAAAAATCATTGGGGTGGGTGTGAAAGGTGTACAAAGAAGAATATAATATGTAGATAAGGGTGTATAACCCTCTGTAATTAAAAAAGTACAACCAACAAAACTAGGATTCAATCAAAAATGGTTTCTATATAATGGTTTCTATTCTCTTCTATATAAGAAGAGACCAGAAGATGTACAGTTTTGTGTTCTAGTTCATTAATTACATCTCTAAATCTGTATAACTTATTCATTCAACAATATCTGACTCAATAAATATTTATTGAGGGTCTACCCTGTGCAGGGTACCCTTCTAACTACTGGGGATCAACCAGTGACCAAAACAAATCCTACTCCATTGAACTTGTACTTGGAGAGTAGAGTGAGTAGGATAGGGGAGCAAGATAATGCAGACTATATACATATATATATATATATATATATATATATATATAATATGTATCTTAGAAAGGTTTTAAAAAAGAGAACAGGGTTGAGGGGATCAGTAATGCCAGGAGTAGGCAGTGTAGGCCTCATTGAGAAGGGAACTTGAAGGGAGCAAGCAATGTGGTGATCGGGAGAAAGATTATTACTGGCTTTCAGTCAGTAAAAAGGCCCAGAGGCAAAAGGAAGGCCAATGTGGCTTGAGAGTAATACGCATGGCAGAGGACAGTAAAAGAAGAGATTGGATTAGGGATTCAATATATTTTTAATAACAGGTTTATTGAGATATAATCCACATTCTCTACAATTCACCCTACATGTACTATTCAGTGGTTTTTAATATATTAATAGAGTTGTGCAGTTATCACCACCATCAATATTAGAACCTTTTCATCATGGTGAACAGATTTTTGCAGGGTCTCTTAAACCTTAGTAAGGACTTTGGCTTTTACTCTAAGTGAAAAGAGGAACCATTAGTAAGTTTGGGTCAGAAAAGTGACTATGGTTTGACTTGCTTTTTATAGAAATAGTATATATAGTACTATATAATATTTATAGTACTATATAGTATTCTATAGTATATATAGTACTATAATATTCTATAATGTATAGAATACTTTGTCTGCTGGAGGTGATTAGAGAAAGGACAAAAGCAGAGAGAGAGAAACCAGCTGTTGCAGCTATCCAGGTGGGAGATGATGGTGGTGGTGTTGGCAGCCCTGAGAAATGGTTGAATTATTTTACATTTTGAAGTAAGCCAATAGTGTTTGCTGATGGACTGGATGTGGGTTGTGAAGAAAAGAAGTCAAGGATGCACCATGGCTTGGGGGCTGCGCAATGGGAAGAATGGAGTTGCCATTGACCTGTAGGCCAACTTTTGTCATTTTAAGTTTGAGATGCTTATTGTATATCAACACAAAGATGATGAGTAAGCCTGAGGTTCAGAAGAGATGACTGACCAGATTAGAAGTATATTTGGGAGTCATCAGCATATAAATATTTAAGGCCATGAGACTGGATGAAGTCACCAAGAGAGTGAGTGTAGATAGAGAAGAACTAAGCTGTTAAGAGTTAGGAGGAAGAGAACTTTACAATGAAGTAGATGGGTGAAAAGAATCACCTCTTCTATTTCAGAGACAGAAAATTTAGAAACCTGGTCAAGGTACCAGAACAAACTACAAAGGGCCAATTACAACCCCAAACACCTATCTTTTTCACCTTTGATTAGCCCACCAAGCAGAGACATTCACAGAGAGAACATTCCTACAACAATAGAAACCTCCTTGACACACACTTAACTCAGTGGGGAGGTGGAGAAATGGAGTGAGGGGGTCCTTGAAAAGTGCCCTAGTGAGTCTCTTTATCTGACACCTCAACTAGCTGGCCCCTGCATGGCTGGTGAAATGTGAACAGCTGATGGCAACACAAGGAGGTCAGCCTAAAGCTCAGCAACAACACACCTCTATTGCCATGAATATTAATAGCTAAAGAAAATTTCCTTAGGGTAAGAAGTTATTGAACACACAACAAGATGGCATTAAGGGTATTGTATTAGGTTTTGATGCTACGAAACAAAGTACAAATAACAAATTACTTAGTGGTTTAAAACAACATTTATTATCTCACAGTTTCTGCAGGTCAGATGTCTGGAAGTGGCTTAGTTGGGCTCTCTTCTCAGGGTCTCCAAGGCTAAAATCAGTGTTGCCCAGGCTACATTCTCATCTGAAGGCTTGAGTGGAGAAGGATCTACTTCTAAGCTCCCTCAGGTTGTTGGTAAAATCCATTTCCTTGCAACTTCATGGAAGTTGGCTTCTTCAAAACCAGCAATGGAGAAAGAAAGTCTCTGATGCTTTCAGCCTCTCTTCAGAGAAGGCTGAGGCCCTCTTTTACAGGGCTCACCTGATTAGGTCAGGCCCACCAAGCCTAATCTCCCTTTTGATTAACTCAGAGTCAGTGAAATAGGGGCCTTAATTACACCTGCAAAGTCCTTTCACCTTTGCCATAGAATGTAACATAATCATGCGTGTGATAGCCCAACACCATTACCATATTCTATTGGTTAAAAACAAGGAATGGGTTCTGCCTATACTCAAAGAAGGAGAATTATACAGAGCTTAATACCTGGGGTTAGAGATCATTGAGGCCATCTCAGAATGTGCCCACCAGATAGTCCAAGAAACTAAATGTTTATGTTAAATTCCAAAATGGAAGTATTGATCCTAAGAAATGACATGTTTTTAGGTGTAAAGTCAATTTTGTCTGAATGATCTTCTCTGAGAAAAAAACTGAGGGAAATTTAGAGCCTGACTTTAGAAACTAACTTCACCAGACTTACACAAAAGATACATCAGGAACCTTATGATTTTTAACAATAAAATATAATACAGTTCTAGATAGGTAGTTAGTACACCCGTAATAGACTAATTGATCTCCTTCAATGTGAACAATGATCTGTTTAATGCTGTAATAATAAGCATCATACTTCTTTCAGATGTTAAAGGATTGACTAATTTTTGAAAGAAAGGTTATCATTCTAAACTGTAGAACCAGTAGTAGGAATATATGTATTATAATAGTGAAGAAAATAACAAAAAAGCCTTTTAGTATGCAAAGCAGGTAGCAGTGCTAAAATAATTTAACAATTTCTGAGTATATATTTTCATCTGATTTCCAAATATAACCATTTAGCATCCTTACAAATGTTACTAGAAGGTCATTCCAGTCCTGTGCAGTTGAAGTACCTGGAGTTACCGTTGATAGTTTTAAAAATGATTTTATATGCTGGAATTATTTTTTTAAATACAAATATGTTAAAACACATTTAAAAAGTATATATACACATATATACTGATCTAGGGCTAGTCCTCTGATTTATCATTGGATACCATCCTCTCCTAGGACTAATAAGCACATAAGAAATGTATCATCTATGATCATTCTATTGTATAACTGCAATCTAGCTGTAGCTAAATTCAGCTTCTACTTCCAGTTGGAAACACCAGCTTTGAAAATAATCACTGATGAAACCGCCTAGGTAGACTCAGCAATGAGGCAAAATGGTGTAACATATCTGAGTCAGAGAGTATGACAAATGAATATTTTTGAATACTGGAAGGCTAGGCTTATCTCATAGGGAACAACCCAACAACACATGAACAAATCACTTTCCCTATAGACCAAATATAGAATGCAGTATAATTTTTGAGTGAGGGACTAGGCCTATATTAAGAAGTAACCCTTTTATACTGCATTTTTACTGCATATAGTTGACCTGGGTGGGGCATTACTAGGGCTGTGGTTCGTTTGAATTGGAATAACAATACAGGGGTTCTACTGTCCTACAGTTTCCGTTCAGATGACCAAAGTCATGGGACTTTCAGCATAGCTGGCTGATGACAGTGCATACTATTTTGTCCCAAAATCCAGTTCAAGCATGGACATACCAGTTAGATGGTAAGCACTTTAAAGGCAAAGGACCAGGAATTGTACCATTCTTGGTATATTGTAGGACATCAAATAAGTCTTTTCTTTGAATTAAATGTAAATATGGAATACCTTAGAATTCAATCATTACACAGGACTGCAGGATTCTGAGATCTTTTTGTTCAACCCTCAGATTCTATTTAACTCAGTGAACATTGACTGTGCTTCTACTAAATGCAGAAATGGTGCTACATACCAAGAACACCAAGTTGATGAAGTCACAGTCCCTGCTGTCAAGAAACTCACTCGATTCCCTAATTCATTGTCAGCTTGCTGTGATCACACTTCCTTCCAAAGAACTTCTAAGAAATACCTAGTGGATAGAACCTTGGAGTTCCACAGAACACAGTTCAACAATCTCTAAATGATGACTCAGGCCAGATTGCACAATTCAGGTTTTGTTTGCAAAGCTGAACGGGCTTCAGCATCTCCCTAAATTTCAATTTAAAGGAATTCTTTAACAAAGACACTACATGTTAGAATTTAAGATATAGATATGAAACATACCTTACACTCCTGGGTAAGTTATGCATTGAGGAGCACCATTCCTTTACTCAAACCTTGTCCCTTGCTGACAACGCAGTTAGGGATTAAGTGCAAAATGGCAGCTCAAATAAATGAGCCTGAAAACTGACCTATCACTTTTCTTTTCCACTAAATTAAGATCAAGAGAGCTGGAGAATATTTTGTCTAGAATGATACAAACATACGGGAGTTTGCAAAAACTCCCAGGTAGCTTAGCAAAAAATTACTTCGTGACCTTTGTCTGTACAGTAACCTTAATAATGCAAGCATTGTTTTGAATGCAAGCATATGGGAGCATTTTTACCACTTCTGGTGACTTCGGTAGGTTTAACACATATTTTTGCATTTATTGCATAAACTCATGAAACAAAGGAAAGAACTTTCAACCTATTCAGTGAAAGTCTATACATTGAAGTTTGCTTTTCAAAAATGTATAACTACTGCTTTCTTTACACCCACAAGTTGCCATTATCTCAAAGCTGAAATTTTACCATATGACTAAAAGGTCCGATTGCTGCCACTTCATGATTCAGCATCTAACATCAATAATTCACAGTGAGATCACAGGCCCCCTGTGGAAGGTAGACATACTTGCCTTATGAAAGGAAGCTGAGGGCATATTGAGAGCATTTTTAATTTAGACGTGTAGCTTGTGTGGGTGTCAGACAATTGTCTCTTAGCTGGTGCCCTGCAGAAGGATCCTCCTTCGGGAAAGGCTGTCTGAGAAAGGTGAACTGGGCTTGTAAGGCTAGGATACACACATGTGGTAACCAGCTCCTCGTGCACACGGTTTTCCAGAGTTACCCTGGGCAGGTGGGAAGCCTTTCTGCTTTCTGTGGAAGAGATTCCAACTTGGTTCCCTGCCACCACCAAACACAAATGTGTTGATTTTTCTTTTTTTGAGCTCCTAACCCTTGCAACCTTCCAAAAATAAATCAAACCAGCCATCAGGGCACCGAAATAATACTACTACTAATAAGCAGCTTTGCCTAGACTTACATAAACAACACTTCTGAGGGAAACTTTGCCCCAGAGGTCTGAACACACTCTTTTTATGTAACCAGCTTACTAATAATTACTAGACTTGGGTGCATTAACCCTGAAAATAGATTTTAATAGCAGGCCCCCAAAACAAAAGACATGAAACGACAATTAAAAAAAAACAAATGTGCACCAACTAGAAAAACACTTGGCAGCCAGCTCTAGCCCAAGCTAAGACACCCTCCTCTCCCCGCACAAAGACCTCCTCTCCTACCCGCCCTGCTAGCAGGATGAGAGTAGGCTCGGGGCCCCGCCCTCCAATCCCCGCCCCCGCCCCGCCCCCGCCCCAGGCTCGCCTTCCTCGTGGCCCCTCCCTCTTCCGCTCCTCTCAGCCAGGTTCCAGGAGCTGAGGTCAAATTGTAGGAGCAGGCTGATTTGCATAACCCAATGGCTGCGCGCATGCAAATGAGGCGGGTGGTGGTTGGCTGGGGGTTGGCAGGATAACTCGGGCGAGGGTGGCCTTTGTCCTTCAGTGGCTGTGAGGCAACTGCCGCGTCGCTGTAGTGGACCGTGGCGAGGCGGGGGGCCGAGAGCCGGCGGGCGAGCGAGCGAGGGGGGCAGGAGGGGCGGACGGCGCGGCGGCGGCTGGCGCTGGAGGAGCCTGAGAAGGAGTGCAGAAAGCAGGCACCCGCGCGCCCGCGGTAGCAGGAGCAGCCCGCAAGCCGCTCTCTCTCTGTAGGGCACCTGCAGTTGCAATATGACTTTGGAGGAATTCTCGTCTGGAGAGCAGAAGACCGAAAGGTAAGTCAGCCGGAGCCTCTACCTGAACTCTGCTTGCCCACTGCGCGCACCCCAGTGCTGCCGGGCTGTGCAAGGTTTGCGGGGAGCGAGCGGTTAAAAGTTTGCAGAGGGTACTTCCTATCCCGCCTTTCTTCCTCGGGACACTAGAGGCGTGCGTGGACAGAAAGAGCGTGCCCCCCACGCCGGTCAAGCCCCTCGAACCTTTGCAAAGGGCAGAAGTGACCGTCCCTGCCGGTGCGGCTCCTGCGGCCGGCAGCCTGTGGCTTCGCCCAGCTCCGGGGACTGGCAGTGCCCCCGGGAGAGGGTGGCGGGTGGCACTCTCGGGGCTTCTCACTGGACGCCCGGCCTCTGGGCGTGCGAGGGGTCACGGCGGGGGGAGTGACAGCCCGCGGAGCCCCGGGTTTGCAAAGGCCCAGATGCGCCGTGGCGCGTGCATTCGGGAGGGAGGGTCGCGGCGCAAGACGAGGGGGCCGCGGGCTGAAGGGATCCCCTTGCTCTGCCTGCATGTAGGATGGATAAGGTGGGGGATGCCCTTGAGGAAGTGCTCAGCAAAGCCCTGAGTCAGCGCACCATCACCGTCGGGGTGTACGAGGCGGCCAAGCTGCTCAACGTGTAAGTGGAGCCCTCGCGTGTCCCTCGTGGTTCCTCTTCCCGCCCCAGCCCGGAGAGGTCGCCTTCCAGGGGCGCCCCCCTCGGCCAGCAGCTCCACTTCCTGCCACTTTCCATCTGCCCTGCGGTTGCTTGTCCCAAGGGGAGCAAGCGGGCCGGGGCGCGACCCCCGGGACGTGGGCGCGGGGTGCGGGTGCCCACGCGGAGGGTCTTGCCTTTGGGCTCACCAACCCCGTCCCTGCCCGCAGCGACCCCGATAACGTGGTGCTGTGCCTGCTGGCAGCGGACGAGGACGACGACAGGGACGTGGCTCTGCAGATCCACTTCACCCTGATCCAGGCGTTCTGCTGCGAGAACGACATCGACATCCTGCGCGTCAGCAACCCTGGCCGGCTGGCCGAGCTCCTGCTCCTGGAGAGTGACGCGGGCCCCGCGTTGAGCGAGGGCGCGGAGCAGCCCCCGGACTTGCACTGCGTGCTGGTGACGGTAAGGGAGAAGGGGACTGCGTGCAGGACGCGGTTAGAGTCCTGGCAGGAAGTCCTCAACGGCTGAAAGCCGCCTGACTCCAGATCTGGAATGGGTGAGGGTCAAGAGCTGGGCGCCTTTGCCCCATTAAAGAGTGTGGCTGGACTTTCAGCCGAGATGTGCTAGTTTCATCCTTGGGATTTTCTCTGGTACGGAACGTGTCTAAGCACGTTGGAGGCTGCCAGAAGCGGAAGAGATCCTTGTGAGTCAGCATTGTCAGCCCAGCTACTCCCTACCTACATCTGCACTACCTCCCGTGACTAATTCCTTTAGCAGGGCAGATTAGATAAAGCCAAATGAATTCCTGGCTCACCCTCATTAAGGAGTCAGCTTCATTCTCTGCCAGTCAGAGCTAAAAATAGAAATGGTGTAGGAGACAGACCTTATTAATTCCCTAGAAATGTATTGAGAGGATAGAGTGGAAATTTTTTCTTTGCAATCTTGCATATTTTAAAATGGAGCTCCCCCCACCCCCATAAAAACCTTTGGTAGGTAGATAACTTGTGTTTACAGGGGTAAATGTGGTCGTTTTGTTTTACATTTTACTACTTTTTGGCTGATCTCCTTAAGTGGCAGCCTAATTATTTTTCTGCTCCTGAAAAAATACTACTGTCTCTTTTGGGAGGATAACAGGTGACAGTTCTAGTTAACTGCTATGCAGCTCTCACCTCCTGGTAGCCCAGCATGGAAGTATTTCTCACAGTTGTTTCATTCAGATCTCTCCCAAGGTACAAAATTGGTAGGGCAAGCCTGTGAATAATACTCTCATGCAAAACTGAGTAAATATTATGAAAACATATATATATGGCTCAGTGTGTTTCATGTACTCAGACTACACTCAGACTTTGCAGAGTACAGCTTAGTAGAGAATTACCCTGAATGATTTTGCAGGAAACCCAGCTACCTAGAAGAAATTTTATTTCTTATGGTTGTAACAGGTCTCTATGTCACACAGCCAAAGTATAAAATGTTCGAGTGTCTTCCCCTCAAAAATGGTGTAATAAGTAGCAAAGGCTGACTTTTTTTTAATAGTAAATTTATTTTTTCTGAATTTGTTCCCAGAATCCACATTCATCACAGTGGAAGGATCCTGCCTTAAGTCAACTTATTTGTTTTTGCCGGGAAAGTCGCTACATGGATCAGTGGGTTCCAGTGATTAATCTCCCTGAACGGTGATGGCATCTGAATGAAAATAACTGAACCAAATTGCACTGAAGTTTTGAAATACCTTTGTAGTTACTCAAGCAGTTACTCCCTACACTGATGCAAGGATTACAGAAACTGATGTCAAGGGGCTGAGTGAGTTCAACTACATGTTCTGGGAGCCTGGAGATAGATGACTTTGCAGATGGAAAGAGGTGAAAATGAAGAAGGAAGCTGTGTGGAAACAGAAATACAAGTCAAAAGGAACAAAAATTACAAAGAACCATGCAGGAAGGAAAACAAAACTATGTATTAATTTAGGATGGTTGAGTTACATTTAAATAAACCAAATATGCTTTGTTAAAGTTTAAATGTGCGGCAGTAGTTTGGGTAATTTTGGTTTATATGCCCTCAAGTAAAAAAGAAAAAAGCAGAAAGGGTTAATCATATTTTAAAACCATATTTTATTGTATTTTGATGAGATGTTAAATTCTCAAAGTTTTATTATAAATTGTACTAAGTTATTTTATGACATGAAAGGTTATTTATGCTATAAATTTTTTGAAACACAATACTTACAATAAACTGGTATGGAATAATTGCATCATTTTTTTATGTGTGTTTTGTTTCTTTTACCTTGGACTTTCTTTTAAACAAGTTTCTTTTTAATATGGAAAAATTAAAACACTTATGAAATCATATACATATAGTATATGTGTCTGTATATATAGATGTATGTGTGTGTGTGTATGTATATATAATTCTTTTCTACTCTTAAACATTTGGGCCAGACATGGGGGCATAATATCGTTTTTCATTTATTCTTTAGTGGACATTTTAGTGATGCCCTGCTCTACCCTACATCCAAAGTCAGAAAAACGAAAGTGATTTGAGAGGAGTTGGGGTTGGAGTTAGGGAACAGGAGTGTTAGAAATTGCACTTGCAAAACCTGAATAAATATAGTTCAATGATACTAGTGCTGTAATAAGATTATATGCAACATATTAAGGAAGCAGAGGGGAGAGAGTGACCAAAGGTATCTGCAAGACCAGTGAAGATTTTCCTGGAGAGAGATTATTTTATTTGGATCTTAAAACAGGAAGAGGATATTGCTAGCAGCAGCACTAGTTTCTGAAAAGGTGTGGAGGCCTGAAAGACCAAAACCTGTTCAGGGAACAAAGTGATTCTGTGTGTGCCTCTGGTGTAGAAAGATAAGGGAGAGATAAGGCTGAAAGGTAAGTGGCAATTAGGCCCAGACTGTAAAGGGCATTCTGTGTCACCCTTAGCTTTGGGGCTTCCTTCTGTAAACTCTGGCCAGTCTGCAGAGGCCTTCACACAGGGAGTGACGTGATCAGTGTTCTAGGAAGATAACACTGGGGACTGAAAGACGCGGGTTATTGGGATAATCGGCTGTAGGTAAGGAGGCCAATTAGAAAGTGACTGGAACAGTCCAAGGCTGTGCATTTTGCAGAAGCATATTCAGGGAACAAACAGGGAAGTGGCCTGCTAAATATTCTAGTACCCTTATTCTCTTTCTAGAGCTGTGTGCCTTCCAGCTGAACATGTCTGCTATGGTTCTGAGGGGTTTGGTTAAATTAGATGGGAGAGGTGGAAGAAAAGAGCAAAAGAAATGAAAGGCTTCAGCAGAACAATCATCTTTTACTTGGAACAGTCACTTGATAATTTACTGCAATAACCTCCTGTAGATACAGCCAAAGAAAGCAAAAATGCCTACTGAGGCGAGGCCTAATATAGCTTTGGTCTACATGATTTTTCTTTGCCTACTTCTCAAACCATAACCCCCCATGGCTCCCCTGCCATCTGTCTCCCACCCTTGTCATGACTACATACAACCAGGAAAAAGTAGAAATCAAAGGAGAGAAAACCAGCTAACAGTAACTGAAAGCTCCACATTTCTGCATATTTTAGGAATAACATAGGCCCATGGGCCCTTCACCTTGCAATTAAGTTTCTGTTTTTCACATCTACTAGAAATGTGGGTTTTTAGGCCTTGTTTAGACATATTCTATCTTATTTAAGCTAGTGCCTGATCCAAAACATAACTGGCATTTAATATTTATTTCTTACATTATCAAAAGATTGAGAGCAGTGAGTTTTAAACAGAATTTTTCTTCATTCCCTCTAAAGTAAAAATATTTTCAATTCTTTCCCACAACTACTTGATTAAAAATGCTTCTGCAAAGATGAGTGAATTAAACTAGGAAGGCAGAGTGGGGAGAAGCAGCATTGCTTGGTGGAAAGAGCATGGGGTACAGCCAGGATCAGTCCCAGTGCGTCCTGTTTTCCTCATCAGCAAAATGGAGATAAAATTAATCATCTTGCAGAGTTGTTTCGCTCCTACAGGACTGTAACTTCTCTGAAGGTAAGAAACAATGTCTGATTCATAACTGTAGCCCAGTCATAGCACACTTCTCAGCAAGCAGTAGGTGTTGAATTAATATTTGTTGACTAGGGACTTCCCTGGCAGTCCTGTGGTTAAGACTCCACCCTTCCAATGTAGGGAGTGTGGGTTCAATCCCTGCTCAGGGAACTAAGATCCCACATAGCATGGTGAAAAAAAATAATTTGTTGACTAAATGATTTAGAAATAATAGATGCAAACTACCTGGCATCTGATATATGCCAATACAGTGTGTCTATTACTAAAACTTAGGCGATAGCAGTAGAAGAACTTTTAAGGCATCAGAGAAATCTGTTGCTTATTGCATGGTGTATATATTTTAAGAAAAGTGTTTTGAATCTCTATTCTCAATTCATAGTACTTAGAGATATGAAGTGGTAGTATGCATCCTTCAGGTTGTTTGGTTTCAGCAAAATCTCAACAATTAATTCAGTGTTGTTGTTTTGGTCTTTAAGTTTTAACTGTTGTTATTTGTTCCTTATTGAACATAACCCAAAAGTAACAGGGCATTGAAAAATCCAATCTGAAACAATTGAGTTAATTGTAAACAAGTGTGCAATTACCAGGGCAGATTCTGCCTCTAAATGATGCTAATATTTTTTAGTTGTCGCTTTAAATGCCTACTTATTGCAAGGAGGTGAAAATGTTACAACAGGGACAAAAATCCCCTCGTCTACCTACGGTGTGTTGTTTGTGGAAAATACCTAGTTTTTTCCACTGGCAGCTTCACCTCAGTGTCGTAAATAGCATTGACTTCTCCTGCCTACAGTTCACCAAGGCCCTCAGTAAGTTAAACTTATACAATGAAAGGACTCATGAAGGCAACTAATCTCCCATAATACATGTTTTATTTCCCAAATAAAGAAAAAAGGGTCATGACTAGGAAAGAGCTGTTCGTATATTGTTAATTGGAAGTATTTTCAAAGCTTCTTTTGAGATGCCTTACTGTAACCCTTGGAAAATCATTGTTTCCCAATTTTCAACTGTATGGGTTAAATTTTATTCTTTGATATGTGGTAGAAGGCTTGTAAGCAGTGAGATGCGTTTCCTTTAAATGAACAAAACTTTCAATGGCATGATTTAACACCAAGCCAGTGTCCCTCAAATTGAGTCGAATCTTCTTTTGTTCCTTTTTAACAATCCTTGGATAAACATAAGAAACTGTGTAAAACATATTCATGAAGATTACCAAGAAGTACTTAGTGAGAGCTTATTATGGGCAAGGGGCTATGCTGGTTATATTGAAGTCTAGGAAAAATTAGACACTTACTCTGGCCTCAAGGAGTTCCCAGCCTAGTGAAGAAACTAGGCATGCACATCAATAGATGTAATCCAAAGCAAAAGTGCCCCGTAACATAAGAAAGGCCCAGAGAAATGCTATGAGAATTCAAAGGGTAGAGATTTCTGGAGGGTACATGGGGATGACAAGTAGAAAAAGTCTGTAAGTTCTTTGATCAGAAGCTAGCATAGTATTTTGCAACCACACAAATTACTTAATTGATTGAATATTGAATATAATTCTGCTAAGTGCTGCGGAGAATACACAGATGTAGCCTATAAGAGCACTTGTCCTTAAGAAGTTTATCATAAATAAGGAAATTGTGAAGGTTAGCACATTCACTTCTTTTTTTTTTTTTTTTTTTTTTTTTTTCGGTACGCGGGCGTCTCACTGTTGTGGCCTCTCCCGTTGCGGAGCACAGGCTCCGGACGCGCAGGCTCAGCGGCCATGGCTCACGGGCCCAGCCGCTCCGCGGCATGTGGGATCTTCCCGGACCAGGGCACGAACCCGTGTCCCCTGCATAGGCAGGCGGATTCTCAACCACTGCGCCACCAGGGAAGCCTTAATGCTATTTCTTGAAAGCCCATCATGTACCTGACACTGTGTTAGGTCCCGGGGCTACAAAAGTGAGAAGACAAGGTCTCTGCCTTCAAGGATGTGTGCAATTTAGTGTAGAAGACTAACACCTGTGATGCAGGGTGATCAGCGATGATGTGCTATGTTCAAGGCCTAAGTGTTCCCGAGGGTCGGGAAGGTTTGCCAGATCCAGTGAAACCCAAAGGATGAAGAGACCTGCCAAGGGACTGTGAAGGGCACGTCTTCCCGGGCAGGAACTGCAGCTCTCGAGTGTATGTTTGGGGTGAGTTTCTGAGGCAACCACACCACTCACATAAGGCTTACGACACGCTGAGCACAGCTCTAAGAACCTTATGGTAACTCATTAGCCTCACAACAACTCTATGGAAGTAAGTATCAGTACTATTATTGCCTCTATTTTGAAGGTGCAGAGACTGATACACAGAGAGAGAAATCTGCCCAGAGTTTGTTAGTAAGTGGCAAGTCCAGGATGCACGCTGAAGCAGTCTGGCCCTGGAATCCATATTCTCCAATGACAGGTGATAATGTGGGAAAAGGTGGTAGGAAGGACCATGAAGGGCCCTGCAAGCCAGCCTTTTTTCATTAGGTGATAGAAAGCCATTTAAAAACTTAAAACTGAGAAAATAGGCAGGGTGCTATTACCACCATGACAGAGGCTAGGAAAAGATGAAACTGTGTCTCACAAAGTCCTAATGCAAGGTTGTAAACTAGTAGCTAAGAGAAATTTGGCTCACATGATGTTTAAAAACAATTTTTGGGGGGAATCAGTTGCCAATGTTTAAACATGGAGAAATTTCTTCGAAAAATCTTTATTTCTGTTGTCGCTTGGAAATTTGCTGTATGTGGCAACAGTGGGCCCACATTCTGCATGGAAGCAATTGGCTGCAGCTGAGGGAGGCTCCTCCCTTTTAGACAAAGATTTCCAGTTTGCCACAGACCTCCCCCCTCCCTATTGCTAACTTAAGCCTGCTAGACTCACTTAGGCTTCCGTTCCTAATCCTTTTAGGCATGTGAGGTCCACACTTCACCCCCCACAATGACAAATATCTCTCAGTCTGGGGCTCAGATTCTTCCTGTATAAAATTAGGGATTTGCCCTACAGAATTTCTCACATTGTTCTGATAATAATGAAGACCTAGCATTTTTAATAATGTTAAAAATACAGCTTTAAGACCCCTTCCCAGGAGCTTCAGATTAAGTGGGGCTGGGAAAATTCTCAGATTTTATTTTTTTAACAAGTAAATTCAGGTAATTCTTATTATCAGGGAAGTTTGAGAAACACTGCCTGCTTTCTTGGAGTTCTTCCAGCTGAAATTCATCAGAATCATGCTTAACAAGGAAGTTTGGGGGCGGGGCAGGGAGCAGCTTTCACCTCATCAGTTTCCAGTCTCCCTGATGTTAGCCCACCAGGAGCTGAGGGATACATGTTTCTCTGCAAAGGTTGAAGAGATTCTCAGGAAAGAGGTATAACCAGAACAATTTGCTACGTGTGGAGAAAGTTAGATTCACTAGTTTACTAAGGTGAGTACTGTACAAGTTACAAGAACTACAAAAGGTGGGATGTCCACAAACAGGTTGGCTCTTAGCACTGCCTTGAACTGACCGATCAACAGACCTGTATGTGCCAGACACAGCACTGGGCACTTGGACAAGAAGCTGACAGCATGATAAAAAACAACCTGTTGTACAGAGTACTGCTCAACATCAGGCACAAGGTAAGGAGCTCGGAGAGTGAGTGTAGTTCCTAATTTTATTATATCCATTAGCACTTTCTGGCTTATAATGTGCTTTCACATTTATTAATCCATTTGAGTCCTTGCCAAAGCACCTGAGGCTCAGAGAGGTCAAGAGACCCCTCCAAAGCCACATGGAGAGGAAGGTGAAAATCAAAATTCTACTGTGAACTCCATCTCTCAAAGACACCAACCAGACAGCACAGGTTAACCCGGGAGGCTGAAACTAATTGCATCTAATCTTTTACTTACCCAGTAAATGGGACAGAGCCCCTGGAAAACTAAAGGAGACAAAAAAACAAGAGGAGAGAATTCTAAGAATTGTTCTCTTTCATCCTGTAACCTTATCACAGAAGAAGTGATTTTTGTGTCCTTGGGTACTTTATGCTAACGTATTTTCTACAAGTAAGTGTCTGAGAACTTATGTAGAAAAGCTGCAACGTTCCCTAGTATCCCCACTTAATACCTGATTACATCACCACACTGTAATCACCCTGCAACCATCAAAATGAGCACTCTGCAAAAAGGCTCACCTGGAGAAGAGCCTTCTGATTTCATTTTGCTTCTTTGTATAACTGTTAAGGACAGAGCTGGCAAAAGATCAAGAATAAGAGTTCAGCAGTTAAGACAATAGGCTTTTCTAGCCAGAAAGAGCTGAGCTTGGGTCCTGGATCCCAGCTAGGGCTTGGGAAAGTAGTATAACTTCTCTCAGCCTCAGTTATTTCTCCCAGAAAATGGGAAAATAAACAATGCTTATATCATTGATTTTTTTTTGGTGGGGATTAAAGGAAACAATGCAGAGAAAGCAAAGCACTTGGCTCAGTTCCTGGAAGTACTGGATATATGTAACCTAACGATAATTGCCTCTCCCACGATAATTACATCTCCCACGAGTGGGTAATTTTCTATGCATGTATGTTTTGTATGTATTTTGTATCATTATTCTATGTTTGTAAATTAGAGGGTGACTTAAGTGAAAAAGAAACCCTCCAGCAAACTACATAGCTGAACAGAACTGAATATGGAAAGACATTATCCAACTAAATTGTTAATTTCCACGAATCTAGTTTCTCCTCTTCATTAACATTAACTTAATTTGGTCCTTTATCACTCATTTGGATTATCAGAGCAGTTTCTGTTCAAAATCAAACATTGAGCGCATACTGTGTGCCAAGTTCTGTGCTGGAACTTACTATAGAAAGATGATTATGGTGCAGTTTCTACCTGCAGTCTAGTGTAGGGAGCTGACAGACACACAGAATTTAAGGTGGTGTGGTGCCTTTGCATTTTGGTGTGTGTGTGTATATGTGTGTGTGTGTGTGTGTGTGTGTGTGTTTACGGTGGTGGTGGTGGTGGTGAGGAAGCCTTCCAGGAAAGGGTGATGCTTGACCTGAGTCCTGAAGCATGGTTAGAAGAGAGTCAGGGGAGAAAAATGCGGTGCACGAGGGACTCTTTCAGTCTGTGGTGTTTGCTACAGGATTAACTGTTAAGGAAGGGAGTGGAGAAAGGTAGGCTGAAAAGGTAGACAGAGACCAGCTCATAGAAGGCCTTGTATGTCCTTCTAAGGAGCATGGCTTTGTCCTGCAGGCAATGAGGGGACGCCGAGGATTTTATATAGAAAAGTAAAATGGGCTAACAGTGGTCTATGGTTTACTCTTCTCAGAGGCATTTAGTTGCCCAGATCAGTGCAATGGGATTTGAGGGGAGTGTAATGTAAAGGGACAGCTGTTCATTGTTCTTGTCTGTCCTGCTCCCCTCCTTCCTTCCATGAACCTTCTTTCTTGTTAGCACCCCTCATCCCAGCCTCAAAAGTAGATTTGGAATATAGGCCTGGCTCATCTTCCTGGCCACGGTGATTGGTGTGGGGATAGATAATGTGACTTCAGCTGGGCCAATCAGAAATCTTCCTGAGACTTGTCTGCCAGAGTAGAAAAGTCTGTAGTCTCTTTGCAGTGCCACCAAGCTAATGGATGAGTCTAGGCTTGCTGGCAGCCGCTTGCCTGCCGCGGAGAGTAAGTCTATTAAAGAGTAAAGGGCAGGGCTTCCCTGGTGGCGCAGTGGTTGAGAGTCCTCCCGCCGATGCAGCGGACGTGGGTTCGTGCCCCGGTCCGGGAAGATCCCACATGCCGCGGAGCGGCTGGGCCCGTGAGCCATGGCCGCTGAGCCTGCGCGTCCGGAGCCTGCGCTCCGCAACGGGAGAGGCCACAACAGTGAGAGGCCCGCGTACCGAAAAAAAAAAAAAAAAAAAAAAAAAAGAGTAAAGGTCAGAGGTGACATTTGAAAGCAGAGCTAAATCCAGCTGTACCTGAAGGGAGGCCCATGGATTTTTTAATATGCGTAATTTCATTTTTAACTAAAAATTGGGTTTTAGTTTTATTTGCAACTAGAAATAGGACTGAGGGATTTCCTGGATGCGAGACTTTCAGGGCCAAAACTGAGACAGTCCCAAGTAAACAGAAACAGTTGGCTATCCTAATACCAGGGGCAACAACGGAGGCTGGAGTCTAGATGGGACGTTTTCCAGTAGTTCAGTCAAGGGATGATACATGCCTGAACTTGTAGTTGATGAGGAAAATCAGGGGTGGATTTTAGAAATATTTGGGAAATGAAATAGGTAAGACTGGGTGATCAGATGTAAGGAATGAAGGGGAATTCTTGAATGCCTCTCAGGATTCCAGCTGGGGCAATTTAACGATGATGCTGATGTCAATTAAAGTTTTGCAAGTGGAGGGCTTCCCTGGTGGCGCAGTGGTTGAGAGTCCGCCTTCCGATGCAGGAGACACGGGGTTCGTGCCCCGGTCCGGGAAGATCCCACGTGCCGCGGAGCGGCTGGGCCCGTGAGCCATGGCCGCTGGGCCTGCGCATCCGGAGCCTGTGCTCTGCAACGGGAGAGGCCACAATAGTGAGAGGCCCGCGTACCACAAAAAAAAAAAAAAAGTTTTGCAAGTGGAGATGGCTTTAGTCTTGGACACATTTTGTTTCAAGTCCTTGTGTGACTTTGTGTGACTATCTGTTAAAAATGTCCAGTAGAATAGGTAAGTTGGATGCTTGGATAAAAGGTGGGCTGGACGTTTGGATTTGGGAATCCTCAGCGTATACTAACTGAGAGTGGATGAGCTCTCCAAGAAGAATGGATAAAGTGAGAAGAGCAGCAGTGGGTCAAGGATAGAAACCTGGGACTGAGGGTGGGATTTTAGAAGGCAGACATAGGAAGAGGAGACAGAGGGGAAAAATGAGAGTCTGATGTCACAGAAGCTAGTGGGGCAGAATGGTGAGTTTACAGGAGAGAATAGTTCCCACTGTTAGAGGGGTCCATGAAGCAGAGACTGAAAGGTTCCATTGAATTTGGAAATTAAGAGTTCACTGGCTGGGACTTCCCTGGTGGCACAGTGGTTGGGAAACTGCCTGCCAATGCAGAGGATACGGGTTCGATCCCTGGTCTGGGAGGATCCCACATGCTGTGGAGCAACTAAGCCCGTGGGCCACAACTACTGAAGCCCGCGCACCTAGAGCCCGAGAAGCCACCGCAATGAGAAACCCGTGCACCGCTCCAAAAAAAAAAAAAAAGAGTTCACTGGCCGTTTTATTGGATGAAATCAGTTTCGCTCTGTTGGTGTGAGTAAAGCCACATTGCAGTCGATTGAGAAGATGGGAGGTGAGAAAGAGAAGACAGGGAAGGTGGACTACTCTTGGGAAATTTTGATAAGAAAGGGGAGAAGAGGATAAGGGGCTTTAGGAATAGCTGGAGGGCTTGCTGCTCACCTGTGAGCCTGATGGAAGTTATTTGCTTGGGTGTGATGGAGACTTTGGATGTGGAAAGGTAAGAAGTTTTAAGAATTCAGGCCAAATGGCCCCAGCATGTTTTTGATGGGGAAGGCAGGATTATTTGCTTGATGGGAAGGAGATAAATAGGGGGGGTTGAGTAGGGTGATAAAGGGTTGGAAAGGAGGAGTTGAACAAGGACCAATAAAAGAATTATAAAATACTGCTGGAGGCTCAGCAGAGGTTAGAAACACTACTGCCACTTTTTCTCCACTAGTTCATTCTCCTTCTTCACTCTGTCTTTAGGAAAACAAGGCTTATCATGTCAAGACCCTGCTTAAACCACTCTACCAACTCCCTCCCCGGGCCTTTTATAATCAGGAGAAACTCTTAGCCTTTGTTGACTTGATTCAAACTTCCTTCCCGGCCTCATCAACATTCTCCTCCCCATACTTCTGCCACAGAGATCTGTTATCTGATAACCCAGACTTCTTTAGAACCTAGCATTTGTACACAATTTTTGTGCTCCTGAGAATATCCTTTCCCTATTCTTCACTAACAAACTCCTACTCATCCTTCAAGGCCCAACTGACACAGTGCCTCCTCTGTGAAACCTTTTTTGACTCGTTCAGGCAGGGCGACTTCTTATAATAGCATTGATCACATTGCACAGTAATGCCCACCCCAATCCCCACCCTCACTATCTTGGGAGATCCTAGTCTTTTCTGGGTTTATTCTAGGACATACTTAGCTAGTAGGAGCTACCATATTCCCAGGAGGAGCTCAACAAATGAATGAATTCCTCTTTGTCCTGCTTCTAAAAATCAAATGCTGTGTTATTCACATTTAATGTCGAATGGGGTATTTTTCTTTTTGTAGTCATAGCTCATGAGACATTGTTGATACTTTGTTGAAGAACTTTGCTCATTTAATTCTATTAATTGCTTATATACAAAATACCTTTCTACAATTCATTTTTCCTTAAAAATTCTTTCCTGCCCTGATGATGAGTCAGTAGCTGAAGTATCAGGAAGTGATTCTTTAAATATCTTTTAAATATCTATAATTATACTCGGCAAATGCACATACCCTTCTCTGACCCCATACTCTAGACTTTGGTTCTTTTCCTCCTGATTTTCAATTCAAGGAGGAAAATGTAAAATGACTGGGGGTAAAGATGGCAAAAAAGTGACCCAAAGTGAATTGCTCTCCTCTCCCACATTTGTATAAGATTTAAAGCTAGAAGAAACGTTAACAATTACCTAGCCTAAATCCTTCTTTAAAAAATTCCTTTTCTTTTCTGGAAACAGGAACAGGAGTCATAAAAGTCTTAAGGTTGCCCAGCAAATTAGTGGCAGTCCAACTAGAACCCACATTTTCTGAGTCTAAGACATGTTTTTTCTCTTACTTCATACTGACAACTCAGGAAAAAATGCAGTTTTTTAAAAAAGCATATCGAATGCACTTTTGGATCTCTGCGAAATTCCATTTCCTCATATGTAAAGTAGGGATAATAATAGTAGCGACCTCATGGGTTTGTTGTGAGAATTAAATGAATTAATTAAGAGATGCAAAATGCTGAGAATAGTACCTGCCCATAGTAAGTGCCTGGAGTCTAGTATTGTTTATTTTTATTTAAGGTCCAGGACATTAGGCTCTTGACTATTAAGGAACTAATTTGCTCACTTTACATTACTTAAGTTTATTTAAATTAAAATAAAATTTTTTGTTATTGAGTTCACTTGCAATATTATGTTTCAGGTGTACCACATAGTGATTCACAATTTTAAAGGTTATTCTCCATTTATAGTTGTTATAAAATATGGCTATGTTCTCTGTGCTGTACAATATATCCTTGTAGCTTAATTATTTTATACATAGTAGTTTGTACCTCTTAATTCCCTACTCCTATATTGCCCTCCCCCCTCCATTACTAGTTTGTTCTCTATATCTGTGAGTCTGTTTCATTTTTGTTATATTCACTAGTTTGACCCCTCATATAAGCGATATCATACAGTGTTTGTTTTTCTCTGTCTAAATGCACTTAGCATAATACCCTCCAAATCCTATCCATGTTATTGCAAATGGCAAAATTTCATTATTTTTTATGGTTGAGTAGTATTCCATTGACTATATTTATATACCACATCTTCTTTATCCATTTGTCTGTTGATGGACACTAAGGTTAATTCCATATCTTGGCTGTTGTAAATAATGCTGCTATGAACACTGGGTTGCGTGTATCTTTTCAAATCAGTATTTTTGTTATTTTCAGATACATACCCAGGAGTGGAATTGCTGGGTCATATGGTAGTTTTATTTTTCACTTGATTAATTTTAAAATTCCCAAAGTTATTTTGCCCCCTGCCCCCACCCCCATACAAACCATGCTACAGATACGAAGACAGACTATGGGCTGTAGAATCTAGCTGACGCGGGTGTGTGGAATCAGGGTCTGTACTTCTTAGTTGTTGGATCCTGCATAGCTCGCTTGACTTCTCTGAGCCTCAGTTCCTCATCTGTAGCATAGAGTTAAATAAAGTCAACTTACCTTTCAAGAGTTGTTGTGAGGCTTAAATGGGAGGATACATATGGAGTGTCCAGCCCGGTGTCAGTGTTTGGTCCCTCCTTTCCCCAGGGCCTCACACAAATGTCTGTAAATATCGACAGATGTATGAGCTATATTGAAATGTACTTCATTGATGTCAGATCTACAAGGGTTTATCTACAATAAAGCAATTCTAATGCGTTGGCCGTGGGAAAATGTCTCAAGGTTAAAAGTAGGAAGGATCTGCTGCACATGGACGATTCTTGGCGTGCAGTTCTCCAAAGGGATGCTTGTCTTCAGATATACTGTAAAGCTTCTTTACCATTTTTGCCACATCCAAGTACAAGCTGTGCTATTGTATACCACATTTTTGAAAATATAAGTTGTCTTACTTTTTATTTAAATCTGTTTTAGAAGGAAACTTTATATCACAACTTGCTCAGTGAGTGACTGCTTTTCCCCTGCCCCCAGCATATCAACTTACAGATCCACAGGGTCTTTGTCATGTCACACGGTTAATGTCCTATGTCAGGACCAGATTTCAGGTCTTTTTGTGGCTGGAGCTCTCTATTCTATCACTAAGGGGTGTGTGTTTGTGTGTGTGTGTGTGTGTGAGGTCTTTTTGTGGCTGGAGCTCTCTATTCTATTACTAAGGGGTGTGTGTGTGTGTGTGTGTGTGTGTGTGTGTGTGTGTGTGTGTGTGTGTGTGTGTTTTAAGATGGCATGATTGGATCTAGAGACCAGGAGTAGCAATTTGCACATAGATGTCTCAGCTGGAGATATAACATGCAAATTCAAGACCTTACCATTATATATCTTGGCCATTCCAATTACTTGCTTTCATTATTGAATCGATTACCTAGGAGGATTTATAGGGTATAAAAATGCTTTGTATGTAAAATTAATTCTCAATACACCTAAAACTTTATGATTAACTTCTGCTCCTTTGTGCTAAGCGTTGCTCTCTCCATAGTTCTATTTTATAGCATCAGTTGTCTTCTACAGATTAATATATTAAGTCCTATAGCATTTCAGGATACATTTATTTGGACTGCATTTTCTTCCAGTGCAGAGAAAATGTTGATTTCTTAACAAATTGTTGAGGTGAGGGTTCCTGAGACCAGCTGTATGTTTGCCCAGGACTGGCCTATAGCTAAATGGCCTTTAATAGATGTGATTGACTCAGATAAGGAAACAGCAATTGGGGAAGCATCTGAAGGGAAAGGTTATTTGCTGCTCACAGTGGCAAAGGGGTAGAGTCGCAAGCAGGGCCATGCTCTGAAAGCAAGCTAAAGGCAATAGACATGCCAGGTTGTGCAAAGATGGCTTACAGCTGATGGCAGGACAGGTTCTACACAGTCAGAGCCGTGAGCCCAAAGTTTGTAAATCTAGACATAGGGACTCAAAAGACTGTCCACCTAGCCCCAAGTAAGAAGGCTTATGGTGAATGTCGATATGTATATGTGTAACAGACCCCTGCCGATAAGAAGCTTGTCACGGCGCATGTCCAGGAGAGCTGGACCTGCACCTCCACATTTAGCTCCCACATTACCAGCAGGCTTGAGTTCTTTGTTCATACCATTAAGGTTGCATACCATTTCATCTGCCACATTTACTTACTTAGTCTAGCCATTTCAGCTTCATTGTTCTCCATCTCCTTATCCCTACCCAAGTCCCATCTACCACCCCCAATACCGTCTTCCATTGAAAGTCACAGGAACTTCCGGTTAATTTGGTCTGAGCCAGTGAAAGTGCTGATCAGTTGCTGCCTATTTTTCATGACCAACGTGTCTAAATTCTTCAGTCCTTTCCTAGGAAGGGCTGAGTGGCTATCTTTTGCCCCTACCCTTTGTAGTGTGTATGTGCTGGTTTTCGGAAACAGGGGCCATCTCTTTAGCTTGCCCAGCCCATAACCTTGTTGGCTGCCTTCTCCCCGGCTTTCTGGATGATGATGTCCCTCCCTTGATCTCTGTGGGAATCCCAGCTCTGGAGGAAGGGACGGGGCAGGAGGCAGGGTACCTTCAACAAACACTTGGTGAATATGAGTCTTCAAGTCTGATGACCTTTCCATTTGTTGTCTGTTTCTATGGTCACAGCTGGGTCTCAGGATGGTAAAGAGCCTTCCACACATAGTGAATCACTACACCATTCCTCTTTAACAACTTCCACTGCCTTCTGGTTGCTTGCAGGGTAAGTGGTATGGGAGACGCTCTGCACACTAGCTTTGAGCTCACTTTTCTCCTCCTCCTGTCATTCCCTCCCAAGACTTCATTCCAACGCATACAGGGTTTCTGCGTCTCTCAAGACCTAGTTCGAACACCACCTCCCTTGGAAGCCTTCTCAGACTTTGCTGATATGGAGGTAGCCCTCCTTCCTCTGGGCTCTCACGGCACTCTGTGTTCACCTGAGTTCAGGCACTTTGCACACGGTACTATAATTATTAGTTTATATATTGGTTATTCCCACCCTTCCTTGCCCTAGGACTGTGAGCTTCTCACGGGCTGGTGTGAGCTTTATTCATTTGAGTGTAATCAGAGCCTGAGTTCCATACCTGGCTCTCAGCAGGTGCTCAGAAAATGTTAACTGAATGAATGCAGGAAAAGGGGAAGAGGATTGATTGGTCTTCTGTTAATTTATTGAGCAAAATACAGTAGGAAGATTCAATGAGGCACTGATCCAGTAAAGAAAGCAACGGTGCTTTAATGAAACTTCTTTCAAATCTGTGAACACGTTAGCTATGAAGTAAATGCTTTTATTCTTTCCGCAGAACAGATTTCCAAACAATGATCACAATGTTTAGGTTAATAAGATGCTGGACAGATGAGTAGTCAAAGAATGTTATAAAACAACAATCCCATCAACTATATGTCAAATGCAAATTTACTGAGACATCAAGGGAATGTATGTTTATAGTTACATGGCTATAAACAAGACATTATTACAGTAATCAAGTCCACAAAACTAGAAAAAAAAAGCCATATAACAAAAAGCCCTTTCATAAGCGATTAAATGAGCACACACAATAGACAAACCAATTCTATATTTGAAGCAGCAAATAGCACCAACATGTTGGCAGGACCAGTAGAGGGGTGGGTAGTAGGCTGCTGGATGGAACAGGGGGATCTCAGCAATCATTTACTTCAAGCCCCATTTTACAGATGGTGAAATGGAGGCCCAGAGAGATGTAGTGCCTTGTTCAAAGTCACACAACACAGGGACACAGGATTGGCTAGACAATGAACGATCCAGGCCACTCAGCTCTAGGTAAGTGTTCTATTTTAACATACAGATAATTCTACTTGATTCAATGTATTTTTTTCCTATTAACAGATCTACCATAAAAAGTCAGCACAAGTCCTAACACACTCTGGTATTTATTATGTTTATTGAGAAAGGACTGACATGTACTGTGATTTACTTCTTGGGACTATATAGCTGTTAAAATTCGGAGTACTCACTCAGATGACACTCTTTTAGGTGCAAACTGACTGAGAAGAAGGAATCTGGAGGGAAAGTTTGGCACATCCTGCACTACCTAAGCTAACTTATGCCTCAAAGTTACTAAATTGTTGGTATAATTGTTTTTTCTGATAGTTGAAAGATTAGTAAAGCACAAAAGTAGTCCCAATAGAGAGAAAGCAAATCAGGTCTTTCCTTTAAAGGGTAAGTATGGCACTTTTCATTTTAATAATAAGGTAAAGAAATGTAAAAACCTGATTCTTATTTAGAAAAAAACCTATAGCTTGTGAACCACCTGGTATAGAAAGTGTTTCTCTATTTTAAAAAAAAGTGTTCCCGTAAAGTACTTTGGAGTCATGAAATTCTGTCTAGCATATCTTGCCATGGTCCTGAGGCCTCAATTGGACAGATTTATGATGCACTAATGAAGATATAAGAATGGAAAAAGAGATCACTGTTAACAGAAGCAGCATTAAAGGCAAAGTATAGTGAACATACTTAAATAGCTTCATAGATATGCAGGCAAGAAGTTGCATGCACGTAATTGATTAGGTGTGTCATTATAGTGGTAGTTGGAAAAAAAAATAACACACACTGGGCATTCGTCTGTCATTATCAAAAACCAGTTGCTGCCGAATAGTTAAACTGTGGCTTTACAAGTAGAATAAAGCCTGATAAATAAGTGACTTCTGCATATCATATATATGTATACATATATTATATTTTTCTCACATAGATGTCTAGTTATAAGTACATCAACATTTAGCTACAATTTTTCTCCCCCTTTGGGTCCAGCATCAAAGGATTTGATATCACTTTTCTTAAACATACCCTACACCAGGTTAGGAAGTTACATGATTTTCATACTCGTAGCCTTTATGATATCTGGCCAGCAAAAATAAAAATGAAATCTCCTGGGACCTCAAGTCCATTCCTAACCACTACAGGCATGTTAACAAATATATAGCAAACCATATTTGTTTTCCGTTAGGTAAAAGAACATGTTTTAGTACTAAATAATAAACTATGCTTGCTACCAAAAATGTGTACATAGCAGTATAATAAAAGTAATTTCATGAAAATATTTTGTAACAAGCTACATTATAAATATTTAAAGAGACATGGTAAAAATCAGAGTGAAAATAAGATTAGTGTTCTGAAACTATCAGTAGAAAAATATACTTATAAAAAAAAGAATGTCTCATTAAGTGAAGCTGTAAATGTAAAGTTGTCTTAATGTACATTTCAAATATCACCTTTTGAAAGGAAAAACTGTTCTCTCTCCAACAGGTGCCTATAATTTACTTGGAAACTGGGCGTTTTGCGGAACTAAGCGTAGATGACAAGAGGATAACAGCGGTGGTGTGATTTCCACATGGTCCTGGAAGAGTGAGGCCCGTTCACAATGCTGAATAGGCAGGTGATTTGGAGAAATATGGAATATATTTGAGAAGTTTGGACACAGTACTGCATTTGTTCACCCACAATTAGCATAATACTCAAAGCTCAGACATTAGATTTTAAAAGGGGCTTGTACTGCAGGGCAAGAGTGTACGGAACTAGGGAAAACCGTTGTAAGTAATTCCTTCTTGGGGAGGAATCCTTTTTGAGACTATTTTAAATCATTCATTAGTAGTTGTTTTTAATGAACTGAAGCTGAATTAAAATATCAAAGGTCTAGTGTATGGTTTGGGCCCATAAATAAGCATTTTAAAAGACCCTCTCTTCCTCTTAGATAAAGTTAACGGAGGAGATGCCTTCTGGCCATAGGAGATGCCTTCTTTTGGCATCCCCACTGGAAATTCTGAGGATGTGTGGCAGCACCATCATGCCCAGAGGAAAATCAAGGAGCCCAACACCCAGCTGCTGGAACCGTGGGCCCAGGTAGCGAACCACTGGATCCCAGCCTGTCTCAGATGGTGTGAGGACAAGCTAGGGATGACGATGATGCTGCAGATACTTGAAAAGAGCTTATACGTAAGTAAGTGTCTGATACCTGTACGTTCTTTTTGTGTGTATGCTTCTTCCTCTTCATGATCTGCCCACTTGGGGCTGGGAGGTGAACATTGCCTCTGAGGACATGTTCTGGCGGCAGAGGAAAGATAGAGGGGAGGCAGAGAAAGTGAGCTAAATCACAAAGTTGGGCCAAGGAGAGCAGCTGTTTTTCACGCATTCCTGCTCCTCTCTTGGCCCGGCTCACGGCTGCTGTCTCGCTGCCATGGTTAGAGTGGAAATTTCAGAGGTGTCTACCCCTGCTCCAGAGGACGTGAGCCCCGGGGCACAGCTGCCCAGGGTACCCCAAGGGCCTCCTCCCCTCTTCTAGACGCAGGATCACTGAAGCCCGAAAGCCCTTGGTGAATTAATACTCATATCATAAAAGGGCTTTTAGTTCAGTTTTTAAATTTTAATTGGCACAGTTTACTGTAGCCTAAGAGGTCAGCAAGATTTCAAGAGGAGAGAGATGACTTCATTACTCAGTTACAATGAATGCAGTCTTTAGGGTGCTCTTTACTTTTTGTACAATAACTATAAGAAAAGAATTTAATTCTACCCACACACAGCTCAAGACAAAGGTATAACAACTTCTTCTGGAGTTGAACTGATGGTCTGGAGAGAGAGACATTTTAATAGGGAAATAAGCTTTGAGATGTGTATATACAAACACACATATATATATACACAAAACACTCCTCACCCACATATACTGTACAGATTGGCATAACCCTATTAAGAACATACTATGATAGAAAGGCTTTAGGACAAGTTATTCTTGGCATTTTAATCGAGACGAGTCCTTAGGTACTTTAGGTCTTAACTGGATCATTCACATATTTTTATAAAAGGCCAGACCAACTTTCCTTCAGCAGTAACCCAATATGACACCAGAGTCAACAAATGGAAAACAAGATTGTTATTCTGTATTAATTCATTAAAGGGCATTTTAGAGAAAGGACAACTTGGAAAACAAAGACTTCTGAGAGTCCATGATTCCAAGTTAGTTAAGAGCATTTTAGTTATTAGCAGTGGTTACCAAATAAGCCGAAGGTAAATCTTTTCAAGGAGCTGCTCAGCATTTGCTTTGTTGAAAAGAGGGGAGGAACCACTTCACCAACTCCTCTATAAGATGATGCAGGTCTTTTTGTCTTTGAAAGGGTTTTCTGAAGTTGGTATCCCCATCAGCAGAGGGTCATTCCTTGCATGCTCCTCACAGTAGGACATGAGGTCCGCTGATGCCTTTGAAACCTGGTGTGTGGACAGACCAAAGCAAACAAAGAAAATATTTACAGGATGCAACTAGAGATGATCACACTAAGTGAAGTAAGTCAGACACATACCATATGATATCACTTATATGTAGAATCTAAAATATGGCACAAATGAACCTATATCTACAAAACAAACAGACACATAGACATAGAGAACAGACTTGCGGTTGTCAAGGGGGAGGGAGAGAGATGGACTGGGAGTTTGGGGTTGGTAGATGTAAACTATGTATAGGGTTGGATAAACAACAAGGTCCTACTGTATAGCACAGGGGACTATATTCAGTATCCTGTGATAAACCATAATGGAAAAGAATATATAAAACAAGAATGTCTATACGTGTATAACTGAGTCACTTTGCTGTAGAGCAGAGATTGGCACAAAACTGTAAATCAACTATGCTTCAATTAAAAAAAGTTAAAAAAAAAAAAAAGAAAATATTTACATACTTGAAAGGTATTTGAATGCTAACCCACTGGGTGGAAGACTGTTGGAGAACAGGATAACCAAAGTATCACTCCCAGATTATTTGTTACTTAAAGAGGGAAAAGGTACTTCTAAATGGAGAAATCTGGCAGATAAGGCCTTCCTTAACCACGTGATCAAACTGACATCAGATGTCTCTTGGAGTGAGTGCAGAAGACTCGCCACCAGCCAGCTAGTATTTCTGTCCAAACTTTTAGCCTGAATTTGATGGTCAGCAAACAATCCCATCTAAAGTGAGGGCCATTCTGAAAAGTGAGTGGCCTGGAATCTTCAAAACTGGACTATGTGTTAGATACTATTAGCAGCTGGTCCTGAGTGTAAGCATTGTACTGTGGTTACGTAGAAGAATGCCCTTATACTTAGGAGACAGAGATGGTGAAGTATTAGGGGTGATGTGTCACGATGTTTGCAAATAACTTTCAACAAATTTAAAGAAAAAATTATGTCAGTTTTTTGAGTGTGTGTGTGTAGAGACAGAGAAAACAAGTGTGGTAAAATGCTAATAATTGGTGAATCTTAGTAAACAGTATATGGGTGTTTGTTGTTACAACTCTTCCACAGGTTTGAAATTTCTCAAAATAAAAAGTTGGGGGGGGGGGAGGGGAAAAAGAAAGTGGCCGTGATTCAAAGGAAGGTTGTATCTTAGTTTCTATCCAATAACACATCGATTAGAATGCACAACAGAGTTAAAGAACCGAATTATAGGCTCAGAGCCAAAACTCAGAATAGAGCCAAATTCTAGTAGAGCTTCAAGATTTACTGTTAAAGATTAGGCTTGGGGGAATAAAAAGAGGGACAAAGCCAGCATGGGAAGATGCAGTACCTTACTTTGGCATGAGTTAAAAATGGAAATACCACACCCTGTTCAGAAGTCTGGGTGGAAGACCCGTTAGAATAATCAGATCAGTGTCCTCAGGCCAGGGGCACAGGCAGCCTCCTGTTTTGAAGACAGGTGACTATCTCTAGGCCCAGAGGAATTTATCAGGTGACTGCTTCAGTATCTAGGAAACGGCCATTACTCACAACATTCCAAGGCACTCACGCCTAGCTCTCTCTTCAGGTCTGGGGGGAAAAAGACTTCAAAGTCAGGTGACCCAACAAATGCCTTCTGGTTTCCTCCAGATCTCAACTAAGGCTGGCGATACTTACCCTGGGTTGCAGACTGCGGTCGTCAAAGTCCGCACACACTGAAAAACCCACCTTCTCCTAAAAAGGACACCTGGTTGTTGACTTATGCAAGGCCACCTTGGCTGCACTGGTAACTCTAGAACACTTCATACATTCCAGAGGGATGACGAGGGTGTTTATAAAGTCCACCTGGAAGCCCTGTCCCGAGGGAGAACACAGTGACAGAGGGCCCGACCATGTGCGCTCAGGGAAGGCAGGTCCTCAGGAAATCCTGTCTCGGGCTTTAGGTTTTCTGTCCACACAGAGAGCCTCACTCAGACACTCTGGCTCGCCAGTGCTATGTTGAAATGAAAGTTAAGATTTGGAGACCCTCAGCTGGCCCGGGGAAAATCCTGGCACCTGGCCCGATTACCTGGCACCCACCTTCTCAGATATGTGGCCCAGCCTTGGGAGGGCAGAGGGCAGAAAACACATCTGACCCACTCAAGGCTCTTACCTTTATTCTTTCGATGGAGGCTTCCATTCTCAGCTGCTGCACAGTCCTTCTTGCCTGGGCGATGTTGTTGGTGCTGGCTGTCTTGCTGGACATCTTCAGTTACTGTTTCACCTGAAATCTGAAGAGAACTGTTTTTTTTTTTTAAAGGTGAAGAACAGTCATCTTTAAGTTGCTTAGACGCTCATAATGCTTTGAGGGGGAAAGGATGCATTGCCGGTCACCACAGCCTCTTGGAGGCTGCTACCACAAAGCCCCTCGGCAATGGGAGTGGCGGCCTCAGCTTCTAAGCTTGTAATCCTTTTGAGCACCTTCCTGAATCTTTCGTCTGCAGAAACCCAGTACTAGTAGTTTAATCCATGCGCCCCATATACAGCATAAAATAGCGTTTTCTAAGGGGAAACAAACACACACAGACGTCCGTGGTAGTTACAAGGCCTCCAGCCAACGTGGGCCATGCTCCACATGCAGGTTAACATTACTGCCCTGTGCGTTAATAGAAGGTTTGATTTCATTTCATTTTGGCTCTCTTACCCAACTATTACACTGATACAAATCCTGGCAACAGAAAAGGGCAGAAGAGAGTGCTGCTGGAGAACTCTGCACAAAGGGTGCATTTTTAGGTGCTATCAAGATTTGCCGTCCTTTGGAGAAAGTTAGGCAGATAA